>NC_060280.1:38195990-38526766 GCF_021613505.1 Equus quagga | reverse complement strand
TATATCTTCTTTGGAGAAATGCCTGTTCATATCCTCTGCCCATTTTTTGATTGGATTGTTTGTTATTTTGTTGTTGAGTTGTGTGAGTTCTTTATATATTTTGGATATTTACCCCTTGTCAGTTATATGATTTGCAAATGTTTTCTGCCAGTTGGTGGGTTGTCTTTTTGTTTTGTTCCTGGTTTCCTTTAGGCATATCAAACTTTGTGTGTGTATGTGTGTGAGGAAGACTGACTCTGAGCTAATGTTTGTTGCCAATCTTCCTGTTTTTCATTTTTCTCCCCAAAGCCCCAGTACATAGTTGTATATCCTAATTGAAAGTCATTCTAGTTCTTCTATGTGGGATGGCACCACAGCATAGCTTGATGAATGGTGTGTCGGTCTGCACCCAGGATCTGAACCAGTGAACCCCAGGCTGCCAAAGTGGAGCCTGCAAACTTAACCACTCCAGCCACAGGGCTGGCCTCTCAAACATTTTTGATGATTATTTTTTGAGTAATAGCTTATTGAGATATAATTCACATACCATAAGATTTACCCTTTTAAAGTGTATAATTTAGTGTGTTTTAGGCTTCACAGAGATGTGCAGTCATCATCACTATCTAATTCCAGAACATTTTCATAACTCCCCAAAGAAACCCTGTACCCGTTGGCAATCACTCCCCATTTCTCTCTCTGCCCACCTCCTGGAAACTATTAATGTACTTTCTGTTATTATAGATTTGCCTATTCTGAATAGTTCATATAGATGGAGTTATATAATATGTGGCCTTTTGTGACTGACTTCTTTGACTTAAGATAATGTTTTCAAGGTTCACTCATGTGTAGTATGTATTACTTTTTCATTCCTTTTTATGGCCAAATAATATTCCATAGTAATAATGATAGTCATTATGATATGCCACATTTTATTTATCTGTTCATCAGTTGATGGACATTTGGGCTGTTATCACCTTTTGGCTATTATGAATAATGCTGCTATGAACATTCTTGTACAGATTTTTGGGGAACATATGTTTTCATTTTTTTTGGGTATATACCTAGCAGAGGAATTGCTGGTTCATATAGTAACTCTATGTTTAATTTTTTGAGGAACTGCCAAACTATTTTCCAAAATGGTTTCACCATTTTATAGTCCCACCATTTTATAGTCCCACCACAATATATAAAAGTTTCAGTTTCTCCATCTTCAGATTTTTAAAATATAATATTTAAGAAATATCTTTTTGGGGCCAGCCCGGTGGTGCAGCAATGAAGTTTGCACATTCTGCTTCAGCGGCCTGGGGTTTGCCAGTTTGGATCCCAGGAGCAGACATGGCATCGCTTGGCAAGCCATGCTGTGGTAGGCATCCCACATATAAAGTGGAGGAAGATGGGCATGGGTGTTAGCTCAAGGCCAGTCTTCCTCAGCAAAAAGAGGAGGATTGGCAGCAGATGTTAGCTCAGGGCTAATCTTCCTCAAAAAAAAAAAAAAATCTTTTTATTCATGTAGTTTACTCAATGAAGATTATTAAGAGCAAACCACTGTGCACAGAAGTGAACATGAAGTAATGCCAGAGGTACCATAATGTTTATAATTTCTACAACATCTAGAATGATTCTCTTCTTCACCCTGACAAAAGCCAGCTAAATACTCCATAGCAGCACGCGGCAAGGCAGATAAAAATGTCCAAATTCCTTAGCATAGTCTCCAAAGCTCTCTAGGATCTCCTCCTTTCCCAAGCATCCCTTGCCATGAGTCACAACCTCTTTCTAACATCCACTCAAAGCAAGTGGACTCAAAAGCACATCCTAGCCAATTAAAAAATAGAATCACAGTAAAGCAACTTTGGCATCTCTAACTTTGAGCCACATAATTTCTTTTCATATATTCCCAGATAACCTGGTTGTAAAATGTATATTCTAAATAACAAAATGAATTGATTTTTGTTTTGTGGGACTTTTAGCTTAAGATAAAGTTGGGGGAGAGGTGTTGGACATTAAAATGATGACTTGGATTGCAGGATAATTTATTTGTAATCCTTTCCGACAGAAATTAATAACTGCGCCAGTTATCTATTAGGGGCCTTCTTTAATAAGGTCATTGGTATGTAAAAGAATGCTTACCTTTTTGTTCTCTAAATTGGGAGAGTGTTCTCTTCCAAAAGTGGTGTCAACATGCCAGGTTCAAAAGAAGGGGGATGAGGTATCGCAGCCCTGCTTGTCTGAATATTACTGCACTGGAAATTATGATCTGTTCTATCTGTAGACCGTTACACCTGAGTATCAATGGCTAGTTTCTCTACGATGCTCATGTGACTTAAGCCCATAACGGTTTCTGTTTAAAGGTGGAGGAAAGGGATATAAAAGCAATGAATACTTAATATTTCTGAATGAGAATTTCTACAAGGACGCAGAGAGCTAGAAGCAGGTGATCTGTGGTAGAATCACTAAGCCTGAAGTCTGTCTACTCCTTGTGTGGAACAAAGAGTAGGGAAACTAGTCTTGGAAAATCTTCCAAGAAGATCTGCTAGAGCCAGCTCCCACTGACTTTCTACTGTCTTCTTTCTGGGTGTTTCAATCTCTCAGTGAATAATAATAATGAGAAGATATACTAAACATTAGTTTGCTTTTTAACTTGTGCTTATATTTCATACCTAATAGCTCTTTTTCTTTCATGTACTGCATGATGTAGAGGACCATGTAAGTGAGAACCTAAAGAAGTTAGGGATTATGTCATTCAGAAATTTTCTCTTATTATGTAAATATAAAATACCTCAATACATTAAAACTGTTTTTTCTTCTTTATACTGGATCTCTACTTAGATAGCAGTGGGTGGAGCACTATGGTTAAATACCCAGGTTCTGGAGTCAGATTCCCTGCGTTTCTTATCCTAGGTCTTTCAAAATTCTACCTATGTGGCTTTGGGAAAGTTGATTAACTTTTCTGTTCCTTAGTTTATTCATCTATAAAGTAGGTACCATATTAGCATCCTCTTCATAGGATTATTGTGAGAGTTAACATAATCCATTCAAAGATTCTTTAATATGTTATTGTCAACTCCAGGATAAGGAATAAGTCTTCTTTTCTAATTTTACCTCTCATTGTGTCTTTCCTTACCCTTCCACCCCCATGAAATCTGACTGAGTCACAGGCTCACTTTATTGTACTTCTGTGTTTTCACAAGTGCCCATTCTTTTCTTTTGGTCAAAGACAGTCTCAGACCATGTCTCCTCCTCCCACTAGATCTTATCTCTCTAGCCTTCTCAAGTATTTTCATTACTCTTAAAAAAACCCCTCTTCTGTAACAACAATCATAGTCGCCTTTCGTTTGCTCTATTGGATTGTGAGCTCTTGGGTGAGAGGCTCTAATTTTTCAGATGTGATTTGTTTTTGAATGTCCTGACGTGCTGGCACAAAGTAGATACTTTTAAAAAAAGTTGAATTAGATACTGGCTTGGGCTACTGAGGTTGCAGAAATCAAGGGTGACAATTCTTCTTGTTTTCCTTTCACCTTATTTGGCACAATCTTGCCTTGTGCTCCTGGACTAAGAATCTGGTAATGGTCTGCGTGCTGCACCACTTCAAAGAGCCTCTCCAACAGCAAGCCTAAAGTATGCTGCTTATTTTGGAACCCAGGATAATGGAATAACAGTACTATCATCATTTTATAATTCTTGTTTTAAAATTTGGGTCAAAAATTGGTATTACTTCTTATGTTTATAACAACCTTAATGATTTCATACTTTTGGCATTTAGAAATAATTGCTAGTTTTTATAAATTATTTTAAGGAGCAGTAAGGAAAGAGTAATATGAGAACTCTTTATTTTAAGAGTTATTTTTATTTTAATTATCGTATTTGTTGAAAATCTCAGTCTAGTTTTTAAAATTTATTTTATATATGATAGGAGTAAGGGATGGGCAGGAAGTGTCTGAAGATAAAGAAGTCCTGAGTTGTCCTCCAACCCTTTCTACTCAAGGGATCAAGTTCAGGAAATTGTAATACAACTAAGGCCAAGTGAATGGACTTAATAATAGTATGTGTGAGAATCATGTAATGCATACAGGGACAAAGCAGTCTAACTCTGTTTCTAACAAATAGCCTCAGGCAGAGAGACTCAGGAAAGTGATTTTGGCAGTGAGCTGTTGAGGCCCAAAAAGGAAGTGTGAGAATGGTAGCTGAAACAAAGGAGAACCAAAGAAAACTTCAATGTATTAGTACCTGAAGTATATATACTTTTAAAGCTAGGCAAACTCAAGGACTCTGCTAGCCTAATGTGTGCATTAGAAAGACACCCTCTCTAGGCAAATCATCCCCTAAGGGTACTTCGCTTGAAGAGAAGGTGATAACTTTGTGTAAAGAAAATGAATCACAGCCCTCCTGCCACAGTCTCTTGTGAGGATGTATTACTTGACTAGTAGATAAAGTCCAACTCATCTCCTTATCTGGGATCCTTTGTGTATGATATCAAGTGCATAACTGTATGTGTGGCCCTGGAGAAGCTAGACCTAAAGTGGTTGAGCAAAAGGCAACTGGCAAAATAATCAAGAGGATGGAGGGTTTTATGTGTAAAGGTATACCTGAGATTAAGATATTTTAATAGAGAAATGGAAAGGTAAAGGGTGGTCATTAAATGGTAAAGGGTAAAGGTCATTAATATTTTAAGGAATATGAAGAACATGAGTAGACTTATTCACCAAAGTCAAGAATGCTAGAACTAAGGGGGAATTTTTTAAAGCATGATGAAAATAATTCTAGAAAAATAAAATAAAAGGGAATTTTAAAAATCAAATTAATACTACATGCAGTGGGACTCAATTCTTGTGGCAGATGAACAAGATAAAAACGTAGCTATTTTCAGGATGGATTTTAAATAGATTGATAATGGTAATGGTCATTAGATGGACTTTGTATACCAATCAGATTAGGCTGGGTAATGCTGTAGCAATAGATAATTTCCCAAATTCCAGCAGTTTTAAATACCAAAGGTTTAATTTTTGCTCATGCTACGTGTTTATAATGTGTTGGGAGTGGAGGTGAGAGTGCTTCTTTCTGTTGACCTCACTGAAGGACCTAGATGAAGGGAAGCTCCAGCTGTATGCTTCTACATTTGTCTATCAGGAAAGAAGGATATGACAACTTGCAAACTACCTCTCAACAAATGTGTGTGCATGTGTGTGTGTATGAAATTGGCGGTTGATTCCAAAATATGTATGAAAAACGCAAAGGGCCAAGAATAGCAAGACATTATTAAAAAAAATTGTAGGACTTACTCTACTGAATATGAAAACTAATTAAAAATTACAGTAATGAAGATATATAGTGTTGGTACAGGGATAGGCAAATAGGCTAATGGAATTGAAAAGAGAGTTCAGGGAGAGAACCATACATCTATAAAGACCTGAATGATGACAAAATTTCGCACTGCAGAGAAATAGGAAAAGAATATTCTTTTTAACAAGCTTTATTCCTACCTCCACCATGCACAAAAATAAATTTCAGATGTTTTTTCTTTTTCTCCTTTTTCTTTTTGCTGAACAAAAATTGACTTTGTGTGTAGTGTGAGGTAGGGATCAGGGTTTTTGGGTTTTTTTTTCCTTTTTTTTTTAAAGATTGGCACCTGAGCTAACATCTATTACCAATCTTCTGTTTTTCCCTTCTGCTTCCCAAAGCTCCGCAGTACATAGTTTTATCCTTTCAGGTCTTACTCTTAAACTTTATTAGGCAAGACTAGAGGAGCATTTAGTCTACGGCTAATTACCCCACTAGTGCGACAATACCCTTCTGAGTACTTTACCTAGTGCCTAGTGAATTATAAGGTTGTACATTTTTGCTAGTGGGAACAGGAACTATTCCTAGACCTATGTCAGTTCCAGGTACTGTTTCCTCTAATCCTTTTGGATGATTCTTTTCAGTCTTGGGTAGTTTCCTCACATGCGTGCACTGATCAGGACTCAGCTGATGACTCAAGGAGAGACCCTCTGTAGATCTTTGATACTCTCTGTGAGGTTCTTTCCTTTCTGGTACTCTGCCCTTTGAACTCTAGCTGCCTTGGTATCCCCAGATTCCCTGCTTTGCTTTCTCAACTCGGAGAGACCACAGGCTCCAAGTGGGTTCCCTCTCTGTGCAGTGGCCTGGAAATACTCTCCAGGCAGTAAGCTGTGGTAATCATATGGCTCACTTCATTCGTTTTCCACATCTCAGGGATTACTGTCCTTTGTTGCCTTTTCTAATGTCTTGAAAAATTGTTGTTTCACATCTTTTGCTTAGATTTTTAGTTGTTTCAGTTTAGAGAGTTAATTTGATCCCTGTTACTCCATCTTGTTTGGAAGTGGACATCTCTCAGGATTCTGCATATATTTTGAAGATAAAGTTGTCAGGATTTTCTGCTCTAGTTACAATTTTATGTATTCCTTTTTAAATCCTTATACCCTTTATTTATTTTTCATACTTTATTGTACTATCTAGGATTTCCAGTATAGTGTTGAACAGAGAGAGATAGAGATGGTGGTAACCTTTGTCTCATTCCTGATCTCAGTGGGAAAAGTTTTACCATTTTGACATTAAATACACTTTTAAAAAGTTTTTTGTAGATGTCATTCATCAGATTCAGGAATCTACTTTTAGGTTGCAAAGATCTTTTTTTAAACAATAAATGAGTGTTTAATTTATCAGTTGCTATCCCTGCATCTACTTAGATACTCAAAGCATTTTTCTCTTTCATTCTGTTAATATGGTGAATCATGGTGACTGATTTTTTTAATGAAGACTAAAAACAGTTTAATTCTGTGTTGCTAATGTTTTCAATTACAATTTACAAAATAGATATTAATTTTACTATTTTGCTCATTTCCTTATACATTTATAACCGAAAGTATGTTTTTTTCTTTTTTTAAATTGAAATCATAATAGTTTACAACATTGTGAGGTTTCAGTTGTACATTATTATTTGTTCATGACCATGTAAGTGCTCCCCTTCACCCTTTGTGCCCATCCCTCAGCTCCCTTCCCTCAGTAACCACTGAACTATTCTCTTTGTCTGTGTGTTTGTTAATCTTCCACATATGAGTGAAAATCATATGGTGTTTGTTTTTCTCTGTCTGGCTTATTTCACTTAACATAATACCCTCAAGGTCCATCCAAGTTTTTGCGAGTGGGATGATTTTATCTTTTTTTAATGGCTGAGTAGTAGTATACACACACACACACACCCCACACACACCTTCTTTATCCAATCATCAGTTAATGAGCACTTGGGTTGCTTCTACATCTTGGCTATTGTGAATAATGCTGCAACGAACATAGCGATGCATAAGTCTCTTTGAATTGTTGATTTCAAGTTCTTTGGATAAATACCCAGTAGTGGGATAGCTGGGTCATAGGGTATTTCTATTTTTAATTTTTTGAGAAATCTCCATACTGTTTTCCATAGTGCCTGCACCAGTTTGCATTCCCACCAGCAGTGTATGAAGGTTCCTTTTTCTCCACAACCTCTCCAACATTTGTAATTTTTTGTCTTGGTGATTATAGCCATTCTACTGGGTGTCAGGTGATATCTTAGTGTAGTTTTGATTTGCATTTCCCTGATGATTAGTGATGTTGAATATCTTTTCATATGCCTATTGGCCATTTGTATATCTTCTTTGGAGAAATGCCTGTTCATATCCTTTGCCCATTTTTTGATTGGATTGTTTGTTATTTTGTTGTTGAGTTGTGTGAGTTCTTTATATATTTTGGAGATTAACCCCTTGTCAGATGTATGATTTGCAAATGTTTTCTCCAAGTTGGTGGGTTGTCTTTTCATTTTGATACTGGTTTCCTTTGCCTTGCAGAAGCTCTTTAGTCTGATGAAGTCCTGCTTGTTTATTTTTTCTTTTGTTTCCCTTGTCCAAGAAGACATGGTATTCGAAAAGCTCCTTTTAAGACTGATGTCAAAGAATATACTACCTATATTTTCTTTTAGAAGTTTTGTGGTTTCAGGTCTTACCTTCAAGTCTTCTATTCATTTTGAGTTTATACTTGTGTATGGTGAAAGATAGTGGTGTACTTTCATTCTTTTACATATGGCTGCCCAGTTTTCCCAACACCATTTATTGAAGAGGTTTTCCTTTCCTCATTCTGTCTTCTTGGCACCTTTGTGAAAGATTAGCTGTCTGTAGATGTGTGGTTTTCTTTCTGGGCTTTCAATTCTGTTCCACTGATGTAAGTGTTTGTTTTTGTACCAGTACCATGCTGTTTTGATTACTGTAGCTTTGTTGTATATTTTGAAGTCGGGATTTGATGCCTCCAGCTTTATTCTTTTTTCTCAGGATTGCTTTAGCTATTCAGGGTCTTTTGTTGCCCCATATGAATTTTAGTTCTATTCTATTTCTTTGTTCTATTTCCGTGAAGAATGTCATTGGGATTCTGATTGGGATTGCATTGAATGTGTAGATTGCTTTGAGTAGTATGGATATTTTAACTATGTTTATTTTTCCAATCCATGCGCATGGAATATCATTCCATTTCTTTATGTCATCATTTATTTCTTTCAATAATGTCTTATACTTTTCATTGTATAGGTCTTTCACCCCTTTGCTTAAATTTATTCCTAGATATTTTATTCTTTTTGTCGAGATTGTAAATGGGATTGTATTCTTGAGTTCTCTTGGTTTAGTTATTCTGTTAGTTTGTTATTAGAGTATAGAAATGCAACTGATTTTTGTAAGTTGATTTTGTATCTTGAAACTTTACTTTAGTTGTTGATTATTTATAGTAAACAATTATTTATTTATGTTTTCAGATGGATTCTTTAGAGTTTTCTATATGTAAAATCATATTGTCTGCAGAACCAAGAGTTTCACTTCTTCATTTCCTATTTGGATTCCTTTTATTCCTTTTTCTTACCTAATTGCTCTGGCCAAAACTTCCAGTACTATGTTGAATAAGAGTGGTGAGAGTGGGCACCCTTATCTTGTTCCTGTTCTCAGAGGGATGGCTTTCAGTTTTTTCCCATTGAGTATGATATTGGCAGTGGGTTTGTCATATATGGCCTTTATTATGTTGAGATACTTTCCTTCTGTACCCATTTTATTAACAGTTTTTATCTTAAATGGCTGCTGGATCTTGTCAAATGCTTTCTCTGCCTCTGTTGAGATGATCATGTGGTTTTCATTTCTCATTTTATAAATATGGTGTACCACATTGATTGATTTGTGGATATTGAATATCCCTGTGTCCCTGGTATAAATCCCATGTGATCATAGTGTGTGATCTTTTTGATGTATTGCTGTATTTGGTTTGCCAATATTTTGTTGAGGATTTTTGCCTCTATGTTCATCAGCGATATTGGCCATAATTTTCCTTCTTTGTGTTGTTCTTGAAGGCTTTGGTATCAAGGTGATGTTGGCCTCAGAGAATGTGTTAGGAAGTGTTCTGTCTTCCCCAATTTTTTGGACTGGTTTGGGAAGGAGAGGTAATAAATCTTTGAATATTTGGCAGAAGTCTCCAGAGAAGCCATCTAGTCCTGGACTTTTATTTTTTGGGAAGTTTTTGATTAGTGTTTCAATCTCTTTACTTGTGACTGGTCTATTTCAGTTTATCTATTTCTTCTTGATTCAGCTATGGGAGGTTGTAAGAGTCTAAGAATTTATCCATTTCTTCTAGATTGTCCCATTTGTTGGCATATAATTTTTCATAGTATTCTCTTATAGTCCTTCGTATTTCTGTCATGTGTGTTGTAATTGCTCCTCTTTCATTTCTAATTTTATTTATTTGAGTGTTCTCTCTTTTTCCCTTTGTGAGTCTTTCTAAGGGTTTGTCAATTTTGTTTATCTTTTCAAAGAACCGGCTCTTTGTTTCATTGAGCCTTTCTACTCTCTTTTTTTGTTTCAATTTTATTTATTTCTGCCCTGATTTTTATTATTTCTGTCCTTCTGCTGACTTTGGGCTTTGTTTGTTCTTCTTTTTCTAATTCTCTTAGGTGTAGTTTGAGATTGCTTATTTGGATTTTTCTTGTTTCTTAAGGTGAGCCTGTATTGTGATGAATTTCCCTCTTAGAATCACTTTTGCTGCATCCTGTATGAGTTGGTATGATGTTTTCATTTTCATTTGTCCCCACATATTTTTTACTTTCTTGTTTAATTTCTTCATTTATCAGTGTATTGTTCAGTAGCATGTTGTTTAGTCTCCACATATTTATCCCTTCTCAGCTTTTTTCTTGTAGTTAATTTCTAGTTTCATAGCATTATGGTCAGAAAAGATGCTTGTTATTATTTCAATCTTCTTAAGTTTGTTAAGGCTTGCCTTGTTTCCTGACATATGGTCTATCCTTGTGAATGTTCCATGCACACTTGAGAAGAATGTGTATTCTGCTGTATTTGGATGGAGTGTTCTATATATATCTATTAAGTCTCTCTGGTCTAGTTTTTCATTAAATTCTACCGTTTCCTTGTTGAGTTTCTGTGTGGATGATCTGTCCATTAATGTGAGTGGAGAGTTGAGGTCCCCTACTATTACTGTGTTGTTGTTAATATCTCATTTTATGTCTGTTAATAGTTGCTTTATGTACTTTGGTGTTCCTGTGTTGAGTGCATAGATATTTACAAGTGTTATGTCTTCTTGGTGGAGTGTCCTTTTTATCATTATATCCTGCCCCTCTTTGTCTCTCTTTACCTGTTTTATCTTGAAGCCTACTTTGTCTGATATAAATATGGCAACACCTGCTTTCTTTTGTTTGCCGTTAGCTTGGAGTATTGTCTTCCATTCCTTCACCCTGATCCTGTGTTTGTCATTGGGGCAGAGAGATGTGTTTCCTGGAGGTAGCATATTGTTGGGTCTTGTTTTTTAATCCATCCCACCAGTCTGTGTCTGTTGTTTGGAGAATTCAATCTATTTACATTTAAAGTGATTATTGATATATGAGGGCTTCATGCTGCCATTTTATTGCCCATTTTCTGGTTCTCCTGCATTTCCCTTGTTTCTCATCCCATGTATTTTGGACTATGAATCCAGTTAGGTGGTTTTCTATGCTAGTTTTCTTAGTTTCCTCCTTATTTATTATTTGTGTCTCTGTTCTACTTATTTGTTTAGTGGTTACTATGAGGTTTGTATGAAAAATGTCTCAGATGAGGTAGTCCATTTTCTGATAACCTCTTATTTCCTTAGACTAAGCCTATTGAATCCCTTTCCTCTCCCCCTCCTAAGTTGTTTTTGTCACGTTACTCCATCTTGTGTTGTGAGTTTGTGGTTAAAATGACAAGATTATATTTATTTTTGTATTTTCCTTCCCTTTATCTTTAATGTTATACTTGAGTGTTTGATTACCTATTCTGATGGATAGCTATAATTTTCTGATTTTGTCTACCTATTTATCTCCTTACTCAGGGCTTTGTAACCCCTTTCTTCTTCTTCTTTTTTTTTTTTTTTTTCAGATATGATAGCCTTCTTGAGGATTTCTTGTAGGGGGAGTCTTATGGCAATGAACTCCTTTAGCTTTTGTTTATCTGGGAAAGTTTTTATTTCTCCATCATATCTGAAGGATATTTTAACTGGATAGTGTATTCTTGGCTGAAAGTTTTTGTCTTTCAAAGACTTGAATATGTCATTCCACTCTCTCCTAGACTGAAAGCTTTCTGCTGAAATATCTGCTGAAAGCCTGATGGGGTTACTTTGTAAGTTATTTTTTTCTGCCTTGTTGGCCTTAGTAATTTTTCCTTGTCATTGACTTTTTCCCGCTTCACTACTATATGCCTTGCAGTAGGTCTTTTTACATTGATATAGTTAGGTGATCCGTTGGCTTCTTTCAATTGCATTTTCAGCTCTATCCCCAGCTTTGGGAAGTTCCCTGCTATTATTTCTTTGAACAAGCATTCTGCTCCATTCTCTTTCTCTTCTCCCTCTGGAATACATATAATCTTTGTTTTGTTTCCTAATTGAGTCGGATATTTCTCAGAGAATTTCTTCCTTTCTCTTTAGTCTTAGTTCTCTCTCCTCCTCCATCTGAAGCATTTCTGTCCTCAATATTCCGATTTGTTCCTCCATAATATCAGCTCTACTGTTCAGGGAATCCATATTCTTCTTTATCTCATCCATTTTGTTCTTCATCTCTAATATTTCTGATTGGTTCTTCTTTATATTTTCGATCTCTTTTGTGATGTAGCTCCTGAATTCATTGAACTGTATATCTGCATTTTCTTTTAACTCAATTAGGTTTTTTTTTGATAGCTATTTTGAATTCTCTGTCATTTAGATTGTAGGTTTCTGGGTACTTGTCATTTTCCTCCTGGAAGATTTAATGTATTTTTTCATACTGCTAGATGGCATGGATTTGTGCTTGTGCATTGTGGTAGTATTTGATTGCTGCTTCCTCCTGCTGCCACTGGGTGATGGTCAAGAGCTGTGTATTCTGAGCCCATTGTGATCCATGGCATGGCTCCCAGCTGCTGAATCAGGGCACTGGGCAGGGGAGGAGGGTGCTTTCTTTCTCTTGCATTGGGGCTTCTCACTCTTCCCTCACTATCTGCTCTCCTGGGGTGTTAGCTTGATGAAGACACTCCTGCAATAGCTAGTCACCTCTGTGTGGGGCTTTCCCCTGGGCTGTGAGGGACTTTGGAAAGTGGATGGTGTTCCTGTGGATGGCTGCACCATCCCTCGTTTCCTCTTGGAGCTGCATGCAGTCTCTGGGTTGGTGCCCTTTGGGGAGGAAGAGAAGATTTCTCTTACCTGGTTCCACTTCCTCTGGGGGAGCTCCAGAACCTCCACCTTCCAATGTATGGCTGTGTGGGTCTCTCAGACGTCTTGTGTTGTGTGGATGTCCTCTGTTGGAATATAAATGCCTTATTTGTTGTATCTTAGAGGGGAGAGTTTATGCGGAGAGATCCCTCAGCCATGATGCTGATGTCACTCTTTCCTGATTTTTTTGACATATAATTTACATACAGTACATGGATGTTAAATGTACTGTTCAATGAGTTTTGACAATTGTATACATGTATACATTTTTTCTTTATTAATAGAAAAGAAAAAAAAGAAAAAGAGAAAGAAAGAAAGAGGGTATACAGGTGTGTTCATTTGTTTAAATGTATACCATAGCTCCCATCATGATTCAAAAACATGGAATGTTTCCATCATCTCAGAAAGTTCCCTCATGCCCTTTCTAGTCAATCCTCTCTCCAAACAGAAGAAATCATTGTTTTGGTTTCTATAACCAGAGATTAGTTTTGCCTGTCCAACCTTCATAATACTATAATTAGAGAACAGCATTCATTTGTACCTACTTTCTCTAACTCAATATACTGTTTTTAAGATTAATATATGTTGGTGCATGTACCAGTTTTTATTTCTTTTCATTTTTAAATAGGGTTTCCTTGTGTGAATATATCACAATTTGTTGATTCATTTCTTTATTGATGGAAATTTGCATCATTTCCAGGTTTTTTTTTTTTGCTATTATAAATCTACTATGACCATTGTTGTTAAGCTTTTGTGGACATATGCTTTAATTATCTTTAGTTTATGTCAAAGAAGAGAATTGCTTAGTTATAGACAGGGTGACCAGCCATCTGGATATGCTTGGGTCTATCCTCATTTTAGCATGGAAAGCTCCACATTCCTGGAAACCCTTTAGTCTCCCTAGTTATAGGGTAGGTGTATATTTAACTTTATAAGAAGTTTCCAAACAGTTTGACAAGGTGGTTGTACCATTTTTCACTCCCACTGGAAGCCTCAAATGTGCCAGACATTGTGGTTCTGGAAATTCAGTTGGTGAATGAGATGGACAAGGTCCCTGCCCTCATGGAACATATGTTCTGGTGTGATATATAAACACTGAATAAATTATTACAAGTGGGTTGTGTGAAAATCTGCTGTTAAGCTAATGTATTTACATGAGCTATTCTTTATATGTGTCTAAAAATATATTTGCACAATGGACTTAATCCTTAAGAAGCACATCTCCCCCCTGATATGATATATCTAACAGAGGCACCACAATTAGATTAGAAAGTTTTATCACAGTATCAGATGTATGCAACTGAATTACAGCCAAGAAGTTTTCAGTTTTGGGCCTGGCACATTCACAAGGACTTCAATATAATTGTCCAGGGTACAGCTGGTTTAGAGGAAACAGAGAGCAGTTGTGAACGCTGATTTCTTGTGCCTCAAAGATCCTTGTCTCTGGATTCCTTGCCAATTTAGAAGTTAAAGGTTAGAGTCATCACTATTGTTTCTCCCACTGAAAAGATTGCAGAAACAGTGAACTGTCTGGAAATCGCCACACATCTTCATTATTGTTACCTTGTATTTTCAGTTTGCTTTTTTGCACAGTGCCTGCAAGGTTTCTGTTTATCCAGATGGTGCTCAGCAAATACGTATCTTTTATATTGTTTCACAAACATCTCTATCCACATGTATCATATGGTTTGCATCCTAAATTTGAAATGTTTGATCTGACAATACTAATTTTATAAGAATTTTGATGTAAGGCCAATTATATGCAGATGTTTTTTCCCAGGCATTTTGACTTAGAAAGATGTTTGAGGCAATTGGAAAGTTAAAAAGCATTACCTACCAAAAAGGCTCCACCAAATGAGTTCCCTGATTTTCACTCTGAATTTTGAGATTGCTTGAGGCTTATAAAATTCTTGAGTCCACAAAATGAGTGGAAGATGTTTTTTATCTTAGGTAGAAGTATTTTCCCAACTTATGAGGAAATCCACAAACTGTTCCTGTACTTCAGGGCTAAACTTCTATGTTTCCATAATACTCTGTATTCAGTTATAGCTTTTATCACATGATGAGCTGAACACCTTTCTGTTGATTCAATAAGATGGTAGTTTCTGGGAAAGCAAGAACCATGCCTTGAGAAAGTTCTTATCATGGTGCCTAGTACATAGTATAGTCGTCATATGTAATAGTTTCTTGCTTTGCAACTGTAATAGTTTCCTATTGTTGCTATTATAAATTACCACACACTTAGTGGCTTAAAACGACACAAATTTACTTTCTTCTAATTCTGGATGTCAGATGTCTGAAATTAGTTTCACTGGGCTAAAGTCAAGGTGTCAGCAGATGTTGATCCTTCTGGAGGCTCTGAGAAGGGTATCCATTTCCTTCCCCTTTCTAGCTTCTAATGGCCACCTCTATTCCTTGGCTTGTGGCTCCTTTCTTAATCTTCAAAGTCAATCACTCCAGTCTCAGCTTCCATCATCGTAGTGCCTTCTCTGACTCTGAATCCTTCTGTGGTCCTCCTACGAGGACTGTTATGATTACATTGGGCCCACTGGATGATCCAGGACAATCTCTCATTTCAATATCTTTAATTTAATCACATCTGCAAAGTTCCTTTTGCCATGTAAAGTAATATTTATAGGTTCTTGGTATTTGGACGTGAACATATTTGGGGGACCATTATTTAGTCTATGACAGCAACCAGCATAGAGCTTTGTACATGGTAATTACTTAATATGTGTTTGCTGAATTGTGTGTTATATAATCTTTAATAAGCTTTTACCTGGGAATAGAAGTTTTTAATTTTGTTTTGTTTTTTCTAAAGAAGTCCCAGAACCAACCATCTTTCTCTGTACTCTCTAAAGGTCTCTGTTCTGTTGAATAGTGTCTTATCTTCTCCAAAAGAGGTTTTATTTCCATTTAGTTCATTTAAATTCAGATCAATAAATGTGATCCTTTACCCACTTAGTTTTTTATTATTTGTCTTTTCTTCTCAGTCTTTCAAAATCCTTCACTATTCCTGGTATGTTAAAAAAATTGAAGATTTTTCTGAGTCTTTTGTGAACAGCTTTTTTATGTTAAAATGGTCTATCATTTCTTTGCCAGTTTAAGCCTCAGCTTAGATACTACCTCCTACATGAAACTCAATTAATTTGGAGAAAGAAGGGAACTAACTAATGAGTATACTTTATACACATTATTTTATTTCTTCAAATTTTATGATGATGATGGTCAAAGAGGTCATATCACACACTTTGAAATAAGTTGCAGAGCAATATTTTAAAACCAGGTATTTGTGGAAGGGTGTATAGCCTAAGGGTCAAGAAAATGTACTTGAAAACAAATCCTGCTTCAATCACTATATATCTGCTCTGGCATCTTTATCAGCTGAATAGATATAATAATAGAAACTTCATAGTATTTGTGTGTATCTGAAATTAAATGAGGAGAGTAAGGGGTTATATGGTAACTCTCTGTACTCTTGTTTTTCTGTAAGCCTAAAACTGTTCTTAAAAATAAAGTCTATTAAGTAAAAGAATCAGACAATGAATATAGAGTATTAGCATAGTCCTGACATATATTAACTATTCGTTTATGATTTTTATTACTCTATGACCTCTCCTCTTTCTGTTACAGCATGGTTTCCGGTCTAGATTAATCCTTCTCCTCCGAACTCCTATAACATTTAATAGTCTGTATAATTCATGGAATTTTAGAGGTATAAGGAAACTTGGTGGTCAACAGTGGTAATTTTCTTAATTTCAGATGAGGAAACTGAGGCACAGAAAGGTCAAATAAGTTGCCCAAGGTAATACAATATTAAATACTTTTTTATTGTTTGTTAATAGACTATAAGGCTGTTTAATGATTTGTTTAAATCATCATTCATGTTTGTTGAAATTTTCAAGTGAAACATCAGTAGCTGTTAATCCTGGGGCAGATAACAATGGAATTAAAACTATTCTTAGATATAATTTATTTTATAAGTTTCAATAATTTACTCCAAATGGTTTTCAGTTTTATTATGGCATAGGTAGTTTTCTGTTTAAGTCCTTAGATAGATCCCCAGTTTTGGACCAATGATAATGAAATACATTTATGGTCTTTTACATAGTTCTTTAAAAATTCTATTTGATCTTTTTTTCTTTAAAAAACTTTGCCATTCCTTAATATAAAATAATTTTTTCACCTCTAATGTGGGAGATTGCTTAAACTGGTAAAATTTAAAAAAATCACTCATGATTTAGATTTTTTCCTTTATGTTATTTTTTAATTTATTTTCCAAGCCACACATCAAACCCAAGAAGCTTGAATTGCCTAGAAAAATAGAGTCTTGAATATGAACCAAAAGAAAGAGAAGGTAAACATAGTGGATTTAAATTAACTAGGCCAGAATTTTTGCTTGAGGAGTCAAATTTGAGACATCAAGACTTCATCAAACCAACAGTATTTCACATGAATTTACCTGTTGGAACTTCAGAGCTGATTAGTTCTCCTGCTTTTTTTTATTAATGGAAATGTCTTTAATTTGCACTTATCTTTCACTAGTGTGTCATGTGCCTCCTCATCTAATCTCCAACAAGGTATGAACCCCTGCTGTCTAATATCTCTTTCCATGTTTTGATCTCTGGTTAGATCTGTCACATCTCTCTCCAGACTCTTACCGTTCATCTCTCCCACCCTACTGGTCTTGCTTTCATGCTGTTAGAAGTATTTTTTTGTTTAAAGAAAAAATACCATATATTTGACATATCTGATCTTTAACCCATTGATATTTCTAATTACTCTTCTTCATTATCCAACAATCTCCCCTATCTGATTAGTTATTAAGCCCTATCAATTGTTTTTCTAAATATTTTTCATGTTCATCCTCTGGTCCCCATCTTCACCGTTGCTTCATTAGTTGAGGTCTTCATTTACTTCTGCTGGAGAATTTAAAATAGTCCTCTGGGTATTTTTCCAACTACTAGTTTCTTCTCCCTGGCAATTTATTCCCCATACCCTTATAGAGTGATGTGTTTAAAACACAGATTTGTTTATGTCCTTATATGATTTATAATAATGATAGGTACTGATTATTGAGCATCTTTGAGTGTGTGTCAGGCACTGTGCTAGATACATTATAAACATTGTCTTTAATTCTCATACCAAATCTGTAAGATAGGTACTATTATCCCTGTTAACAGATGAAAAAATTTAAGGCTCTGGTGGTTAAATAATCTTCCGGAGTTTGCATATCAGACTGGTGGATGTGAAATAAGGCCAAGGTATAATTGGATCTAAAGCTTTCTTCTGTCTGTGCAGTTCATCACCTATAGGATACACTAGCATATGAGGCCTAGCATATGAGGACTGTCATAATTGAACTCCTATCTTCTGCATCAGTCTCTTCTGCTAATTCTCCTACTGTCTGTGTGCCATATGCAGCAATGTCATTCTTGTCATTCTTACAACCTTTACTGAGTACCTGTTTAGAGATAGGGCCTAGGATTGTTTTGGGTACTAGGTGTAACAAGATGAATAAGCTCATAGTCTAGTAGAGGAAAGAGGTGTGAACCAATAAATACAACTTAGTATAGTGCACACAATTATAAGAATATGTGTAAGGTACCAAGATAGTGCAGAGGAGGAAGTGGGAGTGGGTCAAGGGAGATTTCACAAAAGAATGAGATTTAATCTGAGTCATGAAGGATGAGTCACAGTTTTAAAGTATCTCCTCAAAAGTTGGAGGCATGGAATGGTGAGGAAAATAGAAATAAGATTGTTACAAGAGAGGATAGGGTGTCTTTAGGGTGGGAGAATGAGGCTGGCAGAGGGCACCAGACTCTGCTGCTCAGAATGGGCATCAGAGCAGAGTACCATGTCTACATCACACTTGCCATTCTGGTAGTGTGTAAATAGAGAAAAATACTTGTATTTAGAGAAATTTGTATTAGAAAAAAACAAAATTAGAAATTTGTATTAGAAAAATACTTATTAATAGAGAAAAATACTTGCATGGCAGTCATGAACATACTGTATTTTTCTTCAAAACACCTATTTTTTTCTCAAAACATTCGTGACTTCTATGGTTTCATATTGTATATTTTTTGTTTATTATTTGTATTTCCCATGGTGACTGTAGTTTGCTGTTTTTTTTCATTTCTGTGCACCTAGCACTTAGAATACTGCCTAACATAGGTATACAAAAAATATTTGTTAAATAAATGATTGTTGAATGGGCAGTTTCAAGTGATGTGAATGGGTGTTGTAGGGGAAGACTTTTCCTCTACCTAATGTGGGTTCGTCTGGCCGGAGAACGAATTAAATTCACATGAGACAGGATAGCAAGAGAAAATTAAACAAAGCTTTATGAGGACCATGGCCCAGGGCCTTTCTTCCCGAAGGAAGAAAGGGCACTGAAGAAGTGGGGTGCATAGAGTGGTTATATACCCCCAAACAGGCTGTTTCACATATGATTGAAATATCCCTCCCACAATAGTCACAAGATTGTCCTGTCAGTACAGTGCTTGATGGACAGGTAGTGGGTCTTCTATCTCCGAGGGCGTAGCAGGAGGCAAGTCTATTGTCTTGAGCTGGGTGGTCACACGTGAGTGCAGCAATCAGTTCCTAGCCTAAGGAAAGATGCTTAATCCTTAAAGAAATGCCACTGTTGGGAAAGGGAGGGAAGTCAGTTACAGGAGGTTACCAGACAAGCGTAATAAACAAATGCAGATTTAAGTCCTTGCCTTTCTCATTGATTAAGAGTTTCTAAAGACAAGGTCATCCCCTTTTTTCTTCCTGGTACAGACAGGGAGGCACCTTTACAGTTAGAGATTTACCTTACAAATGTAAATGTCTCTTAACAAAAGGGTAAGCAAGTTCTACTTTTCAGTTGCTTTACTGTCTGCAAAGAAACCAGCCTCAAAGAATCCTCATGCCAAAGAGTCATATCTTGGGGTAGCCATTTCCAGGTCCCCACAGTGTTTTAAAGATCACTTAGGATGTACATATTGACTATTTGATAGAGATACATTTTAGAGTATATTTTGTACATTGAAATTATTCAACTGCATGGAATGAGTGGTTGAAAGCATGGGCTCTGGAATTAGTTTTGTTGGGTTCTGGTTCTGGCTGTACCACTTGCCATGTGTGTCCTTTTGCAAGTTACTTAACCTTCTAAGCTTTGTTGTAATATGCGGGATAATTATAGTACTTATTTTATGGTGCTGTTGTGAGGACTAAATAAGATGGTGCTTGTAAGGCGCTTAATACAGTGTCTGGCAAATAATTGGTGTGCAGTAACTGTGAGCTATTATTATTTTGTTAAATATTTCCATGAGCACTAGGAAATGACTAAAGACTCATGGAATATTTCAATTGGCAATATCCTATGAAGGAAAATACATGGGAGAAATTTTTGTATAGAAGGATTGATACAAGTGTTAGAAAACAAATAAATATTTCACTCATAATATAAATAGGACAGGTAGTTTAGAAACAACCTTTTCATTCATAACACTGAATAAATGTTTGAAGAACTATTTTGTAATTTCAGTGTCAAATTGAATATGAAGTAATTTTAGACCTTCATTTTAAAAAATATGTAAGCTTGTCCAGTAAAGCATTATCTCAGGGGTGTATTTTTGAAATATTCAGTGTAGAGTTTAAATTGGTATCTAATTCTAAATTGCTGTGGAAAATGAGCATCACACTGGATTTGCAAACACGCTGGTCTCATTTAGATTTTAATGTTTCACGTGTATTGAATACAATTACAGCCACCCTGTACTCATTCCAGCCCAAATATTAATTATTAAAAAAATTTAACTCTATCATCCTCTTCCTTCCACCATTTTAAAGAAAATGTTTCTTTTGAAGAGTCCTCTAGGCCTACAGAACCTTGCCAGAATGGTCTTTTTCAAGTGCACATGTGCTAACTTCCCTGCTAAAAGCTTTCAGAGCTTCCCCTTTTCTTCTGAAATAAAGTACAAAATTCTTGGCGTTGTATTTGGGCCTCTATGATCTGGTCCTCATCTGCCTCTCCAACTTGATTTCTTCACTCATAGGTTGTTTTGCCTTATGCTTCCCTGAGAGCTCCATTACTTTTGACCTTTTCTTGGCATACATTATTTTATCCATCTGAGTGCTCCTTCTCCCCTCTGAATGCCTACTTTTATTCTTTTTTCAAAACAATTCAAATTTCGTATTTTAAAGCCTTCTCTAAATTTCCTGGTGGAAAGTGCTTTTATCTTTGGGTATAGAGACTTTAAATATTCTTCTTATAGTACTTTTCACAGTAGATAGTTATTCTTTATATCTTTTTAAACTATGCATTAGTTTTTTTCTATGCATTCGTTATTTTATTTTAAACAGAGTTATTAAATACATGTTTAAAACTTTGGTAGTGTCACTGTATGTTGCTCAGCTTCATTTTCACGTACCCTTGGTTTCAGTGAACTGGAGTTTTGGGTCAAAGTCACTTTCTCTACTGGTCAGAGGTCCCATGCTGGTCTAGTTCCCTTGACTTACTACTAAAGGAGTTGCAGAAACTTTGAAGAGAAGAAATCTATTAGCCTTATTTTCTACACATAGGGAATATATGCAAAATGTACTTTTGTTGTATATCCATCATCCTTTTGAGTCCTTTGGTTGGACGGTTTCTGGGAGCTGAGGCAAAAATT
Organism: Equus quagga; assembly: GCF_021613505.1. Lineage (NCBI taxonomy): Eukaryota > Metazoa > Chordata > Mammalia > Perissodactyla > Equidae > Equus > Equus quagga. Next base: position 38,505,413 of record NC_060280.1, on the reverse strand, counting down.
GAGTTAGGAGTAATCCTTAGAGTCATCTGTATTTGTGAATGATGTAGTGGACTATCAAGGCAATGTTGGAAATAATTTGGTGGGCATGGTTGTTTTCGGATGACTGGAGTTGGTAGAAAATGTAATTTAATTGTTGGAATTTAGAAAACAAAAAAGTGAAGTCAGACTTGCAATCTTGATCTGGTCCCTCCAATAAAAGGACTGTTCAAAGCAGGCTTAGATTATTCTAATTTTAAAACATCTTTTTTTTAAAAGAGAGAAATTAACAGAATACGAATTCTCCAGTTAAAGCAGATGCTGTGGAAAGAAGACCTAGACATTTTGTAGTGGCAAGAGCTTGGGCAGGTGTGATGAACGTGTGGTCAAGAACTTGGTCTCTGGAGTCAGATAGGCCTGGTTTGCACACCTATTCCACCACTCACCAGCTGTGTAAATTTCAGCAATCCCTAAACTGTCACCTCAGTTTTGTAAACTTCTTTACCTCTAAGCCTTGGTTTCCTCATCTATAAAATGAGGATAATAACAGTATTTATCTTAATGCTTAATTCGTAGTGCCTCACACACAGGAGGTGCTCAACATGATAGGGATTATTATTATTATTAAGGAAGTGTGAATCAATTTTCATGTGCTGACTCTTCACTGAGATAGAGAGAAGCGTGGTATTACTAACTAGGACTTGGCATATGGAACTGGCCAGCTATAAGTGAAATAATGTGAGAGGAGTATCTGAAGAAAAACAAAAGGAATACAGGACATTTGAGTTTACTGCTCCTACTTTATAATGTTGTTACTTTTGTTTTTGTGTGATGGTGACACAGCTATCCTGTTTGTTAGGTTGTCACTCACATAGTAAAAGTTTGTGAAGTCCTGTGAATCTGCTGTCCACAAATGGTAGTAAGAATTTAAGTTTGGGAGATCTGGTTTGTGATGGGTTAAAGTACTATAATAATCATTATCCCAGTCTACATATAGCCCAGGTCTAACAGAAGATGACAAGAAAGAAATAGAATCAACTCTGCTTGATTGCAGAGTAAGGTTATGTAATTTGTTTTAAAATAGCATTAAAAATTTCTGTAATTTGTAGGGTGAAATCCCAATAATTTTACTGATTGAATTCCATTTTCCATTTACTTATCCTAATCAAACACATTGACTCTCACTACTAAATTGTAATATAATTTGGCCTTTCAGAGAACATTAAAAAAAAAGTCAATGGAGGCCTTAATCAAGGAAGAAAGCCTAAATATGTTTCTGTTTCTGTTCTGGCATGGAGAAGAATGTTAATTTATTCACTCACTGATTTCCCACCCCTATCCAAATGTACTGTGTTCTCCTTTTATGTCTCTTGAAAGTTATAGATCCGTTTTACACTGCAATTTTTCTGTATTGACTTGAATTTAAAATAGGGCTTAATTGGACAAAATTTAGCACTAGAGTGTAAGCACCTTAAGGCCCAGAGTTGTAGCTTATTTTCATTTATATTAGTACAGTAACTAGCGAATACATGTTTACTGATGGTCAAATGAAGTTTTTAGCAGGTGTGTCTATGGATGTGGGTGGTGGAGAGGAGAGAACTAAGGAAGAAGTGTTCTTAATTAGTGGATGTAGAAGGTAAATTAGTACTGTGAGTAGTTATCATTATTGATCTAAAACATCCTTTTTAGGAGAACTTCAGTTAGATCTAACTATCATGTTCATTTAGAATATCACTGAGCAATAGCAAAACAGAGTTACATGGATATAAATACTTAAACAAAATTGACATCCATAGCTTAATATACGTTTTGTTTTCTTTTATCTGTAGATGACATATGTTGGCTATTTTTCTTTCTGTGAAATTTCATTTTATACAAGAAACAGAAATATGTTTCAATGTAATATCTCAATACTTTTGTTTCAGATGAGTTGATTTGATAATCGTGTATACTTTGAGAAAAAACTGTATGTAAGATAAGGTACAGGATATTTTCATATACATTTCCATCTTTTACTTGAATTATAGAAATAGTTCTGGGCATGTACTCTTCCAATGGATTTTCCACACTACAGTCAGAGGTATCTTTTTAGTGCAAATCTGATTCTCATTCCTTTTCGACTGTACATATATCTAAATATGGATACTTAAAAAATCAAAGCAAAACAAAAGCAAGACTCAGTGTCTTCCAATTGTGCTTTGGAAAAAGACCAAAACACTTAACCTCTATTGGGGTCCATATAGTCTGAACTCAGCTGAGCTTTCGTTTTGTCTTATACCACCTCTGTTTATTGCTGACCCACATGTAAAAGCCAACTATTTTAACCCCTTCTATTTTTTTCAGCTTCATTGAGGTATAATCCACAAGTAAAATTGTAAGCTGTTTAAAGTGTACATCATGATGATTTGATATATGTACATACTGTAAAAATATTCCTCCCATCTGGTTAATCAACGCATTCATCACCATAAATATTTGTATTTATTTGTTTATTTTTTTGTTAAAAACATTTAAGTTCTATTCTCTGAGCAAATTTCAATTATTTAATACAGTGTTATCAACTATCATCACCATGTTATACATTAGCTCCTCAGAACTTATTCATCTTCTGGCTGAAAGTATATAATATTTTACCAGCCTTTCCCTATTTCCTTGACCCTATTTCTATGAGTTTGACTTTTTTTTTTAGATTCCCAATATAGGTGATACCATGCAGTATTTGTGTTAGGCTTATTTCACTTAATGTCCTCAAGGTCAGTCCATGTCGTCCCAAAAGGCAGGATTTCTTTCTTTCTCATGGCTGAATAACATTCTGTTATTTATATAATATATATAATATACATATTCTATCTATCTATCTATCTATCTATCTATCTATCTATCTATCTATCTGTCTATCTATCACATCTTTATCCACTCATCTCTTGATGGACATTTAGATTGTTTCTATTCTTGGCTATTGTGAATAATGGTGCAGTGATCATAGGGGTTCAGATACCTCTTTGACATCCTGTTTCCATTTCCTTTGGATATATACCCAGATGTGGGATTTCTGGATCATATGGTATTTCTATTTTTAATTTTTTGAGAAACCTCTGTACTGTTTTCCACAGTGGTTGCACCAATTTACATTCCCACCAACAGTACACAAGGATTCCCTTTTCTCCACATCTTTGTCAACACTTATTTCTTGTCTTTTTGATGATAGCCATTCCAGCAAGTGTGAGATGGCAACCTGTTGTGGTTTTGATTTGCATTTCTCTGATAATTAGCGATATTGAGCACCTTTTCATGTGCTGCCCATTTGTATGTCTTCTTTGGAAAATGTCTTTTCAGCTCCTCTGCCCTTTTTCTTTCTTTTTTTTTTGGGTGAGAAGATTTGCCCTGAGCTAACATCTGTGCCAGTCTTCCTCTACTTTGTATGTGGGATGCCTCCACAGCATGGACAATGAATGGAGTAGGTCTGAGCTTGGAATCCGAACCCGCAAATCTGGGCCAGCAAAGCAGAGTGCGTGGAACTTTAACCACTTGGCCACGGGGCCGGCCCCTCCCCTGCCCATTTTTAAATTGGATTTTTTTTTTCAATACACACGTATGAGTTCTTTAAATATTTTGCATATTAGGCCCTTGTCAGATATATGATTTGCAAATATTTTCTCCCATTCAGTAGGTGGCCGTTTCATTTTGTGGTTGGTTTCCTTTGCTGTGTAGAAGATTTTAGTTTGATGTAGTCCCAATTGTTTATTTTTGCTTTTGTTGCCTTTGCTTTTGACATCAAATTAAAAAAAATCATCACCAAGACCAATGTCAAGGAGCTTCTTTCCTATGTTTTCTTTTAGGAGTTTTATGGTTTCAGGTCTTACATTTAAGTCTTTAATCCATTTTGAGTTGATTTCTGTGTATGGTGAAAGATAGGGGTCCAGTTTCATTCTTTTGCATGTGGCTGTTCAGTTTTCCCAAGATCATTTATTGAAGAGACTATTGTTTCTACAGTGTATATTCTTGGCTCCTTTGTCATAAATTAGTTGACCATATATGCATAGGTTTTCTTTCTGGACTTTCTGTTCTATTCCATTGATCTATGTGTCTGTTTTTATGGCAATACCATACTGTTTTGAATACTGTAGTTTTGTAATATAGTTTGAAATCAGGAAGTGTGATGCCTCCAGCTTTGTTCTTCATTCTCAATATTTCTTTGACTATTCATGGTATTTGTGGTTCCATACAAATTTTAGGGTTTTTTTTTGTCTATTTCTGTGAAAAATACCATTGGAATATTAATAGGGATTGCATTGAATGTGTAGATTGCTTCAGGTAATATGGATATCTTAACAATATTAATTCTTCTAATACATCAGCATGAAATATCTTACCGTTTATTTGTCTTCTTCAATTTCTTTCATCAATGTCTTATAGTCTTTAGTTCCTAGGTATTTTATTCTTTTTGATGTAATTGTAAATGGGCTTGTTATCTTAACTTCTTTCTGATAGTTTTTTTAGAAACTTCTTTCTGATAGTTTTATAGAAACACAACTGATTTTTGTATATTGATTTTGTATCCTGCATCTTTGCTGAATTCATTTATTAGTTCTAATAGTTTATTGTGGACTTTTTAGGGTTTTTTGTGTGTAACATCATGTTATCTACAAATAAAGTCAGTTTTGCTGCTTCTTTTCCAATTTGGATGCATTTTATTTCTTTTCCTTGCCTAATTGCTCTGGCTGGAACTTCTGGTACTATGTCGAATAAAAGTGGTGAGCGTAGACACCTTTGTCTTGTTTGTGTTTGTCAACTTTTCACTGTTGAGTATGATCTTAGCCATGGGCTTGTCATACATGGCCTTTATTAAGTTGAGGTACATTCCCCCTGTACCAGTTTGTTAAGAATTTTTAATGATTAATGGATGTTGAATTTTGCCCACTTGCTTTTTCTGTATATATTGAGATGATCATATGATGTTCATCCTTCATTTTGTTAATGTGGTGTATCACACTGGTTGATTTGCAGATGTTGAACCATCCTTGCATTCCTGGAATAAATCCCACTTGATCATGGTGTATGATCCTATTAATGTATTTTTGAATTCAGTTTGCTAGCATTTTGTTGAGGATTTTTACATGTATGTTCATCATGGATATTGACCTGTAATTTTCTTATAGTGGCCTTTTTTGGTTTAGATATCAGGAGAATGTCAGCCTCATAAAATTAGTTTGGAAGTATTCTCTCCTCTTCTATATTTTGGAAGAGTTTTAAAAGGATTGATATTAATTCTTTAAATGTGTGGTAGAATTCACCAGGGAATCCATCTGGTCTCCCATTTCTTTTTGGGGGGTTTTTGATTACTGATCCCCCTCCTTACTAGTAATTGGCTTGTTCGATGTTCTCTTTCTTCCTGATTCAGTATTGGTAGATTGTATGCATCCAGGAATTTGTCTATTTCTTCTAGGTTATCTAAGTTTTTGGCATATCATTGTTGATAATAATCTCTTATGATACTTTGTATTTCTGTGGTATCAATGGTAACATCTCCTCTTTCATTTCTGGTTTTATTTATTTGAGTCCTCTCTCTTTTTTTCTTGATAAGTATAGGTAAATGTTTGTGTATTTTGTCTATCTTTTCAAAAACCAACTTTTAGTTTCATTGATCTTTCCTTTGTCTTTTTAGTTTCTATTTCATTTATTTCCTCTTTGATCTTTGTTATTTCTTTGCTCTACTAACTTTGGGCTTAGTTCATACTTCTTTTTCTAGTTCCTTGAGGTGTAAAGTTAGGTTGTTTATTTGAACTCTTTCTTTTTTCTTAATGTAGGTGTTTATCACTGTGAACTTCTGTCTTAGAACTGCTTTTGCTGTATCCCATAAGTGTTGGCATGTTGTATTTCCATTTTCGTTTGTTTCAAGACAGCTTTTGATATCTCTTTTTTTTATTTCTTATTTGACCCTTTGGTTGTTTAATAGCATGTTGTTTAGTTTTCACATATTTATGAATTTTCCAGTTTCTTTAATTGATCTAGTTTCATACTATTGTGGTGAAAAAAAGATGCTTGATATAATGTCAGTCTCCTTAAATTTGTTAAGACCACTTTTGTGGCCTAACATATAATCTATCCTGGAGAGTGTTCCATGTGCACTTGGGAAGAATGTGTATTCTGCTGCTTTTGAATGGAATGGTCTGTAAATGACTGTTATGTCCATCTGGTCAAATGTGTAGTTTAAGTCCAATGTTTCCTTATTGATTTTCTGTCTGAATGATCTATCCAATGTTGAGAATGGAGCATTGAAGTCCTCTACTATTATTGTATTGCTGTCTATTTTCCCCTTTAGGTCTGTTAATATTTGCTTTATTTATTTAGGTGCTTCTATTTTAGGTGCATAAATATTTACAAATGTTATATCCTCTTGTTGGATTGACCCTTTTATCATTATATATTGCCTTTTTTTGTCTCTTGTTACAGTCTTTGGCTTAAAGTCTCTTTTGTCTGGTATGAGTATAGCTACCCCTGGTTTCTTTTGATTTCCGTGCTTCCTGGTTTGGATGTCTGTTTCTTTTTCCAAGTTAGGGAAGTTTTCATCCATTATTTCTGAATAAGCTTTCTTCTTCTTTCTGTCTTTATTCTCCTTCTGGGTCCCCTATAATGTGAATATCAATCTGCTTGATTGTATCCCATAAGTCCCTTACACTATCTTCACTCTTTTTAATTCCTTTTTCTTTTTGCTCCTGTGATTGGATGAATTCCACTGCCCTGTATTTGAGTTTGAGGATCATTTCTTCTACTTGATCTAGTTTGAGGATCATTTCTTCTACTTGATCTACATTGAGCCCCTCTGTTGAATTTTTCATTTCCATTATTGTATTCCTCAGCTCTGTGGTTTCTGTTTGGTACTTTCCCTTATTTTCTGTTCTTTTGTTGAAGTTTTCACTGTGTTCTCGTATTGTTCTCCTGACCTTGGTGAGCCTCTTTATGACCACTGTTGTGCACTCTTTGTCAGGTAAATCACTTATCTCCATTTCATTAAGGTCTCTTTCTGGAGTTTTATCTTGTTCTTTCATTGGAACATATTCCTCTGTTTCTTCATTTTCCTTAACTCTTTATGTTAGTTTCTGTGCATTAGATAAAACTGCTACTTCTAACCTAGTCTTGATGGAACAGTCTTGTGTAGGAGATGAACTTTATCCTTCAGCCTAGACCCTAGCTCTTGCTGTCTGTCAAACCCATGTGATTGTCCAAGCCACCTTTCTTGTTCTTAGTGGCTTCCAGTAATTAAGGGTGTGCTATGACCTGTCAGTGTCCCAAAGTGGAGGACATCAGTCAGAATTTAGATGCAGGCTTATTGGAAGCTGTACACCCAGGCAGCAGCTTTTAAGATTTGCAAATAGTACTCTTTCAGGGAATGACTGGGGGATAGGCATTTCTGTATGCTGTCTCTGCACTGAGCACTTTTTCGATGTGGGTTTTTTCTCATTTTCCCTATGTGTAGAAGTCACTCAGCTAGTTTCTGGATTTCTTTCAGAGGGAATTGTTCCTCAGGTAGATATAGATTCATTGTGTTCATTGGAGGAAGTGATGTCAGGAGCCTTCTATGTCACCATCTTGGATCAGAGTGATCATTATTATTGTTGTTGTTTTATATAACTAATGTTTATTTAGATTTATCCACTGAGTACAATCTTTCCTTATCATCATTTCCTGTATCTTAGGCCTCCTTTTTGTGTTCATTCTTTCTTTTTGAAGAATTCTAACAGTTTTTTTCATTAAGGGACTACTGTCATAAACTCTCTCAAATTTTACCAGCTGAAAATTTCTTTGTTTTACTCTTTCTCTTGAATAGTAGTTTACCTTAGTATATAATTCTAGTTTGGTGTATGAGTTTAGCTTAGTGTATAACTCTATTTTCTATAAGTATGTAGTTCTCTCTTCTCCTAGCACTTTTAAGACATTATTTCATTTTCTTCTGATTTTTCTTGTTGCTGTTGAGAAGTTATTCCTTTTTAAGTGATATGTTGTTTCTCTTTGATATTAATATTTTCTTTTGTCTTTGGTTTTCTGCATTTTTAATGTAATATATCTCTTCAGGATTCATGTATTTTATCAATTCTGGAAAATTATCACCTTTTATCTCTAAATATTGCTTCTCTCTCATTATTTCTTTGAATGCCAATGAAACATGTATAGATTTTTTCCTTCGTTTTTCATAACTCATAACTTTGCTTTCATATTTTTTATACCTTTATCTCTTGGAGTTGTGTTGTTTTGGTAGTACCCTCATGTTTACTATCTATTTCACTAATTTCTTTTGTGATAGGTCTTATATTCTGTAGTACCATAGAATATTAAGTGTCTGAATGTAAATATAAGAAAACATGTGCAACAATTCTACAGGGAAAGCTACAAAAACTAAAATGTGTCATTAAAGAAATCCTAAATAATTGGAGATATATATCATTTTAATTTATAGGAAGACAATATAAAAATATCAGTTCTCCCAAAATTTGTCTATAATTCAATGTATTTCCAATTGAAAGCCCAAAAGCTTTTTCATTGGAACGTGATGACCTGACTTTAAAATATATATGGAAAATTATAAGGGCAAGAGTAGTCAAGACACTGCTGAAAAAGAAAAGTAAGGAAAGAAGACTTGCCCTATTACATATAATGACTTACTGTGAAGCTAGTGTAAATAATTACTATAGTGTGGTACTGATGCTGACACAGACAAATTGACCAATGGGATAGAATAGAGAGCCCAGAACAAACTTACACACCTGTGGAACAGAAGCGGTATGGCAGATTAATGGGGAAAGAAGGGACTATTCAGTAAATGGAACTAGAAAGAAACTGATTTACTTTATGAAAAAAAAAGAAATTGAATATTTACTTTACATCATACACAAAAATCAATTCCAGATAAGCAAAGGACTTAAATGTCAAATAAAACTTCAAAACAGAAAAACTACTGAGAGATACTGTTTGAAGCTTCTGACATGGAAAGCTATCTTAAGCAAATCACAAAGAATGCTTATTATGAAAGGAAACTTTTAAACTATGAGTTTCCTTTCATCGAAAGAAGTCTTAGATAAAGTGAAAAGGTAATTTATAAATTTAGAGGAGATATTTATGATACGTATAACCAACTATGAATGGGTGTCAAGAAAATATAAAGAATTCTTACATATTGATAAGAAAAAACCAATTTATTCAAGTCACACAATGAAATGTTATTCAGTACTCAAAATGATTATCTGTAGCTACATAGTCATATCTGTCAATATTTGTCATATGTCTTATATGTGTCATTATGAATGAATCTTAGCAATTTAAGTTTGAATAGAAAAAGTAAATAAATACTGCATGGTACGTGGTTCTTAAAGTTAAAAAGTACTTTGTAAGAATATGTACACACAGACACATACACAGTGAAAAGCCTGGAGTGATGAAAGGAGATTTAGAATAGTGGTTATCTTGCATGGGAGCAGACAGGGAATAGAATGGGGCAGGTCCACATAGGTAGATGCAAGTTATTGTCAGTGTTTTAGTTTTCAAGTTGAATGATGATTTCATGGATGTTTACTATATCATAAACAAACAAAAACTCAAATGGATAAAGATGGTTTTGCATGGAACAATAATGAGAATATGACGTGGTCCACAAACTATAATGAATCTGGTTTGGTTTCATTTAAAACAAAACATTTTAAAATCAGGCTGTAGCCAGAGGAAGTGGGGTAAATATGCTTTAGGCAGAGGGAATAGTAAATACATAGGTCCTGCAGGTTGAAAATTTAGAGTGAATATTCTAGGAAGTGACAAAAGGCCAGATTGAAGTGAAATGATGAAAGAGCACAGAGGCCTGGAATATGATTGGAGAGGTATGCTAGCGAAGGATCATATAGGATCCTGTTTACAATGTTACATAGTTTACGTTTTATCCTAAATAACTTAGGAAGCTATTATAGATTTTAAGCAAGGGAGAGACATCATCAGTGTATGATTTTTAAAAGTTAGTTTGCCAGTCACATAAGGCTACATATTGTCTGATTTCATTTATATGAAACACGTAGAATAGGAAAAATCCATATAGACAGGAAGTGGATTAGTGATTGCCAGGGGCTGTGGTGGGGGGGAGGGGAGGACAGGGATGAGAAGGAAGAAAAGGGAGTGACTGCTAATGGGTATGGGTTTCTTCTTGGGGTGACAAACATATTTTGGAATTAGATAGTGGTAACAGTTGCCTACTTTGTGAATATATTTAAAACCATTGAATTGAACACTTAAACTTGTTAACTTTTATGATATGAATGATATCTCAATAAAAATTTTTAAAAAGAAAAAAGCTAGTTTGGCTGAGTTGTGTAGAATGAATTACAGAAGGATAAGAGTGAAAGGAATCATGGAGAGCAGTTATAGGGCTACTGAATAGCATAAATGAGAGATAATGGCAAGTTTTTCTAAGATGGCGACTGTGCAGAGAAGGGGACAGACTGACGATTTCTTACTGACATCGCTCAATCAATGGGAGGTGATGATGTGAGGACATATGAGGAGCTGAGGGAGATGGAAAAAAAAGATGTGTATTTTAGAGCTTTGAAAAAGGGCAGGCCTGGGTGGGTGGATGGATTTTTACCTGATGTTAATTTCAGCTCAGCCTAGTATAGTTGTGTCAAGTTCAGCTCTTCATCATAAGCCACTATTTCCCTTATGGGATTTTTTCTTTTGGGATGAACAAAGGTGGAAGGAAGTGAAGATGAGATGGGGAAAGAAGAAAGGGCTGTGTAAGGGAGTCATTATTTCTTAATGAATGTGAGTTTTTGGGTCATATACTGTAGTTAATAATAAAACAAAACAGTAATTTACATTTTAACCACAGGAAATTTTAGAATTTATACTTTTAAAGTTATTTTCTATGAACTTTAAAGACCATTGACCTATTTCAATGTTACTATATTTAGTAATGATCATATAGAATGTTATATGCACTTAAGAGGAAGAAGAGATCTGAATTTGAATATCTGCTTTCTGCAGGCATGTTAAATCTGTAAGCCAAGAGGTTCACCGTGGTTGTAGTGTGTGGGTGTTTTAGAACAAAAGTGATTCCAACATTATCCACATGAATAGACAGTAACAAAAATGAACTTATTCCTAAGCAAGACCTATAATTGAGCTGGTGAGTGTTATTTCCTGCCACACTTCTGTGACTTCTCCGAATGTGCAGAACAAATATCCCTGATCCACATATACTATATTCGTGGCACTCATATTGCATTTTATACATTTTCCTAAGTGATTCAGTATTTTATAGATGGCCTTCTAACAGCAAGAAGCTGGTCCTAGGCCTGATTCTTTGTAATTTTCCTCAATGACTTAGATGATGGAACAGAGACCATGAACGTCAAGCATATAGATGGCATCAGATTGTCATTTTAAGCACTGAGTTGGAATTCAAAATGATTCTGGCCAAATGGAAAAGAGAGTTCAAAATAGAGTGAATTCAAGTCTTGATGGGAAATATATGATACTGTATGATATATGATAGAAAAGAATTAGACATTGAAATGAGAAGAGGATGAGGGATGAGAGGCTGGAGGATGGCAATATGCCAATTGGAGAACCCACTAGCAAGTGGATGTCTTGTAAACTTCCTCATACACCAATTATCGTGTGCCTACTCTAAAAGTATGAAATGGAGAAGTTGGTACTAGTATAACATGTATCACATTCAGCAGAAATGGGCCTGGCTAAGATAGTGCTTTCTTTTTTTTTATTTTTAAAGATTTTATTTTTTTCCTTTTTCTCCCCAAAGCCCCCCAGTACATAGTTGCATATTCTTCATTGTGGGTTCTTCTAGTTGTGGCATGTGGGACGCTGCCTCAGCGTGGTCTGATGAGCAGTGCCATGTCCGCGCCCAGAATTTGAACCAATGAAACACTGCGCCACCTGCAGCGGAGCGCGCAAACTTAATCCCTCGGCCACGGGGCCAGCCCCCTAAGATAGTGCTTTCTTAAGTGGTGATTTTGTCCACTTTTGACAGTAATAGTAAAGTAGGTACTGTTTAACTTAAGGTGTGCTATCTATAGATATGGATATGTTATCTATAGATGATAGGTAAGATTATATTATTTATAGATACAATATACACAGGCATTTAACTTGATACTTGATGTAGATAATAAAATATTAGTTTTTAATATCTCAATCTATGTTCCAAAATAAGAACTCTGTGCATTTTACTCTACAGTTAACTTCAGCATACACATTTACTTCAACTGAAATACTTATACAGTGCGTTCTATCTTCTATTTACTTCTTTGCTGAGGGATAGATGAGAAGCTTTTATCAGTATGGCCAAGAGAATTTTTATAGTTCTTTGTTATCTCTGTTTCTCTGATCCCTTCTTGCTAGTCTCAACAGCTGTCTTTCGCTTCAGCGCTCTTTCCTCTATGCTTACCCTCTGCATGTGCCTTGGCAACAGACATCGAGAAAGAACCATTCCTTGAGTACCGTCCAAACTGAAAATGGATCTCCCATTGTGCGATGTTATGATCCTTCCAGAGAATTACTAGGAAACAGCAATTGAGTATTTTACGTGTGGATATGAGCATGTAAAATATTCTACATGTTAGTATGAACAATAAATACTCTATTTTGAAACTTCAAGTTTTAGAGTGTTTTGCAAAGTCCCTTTTTGGTGTTCAAATAATTGAATCATTGAATCTTAGGAATAACTTTTCAAGATGTGCACAATCCCTTATATGGCATTCTTGAAAGGTCATTATTCAGATTCTACTTCATTACCAGCTATAATGGGATGCTCAGTCTCTGAGGCAGCCCATTTTATTATTGGATGGCTTTAGTGATTAAATTCTTATAATCTTCTTTCTTAGATAGGTGTCATTGAATTCTTAAAGTTAATAACTCCAACCTATTGGCTTCTTATTGTTATTAGGATAAAGATGAATTCCTAATCAAGGCTTACCAATTCTTCATGGTCTGGCCCCTGCCTGCATCTTCAGCTTCATATTAACCAAGCAGTCCCAGCCACACTGGCCTTTTAGTTTTTCTTTCTTTGTTTTATTATTCCTTAGGGTTTTTGCATATGCTCTTTCTTCAGCCTAGAAAGCTCTTTTCCCAATCTCCTTTTATCTTTCACCAAATTAACCTTTATCTTTTAGATTTTGGCACAATCATTTTTTCAGTTAATTCTTCTTGACCTGCCCGACTAGATCAAAGACACCTGTTATATGTACTCATGGTGTTCTGTACCTCTTTTTTTGTAGCTTGTATCACGGTTGTGACTTTAGCTACAAAGCTAATGATTAATAGATGAATGATTAATAGATGAATGCCTTTTAACCTATTACCCCAGTGTTTTTGTTCATCGTATGTTGTCAGCACTTAGCACAGAGCCTGACACATGGCAGGTATGAAGTAAAAATTTGTTGAATGAAATTATCATAGGTCTGCCTTCTGGATACATAGGAAAATTTCACTTCTTCTACACAATAATACTTCAAAAATGTTGACGTAGCTAGAATGTTTGTCTTTGAAGAAAAGGTTGCACATAAACTGGCCTTAAGTTGTGTTTCCTATGACAAACCAGAGCCCTTCACCATCCTGGTTGCTTGCTCTCCCCCGTGTACATTCAGGTAGGTCGATATGCTTCGTACGGTAAGGCGGTTAGTTCTGAAAATAATGTTCCCCAATTGTGAGATGGCTTTGGGTTTTAGAAATTCATGTTAGAATAAGAAATAGCTTTTGTGAGCTGAACTAGTCTCTAGAGTGTGATATTTTAAGCTTTTGGTTCATTTTACATGTGTTAGTTTAGTTTCCATATAGGTTGTCTTTTGAAGGAAAGCTGCAGTCCTTGATTTCTGTTAGACTTGTTGTCTTTCCAGGACTCAGGTGCAGACTGGCATTGGATTCCTTGAACCACGAGTGAAAGAAATCCATCTCTATAAACCCTGAAAATCACTATCAATTTTTTTGTGTAAGTGAAACAATGAGCTTCAAAATCAGTAATATGGAGTAAACATTTTCAGGACAGCATTTCACAATAAAAACCTACTTTCACCCCTCCTTGTGTTTTAGGAGGAAACAATGTAGACAGTGGGGAAGTGCAATTAGAGACCTTAAATAAACCATACTTTTTATTTGTTTCAACATCAACAAAGATAGTAAGTGTATGTATATGAGTAAGTCATCGTTAGCCTTCCTCATCTAAATTAGCAAGTTAATAAATGTTTATTGATTGTCTACTATTTTTCAGATACTAAGCTAGATACTGTTTTTCTGTCTTAGAACAATAAGGTATTTTTCTGATTATAAAGTTAATATAAATTCAAAGTAGGACATTTGAAAAATACAGAGAACACAAAGATATTTACCCTCTACCCAGATATAACTACTGTTAAGGCTTTGGTATGTTTGTTTTCATTTTTAAATTAACTTTAAAAATTAATTAATTTAAATTAATTTTAAAAATTAATTTTTAAATTAAGTATTGAGTGCACACTATTTGCTAGTTATTATTCTAGAAGTTAGAGATACATCAGTTCACAAAACAGATGAAATTTTTGTTCTCATGGAGCTTATAACTTAATGAAGGGAGATATAAAATAAATAAAATATTAAATATGTTAGCTGATACACCATAAACGTACAAGGCAGAGTAGGGAGATAAAGAATTTTATATAAGGTAGAAAGAGAAGACATTTTCTGAAAAAGTGACATTTGAGCAGAGAGCTGAAGGAATCTGAGCAAATATCTGGTTCTAGAGTGGATCAGGCAGAGAGAATAGTAAGTGCAAAGGCCCTGAGGCAGGAATATGCCTGGCATGTTGGAGAAATAGCAAGCATGTCAGTGTGGCTGCAGAGAGTGTTTGAGCAAAGGATGGACAATTATGTTTTAAAAAACTCACTGTGGATACTCAATGAAGAATAACCTAAGGGAAGAGGGTAGAAGTAAGAAGACCAGTTAGGAGGACTACAATGGTACAGGAAAGAGAATATAATGACTTAGACCAAAGAGGTGAGAAGTGGCTAGATGCTGGGTATATTGTAATGAAAGAGACAGTAGGATTTGCTGCTGGAGTGTAAGTAGGGGAGTGAGAGAAAAAGTGTAAAATAAAACTATAATCTTTTTCTTAGCCTTTTAAAATTTAACTTTATAAAAAGTTTGAAAACAGAAAAAAACTATAAAATATAACTGTACAGTATAATTAATGCTTATGAAGCAAACACCTGTGTAACTATCATACACATTAAGAAACAGAACACTAGCTAAAAGCCTCACTTCTGTTTCTTCCTAATTTCTAACTCTTTTCTTAGTCCTAGCAGCATTCATTTTCCTGAGTTTTATGGTTATCACTTTCTTTTCTTTAAAGCTTTATCACGTTTATATGCGTCCCTAAAATATGTAGTTTAGTTAGCTTGTTTATGAACATTATTTACATTGAATAACACTTTATGTATTCTTTTGGGTCTTTATTCTTTCATATAGGATTATGTTTATGAGATTCATCTATATTGTAGGGAATAGTGTTAATTTGTTCATTTTTATTGCTGTATAGTATTCCATTGTACGGCGATTCCATTATGTGTCCATTCTTCAGCTGATAGACTGCTGTGAACATTTTTGTATGTGTATCCTAGTGCAGATGGGTTTTTATAGGGTATATTTCTAAGAGATTAATTGCTGGATTTTAGAGAATGTGATTCTTCTACTTAGCTAGGTATTGCTGAATTGTTTCTAAAGTGTACCAGTTTAGATTTCCAACAGCAGTGATTTCACATTGTTCCACATCTTTGCCCAACTTATATTATTACTATTTTTGTTAATCTAGTGAATGGATATTGACTCGTTGTTTTAATTTGCATTACTTTGATTACTAATGAGGTTAAGAATTGATTGGTTTGTTTATTGGCTATTTGTGTATTATTTTTTTGGTCAAGTGCCTGTTCAAGCTTGTTGACCGTTTTTATACTGGACTGTCTTTTTCTTATTGATTTGTTGGGAGTCGGTTATTAAATCTATGAATAAGCCTTTTATTGTTATTTATACATAGTATTGGAATCCTATTCTGTGGCATGTTTTTCATTATTTTTATGGTATCACTTTTACTTTGTGGTTGATATTTTTTGTGTTTTGTTTAAAAGAAAATCTTCTACAACCTGAGATCATAATTATATTATCCTATATTTCTTTGACAGCTTCATAATTTTATCTTTCACTTTTAGCCTTATCTTTCTTAAGCCCAAATTCTTTAATGATTCATTTTGCAAATGTGCTTCTGAAATACTTATCATTTTTATGAGGTTCATTAATCTTTGGACTCTCTAAAGATAAAACATATCGAAGGCATTTTCCAGGAGTATTTTATAAGCTTATATAATATAGGAAAAATATGTCAGCAGCCTAATCCAGGCCACTGTCTCATTTTTAAGATTAAAAAAAAAACTGTTCTAAATTCAAACACTGCTTACTTGCATTTCTTTTCTTCTTGTTTGCATATGCTTTTTTACTTAAAGCAATGGAGTGGATAAAATAAAAATTGTGGTTCAGTTTTTCCCAGTGCTTGCATCATCCTAGATTTTAGGTATAAATTTATGACATAACTAAACAGAGGGAGCAATTTTTCTCAGAAAGTTATTTTAAGAAAAATTACTTTTTTCGAAGTGTTTACTTTCTTCCTCATTTGGAGTATGGATAAGTTACCAAAAAAAAAAAAAAACAATCAATAATAGTTATAAAGGAAAATAAAGCAGGGTAAAATAAAAGAGAATGGTAAGGTTATTTTGGATGAGGTCAAATAAGGCCTCTCTGAGGAGATGACATTTAAGCAGAAGCTGAGTGAAATGAGGACTAAGGCCTGAGAAGATCTTGGAGAAGAGAATTCCAAGCAGAGGGAGCAGCAGCTTCAAATGCTCTAAGATGGGAATGACCAAAGATAGGGTGACTGGAGTGGAGTGCAGTTGTAAATTTATTCAGTTTCTAGTTATACCTGAAAATGTTTTCAAAGCCAATTTTAGATTTGCTGATTTTAATCCAGTATGATGCACTTTATATACTGCCTCCATATAATCTTTTTCAAGTACTTTGACTAACTCATCAGTAAAACCCCTGGTTACTAGTTGTTTATGATTATTTATCTGTGTCTTTATTTATAGTTGACCTGTGGGTATGACTAAGGAAAGTCATTAAGCATGGTTAATTAAATTAATAGCTGTTATTGTTGACTTTGGGGTTTGATACTTAAGAATTGGCTCCTTGAGAAGGCACTCTATGAAAAATCAACATCTTCAGTTTGGAATATTTGACCTTGAGACTTGTAATTTTGGGCTCATATTTGGAATCACGTCTTGTTGTTTTCTTTATATACCTTAACAATATGGCCTGTTTTTTCCTTTCAGCAGTTGTTTGAGCTGCTTATTCTACCTCAGGTCCAGCTGCTAAAAGAAGACGACTATATTTGTGAGGTACCAGGGCCACTCAGTGACTTTTAGTATGCCATGTACAGTCTATATTTTAAGCCACAACATCCCAATCATATCCTCCAAATTTGGTGAAAATATGTCTGCTTTCATATGATGTGGAAAAAAACAGAAACAATTTTATTTATATATATTTATTTTCTGTACTTTTAAAAAAGGAATTTGAGACAATGAAAAGCAAAATATATTTTAAAAATGTAAATAGAATATCAATATTAAAGACAAATGGGAATACAATTGAGTGGAGGGTATTTTAGTCATGAGTACCTGATTTGAATATGAAAGTCTGCACTGTAGTATGTTTATAACACATAAGACATCTTCATCTGTTTGGATGGTTCATTTTCATTAGTTATAGATAAAAAGTGTAGTTAAACAGCTTAACAGCTTAATCAGCACTTTTCATCTTAATTTCTATTCTATTGATCAGACACCACTCTACCGATACAGGCACCATTTATTGGACACTTACTATCTGCCGGACATCAAACATAAGCACAAACCTTTTCAGAATATGATTGAGTAGGAATTTTGCAAATGAGGAAACTGAAGTTTATGGATTTTACAGGTGAAGAAAGTGAGGTTTAGATAGGCCAAATGGCTTGTTAGGCTACACAGCCAGTGAAGCAAAGTCAGGATTTCAATGCAGATCTAAATAAATCTAAAGTATCTTTCTACTATATCATTCTATTTTGCCTTTAAAAGAAGTTTTAACTTAAATGAGCATGTGGCATTTTTTCACATGTGTGCAGTATAGTTTAAACAGTATGTAGACATGACATTTTGTTTTTATTCCTATGTGCAGTTGAAAAAAAAACGACTTCAGAATAGCTTCTTTTTTTTTTAGCTGTCACTACCATTTACAGTCCACTTGTTTTCTAATCAACTTGTGTGTGCTTTTGGTAAGGCCACTTATTCCTCTGGGCCTAATTAAGAATTTATATTGTTGAATGTTTTAGGGGCAAAACAGTTAACATTTGGGAATTTTTTGTTTATCAGTTTAAGAGTACTTAAGTGTACATTATGTTCTCATTACACATGTATATCCATAAAAATATGTTTTATTTTGCATATTTTAAGCTATATTTAAGTGTTATTATATTGCGTTTATTCTTTTGCAACTTGCCTTTTTTGTTCAATATTATATCTATGAGATTCGTCCTTAACAATACTTATAGCTCCTGTTCATTGCTTTTTCCCCCTCCTTCATAATATTCCATTATAAAAGTATCCAAAAACTTACTTGTCCGTTCTCTCATTGATGAACATTTAGAATGTTTCCAATTTTTGTTTATTGTGACTGTAACATTCTTGTATGCGTTTTGAGACACACTTGTCAGTGTTTCTCTAGACTGAACACATAGATGTGGAATTACTGGATTATAGTATCTATCTTATATTGTGAAATGATTACCGTATAAGGTTAGTTAACACATTATTCACCTCACATAATTACTATTTTTTGCTGTTGTCATTATGGTAATAACATTTTTAAGATTTACTCTCTTAGCAACTTTCAAGTATACAATATTAACTGTAGTTACAATGGTGTATGGTAGACACCCAGAACGAATTCCTCTTATAACTAGAAGTTGTACCCTTTGACCAACAACTCCTCATTTTCCCCATCCCCCATGCCCTGGCAACGTATAATTTACTCTCTGTTAATATGAGTTTGGCTTTTTTTTAGATTCCTCATAGGTGAGATTATATAGTATTTGTCTTTGTCTGACTTATTTCACATATCATAATGCCCCCAAAGTCTACCCATGTTGTCACAAATGGCAGGATTTTGGTTTTTTTTATGTCTGAATAGTGTTCCATTGTGAGTATATACACTATATTTTCTTTATCCATTCATCCATCAATGGACGTTTGGGTTGTTTCCATGTCTTGGCAATTGTGAATAATGCTGCAATGATTGTGGCGTATAGATATCTCTATAAGATAGTGACTTCATTTCCTTCAGATAAATACCCAGAAGTGGAATTGGTGGATCATGTGGTAGTTATGTTTTTAATTTTTTGAGACTCCTCCATACTGTTTTCCATAGAGGCTGTACCAGTTTACATTTCCACCAACATTGCACAAGAATTCCCTTTTCTCCACAAACTCACCAGCATTGCTTGTTATCTCTTGTCTTTTTGGTAGTAAGTATTTTAACAGTGTGAGGTGATATCTCATTGAGTTTTGGTTTGTATTCCCCTGATGTTAGTGATGTTGAGCACCTTTTCCTGTACTTTTTGGCCGTTTATGTCTTGGAAAAATGTCTATCCAGGTCATTTGCCCATTTTTAAATCAGATTATTATTATTTGCTATTGAGCTATATGAGTTCCTTATACATTTTGGATATAATCTCTGATCAGATATGGTATGCAAATATTTTCTCCATTCCATAGGATGCATTTTCATTTTGTTGATTTTCTTTTGCTTTGCAGAAGCATTTTAATTAGGTGTAGTCCCACATGTTGACTTTTGCTTTTGTTGTTTGTCCTCTTGGTATCATATCCAAAAAATCATTGCCAAGATCAATGTCAAGGAGCTTTTTCCCTATGTTTTCTTCCAAGAGTCTTATGGTTTCCAGTCTTACGTTCAAGTCCTTCCTTAATACATTTTGAGTTAATTTTTGTGAGTGATGTAAGATAATGAAAAAGAATTTCATTCGTTTGCATGTGAATATCCAGTTTTTCTAATACTATTTATTGAAGAGACTATCATTTCCCTATTGAATATTCTTGGTCCCCTTGTCAAATATTAGTTGACTATAAATGTGTGGGTTTATTTCTGAGCTCTTACTTATGTTCCATTGGTCTATAAGTTTGATTTTATGACAGTACCATACTGTTATGATTACTATAGATTTGTAATGTAGTTTGAAATCAGGAAGTGTGATGACTCCACCTTTCTTCTTTCTTAAGGTTGCTTTGGTGATTCAGAGTCTTCTGTGGGTCCACACAAATTTTAGTATTGTTTTTCTATTTCTGTGAAAAATGCTGTTGGAATTTTGATATGGATTGTGTTAAATCTGTGATGGCTTTGGGTAGTATGGTCATTTTAACAATATTAATTCTTTCGATCCATAAATATGGAGATATCTTTCCACTTTTTTGTGATTTCTTCAATTTTTTTCATCAATATCTTATAGTTTTCAGTATATAGATCTTTCACCTCCATGGTTAAGTTTATTCCTAGGTATTTTGTTCATATTGATGCAATTGTAAATGGGATTATTTTCTTTATTTCTTTTTCAGATAGTTCATAGAGTGTAGAAACACAACTGATTTTTGTATGTTGATTTTGTATGTTGCAACTTTACTGAATTTGTTCGAACTTTTTTTGGTGCAGTCTTTAGGGTATTCTCTATATAAGATTATGTCATCTGCAAACTGAAAGTTTTACTTCTTCCTTTCCAATTTGTATGCCTTTTATCTTTTTTTCTTGCCTGATTGCTCTGGCTAGGAGTTTCAGTACTGTGTTGAATAGGAGTGGTCCCAGAGTAGGCACTCTTGTTTTCTTCTTGATTTTAGAAGGGAAGCTTTCAATATTTTACCATTGAGTATTGTGTTAGTTGTGGATGTTGTATATGGCCTTTATTATGTTGAGGTATATTACTTCTATATGCTGTTTTTTGAGAGTGTTTAATCGTGAAAGGGTGTTGAATTTTGTGAAGTGCTTTTTCTGCATCTGTTGAGATGTCATATGATTTTTATCTTTCATTTCGTTAATATTGTGTATCATATTGATTGGTATTGTATATGTTGAACCATCCTTGTATCCCAGGGATAAATTCCACTTGATTGTGGTGTATAATCCTTTTAATGTATTGTTGAGTTCAGTTTGTTCAGGATTTTTGCATCTATTTTCATCAAGGATATTGGCTTGTAATTTTCTTTTATTGTCCTTGTCTGGTTTTGGTCAGGGAATGTTGGGGAATGCTAGCCTTGTAAAATGAGTTTGTGAGTGTTCCATCTTTTTCCAATTTTTGGAAGAGTTTGAGGATTGGTCTTAGTCCTTTAAATGTTTGCTACAATTCACTTGTGAAGCCATTAGGTCCTGGGTTTTTCTTTGTTGGAAGGTTTTTGATTACTGATTCAATCTCCTTTCTAGTCATTGTTCTATTTTGATTTTCTGTTTCTTCATGATTCAGTCTTGGTATGTTGTATGTTTCTAGGAATTTATCCATTTTTTCTAGGTTGTTGAATTTGTTGGTGTATGATTGTTGATAGTCGTTTCTAATTATCCTTTATATGTCTGTAGTCTCAGTTATAATGTCTCCTCTTTCATTTATAATTTTATTTTTTGGGCACTTTTTCTTTGTTCTTGATAAGTCTAGGTAAGGGTTTGTCAATTATGTTTATCTTTTCAAAAAACAATCTCTTTAGTTTTGTTAGTCTTTTCTATTGTTTCTCTATTCTCTATTACACTTATTTCTGCTCTGATCTTTGTTATCTCCTTCCTTCTGCTAACTTTGGGCTTAGTTTGTTTTTCTTTTGCTAGTTCCTTAAGGTGTAAATTTATGTTGCTTATTTGAGATCTTCTTTCTTAATGTAGTCATCTATCATCATAAACTTCCCTCATAGAACTGCTTTTGCTGCATCCTATAAGTTTTAGTATGTTGTGTTTCCATTTTTTGCTTGTTTCAAGATTTTAAAAATTTCCGTTTTGAATTCTTCTTTGACCATTGGTTGTTCAGCAATGTGTTGTTTAATTTTCACATATTTGTGAATATTCCAGTTTTCCTCCTAGTGTTGATTTCTAGTGTCATACCCTTGTGGTCAGAAAAGATGCTTGGTAAGATTTCAATCTTTAAAAATTTGCTAAGACTTGTTTCGAGGTCTAACATGTGATCCGTTTTGGAGAATGTTCCATGTGTGCTTGAAAAAACTATGTATTCTTCTGCTGTTGGATGGAATGTTCTGTATATGTCTTTTAGGTCCATTTGCTCTAAAGTATAGTTCAAAAACAATGTTCCTTATTAATTTATGTCTGAATTATCTATCCTTTGTTGAAAGTGGGGTCTTGAAGTCCCCTACTATTACTGTATTGTTGTCTATTTCTCTCTTCAGATCTATTAGTATTTGCTTTAAATATTTAGATACTCTGATATTGGGTGCATATATATTTACAATTGTTATCTCTTCATGAATTGACCCCTTCATCATTATATAGTGACCTTCTTTGTCACTTGTTATGGTTTTTACCTATCTTTATTTTTATTTATTTATTTCTATTTTTCAGTCTATTTTGTCTGATATAAGTATAGCTACCCCTCTGTCTTTTGGTTTTCACTTGCATGGATATCTTTTCTATACCTTCACTTTTAGTCTGTGTGTGTCCTTAAAACTGAAGTGAGTCTCTTGTAGGCAACATATAGTGGGGTCTTGCTTTTTGTCTTTATCCATTCAGCCACTCTATGCCTTTTTATTGGAGAACTTAATAAAATTGTGTTTAAAGTAATTCTTGATATGTAAGGACTTATTAATGGTCTTATTATTTTCTGGCTCTCTTGTAATTCCTTTGTTTCTTTCTTCTTCTCTGGCTGTCTTCCCTTGTGAATTGATGACTTTCCCTAGTGGTATGCTTTGATTTCCTTCTCTTTATCTTGTGTGTATCTTCTGTAAGTTTTTGCCTTGTGATTATCATGGAACTTACAGAAAACTTCTTATAGCTATAACAGTGTATTTTAAGCTAATAACAACTTCAGTTGCTTCTAAAATTCTACCAATTAACCATCCCCCTTTTTCATTTGATGTTATAGTTTATATCTTTTTATGTTGTGAATCCATTAATAAATTATTGTATCTGAAGTTATTTTTAATACTTCTGTTCTTTAGCCTTTATACTGGGGTTAAGTGATTAACACACCACTATGTTACAGTATTGGAGCGTTCTGAATCTGACTATGTACTTACCTTTACCAATGTGTTTTATATTTTCATATTACTGATTAGTGTGTTTTAATTTCAGCTTGAAGAACTCCTTTCAGCATTTCTTGTAAGGCAGGTCTAGTGGTAATTAACTCCTTCAGCTTGTTTGTTGGAAATGTCTTTATCTTGCCTTCATTTCTGAAAGAAAAGATTTTGTTGTAAAATATTCTTGGTTGGCAGGCTTTTTCTTTCAGCACTTTGAATATATCCTCCCACTCTCTCCTGGCCTGCAAAGTTTCTGTTGAGAAATCTGCTGATAGCCTTATGGTGATTCTCTTGTAAATGACAAGGGAACTTTTCTTATGTTTTGCTGCTCTCAAGATTCTTTCCTCTTGCTGTTTTCAAGATTCTCTCTTTTATTTTTGAGTTTTTCTTCTTTTTTTCTTTTGAGGAAGATCAATCCTGAGCTAGCATCTACCACCAAACCTCGTATTTTTGCTGAGGAAGACTGGCCCTGAGCTGCCCATCTTCCTCTACTTTATATGTGGGACACCTGCCACAGCATGGCTTGACAAGCAGTGTGTAAGTCTGCACCTGGGATCCAAACTGGTGAACCCTGGGCCACTGAAGCAGAATGTGTGAACTTAACTGCTGCGCCACTGGGCTGGCCCCTAATTTTGAGTTTTATCTTAATGTATCTTGGAGAAGATTTATTTGGGTTGAATTTGTTTGGGGCCATATTAGGTTCATGAACTTGGATATCCAGTCTCTCCCAAGATTTGGGAAATTCTCAATTCAGTATTTCTTTAAATAAGTTTCCAACTCTTTCTCCCTCTCTTCTTCTTCTAGGTCTCAAATAATGACTAGATTGTTTTTCCTAATGATATTCCATACTCCTGTAGGCTTTCTTCATCCCTTTTTATTCTTTTTTCTTTTCGCTCCTCCTACTGGATAATTTCAAGTGATCTGTCTTCTGTTCACTAATTCTTTCTTCTGATTGGTCCAGTCTGCTATTGAGCTCTCTATTGAATTATTCAGTTCAGTTATTTTATTGTTTAGCTCTAAAATTTCTGGGGTTTTTTGGTGTTCTATCTTTGTTGAACTTCTCATTTTGTTCTTGTATTGTTTTCCTGATTTCATTAAATTGTGTATCTGTGTTCTCTTGTAGCTCCTTAAACATCTTTAGAACAATTATTTTGAATTCTTTGTCAGGCAATTCATGTATCTCTATTACTTTAGAGTCAGTTACTGAAAGTTTACTGTGTTCTTTCAGTGGTGTTATGTTTCCCTGATTTTTTATGATCCCTGTAACTTTACATAGGTATCTGCATATTTAAAGAAGCAGTCACCTCTTCCTAACTTTATGGACTGACTTCAGAAAGGTAGGTGTTCACCTACAGATGGGGCACACCGGAGCATACTGTGACCCTGAGTCTAGTGGTGCTGGACACTAAGTGCAGGGACACGTGGCAGCTAGGTTCCAAGGGATGTGTGTTTCCTTGGCTCAGTCTGCTGGGGTCCATGACATCGCCAATTGCATGATCTTTGATCTGAGCTGAGGGGGCTCCTCAGTGGTTATAACAGCTATTGACATCCTCAGTGGCACTTTCAGATCCAGTGACTGGGGAGTGGGGCAGATTGCAGTGGTGGCCAGAGCTGATCATAAGCATACACTTGGCTGCAGGTGCTTGCAAAGTGTCAGAGACGGCTGAAGACACACATGTTAGAGGTGAGGGCTGGGGCCAGCAATAGGGGCCAGGGCCAACTTTGGGCACACTGGCAGTTGTGGAGGTCCTAGCTGTTGGTGTGTACTTGTGTGGCTGTTGGGGCTACCTTGGGATCACATACAGCAGTGGAGGCTGGTGACAGAAGTTGGGCCAGTGGCCTGCAGGAGCAGAGCTGCAGGGGCTAGCCACATACAAGCATGTGAATAGTAGTAGTGATCAGCTGGGGGTCTAAGCTGTGTGTGTACAACATCAGAGCCAGGGCTGGCTGCTGGTTTGTATCCCAGGTTTGGGTGGTGGGTGGTAGGTGGACGTAACTGGCATCTGCAAACGTGAAAACCTGTGGGGCATAAACCTCAGTGATGAAATATGCTGGGGGTCCACAGCAGCTGTGAAGGCTGTTGGTTTGTTCAGTGGCAAAAGCTACTGGGTTAATCTGTGGAGCAATCTGCTGGGGTCTGCAACAAGGTCCTCAGTGATGAAAGCTGGGGAAGTCTGCAACATCCACAAGGGCTGTTGAGGTCCTCAGTGACAAAGGCTGCTGGAGTCTTCTACAGAGCAGGCCACTGGAACTGTGGTAGCTCCTGCACCATGGCTGATACTGGTAGCCCCTCCCCTTCTTCCTTGTTCCTAGGGGTCTCTAGACATCTCAGCTTTTCCAGTCTCTGCGTGGGGTGAAACTGAAGTGAGTCCTTCATGCCATGCCCTGAAAGGCTGAGGAAGCTGGTCACTCACTCCATTCTTCTTTTCCCAGTGAGGGAAACTCAAGATGAGGAGTTCCCTCTTGATGCTGAGTAATGCTGGACTAGGGGATGGGATGATGCAGGCAAAACGAGACTGTTCTTTCTCCCCTTTTATACAGTTATTCTCAGGTTTTTTTGCTTGTCTTTGTTGCTGAAGTTTCTTAAGTGGACTCCTGGGCTCTCCCAGAGCTATTTTCATTCATGGATAGCTGTCTAATTGTTGATCTTTATGGGAGGATGGAGGCTGGGGTCTCCTACTCCACCAAACTCAGTGACGTCACTCAGTTAAATATTCTTTATGCTAAATAATTTGTTAGGCATGCGTATATAAAGAACTAATATCTTCTAGTCTGTGGTCTGCTTGCTCTTTTTTTTTTTTTTAAGATTTTTTATTTTTTTCCTTTTTCTCCCCAAAGCCCCCCGGTACATAGATGTATATTCTTGGTTGTGGGTCCTTCTAGTTGTGGCATGTGGGATGCTGCCTCAGCGTGGTTTGATGAGCAGTACCATGTCCGCGCCCAGGATTCGAACCAACGAAACACTGGGCCGCCTGCAGCGGAGCGCGAGAACTTAACCACTCGGCCACGGGGCCAGCCCCTGCTTGCTCTCTTTTAAATGATGGTTTTTGATGCAGAAAATTAAGTTTCATATAGTCAACTTAATCGATCTTTTTCTTCATTGTTTATGCTTTCTGTGTCCTATTTATGAAATCTTTACTTGCTCAAAGATCATAAGCATAAAGCTTTTATGTTTTCTTTTGAAAATCTTAAAATTTTGCTTTGAAAATTTAGGCCTTAAATCCATTTGCAATTTTTTTTTATGCATTAAGGGCTCAAAATTTGTGTTGACCAATTATTTATTGCATATGATATGTGCAGGGAAATGTACAAAATGCCACAGGAGATACAATTTCTTCCCTAGGAGAGAGAGATGTAACCAGTATCATACAAGGTCTGTGCCCACTTACACATTCTAATAAACCCTGGCAACAATTCAGCAGGTAGTTGTTATTTTCCTGCATTTTACAAATGGACAAACTCAGGCTCAGGGAAGTGAAATAACTTATTTAAAGTCACATAGTTAGTCAGTGGTAGAATTGGGATTTAAGCCTAGATCTTTCTGACAAGCTGCATATTAGCGATAAGGCAAAACTTATCAAGAAATTAAATAATAAAGATGATGACATATTGTGGGCTCAAAAATATTTATTGCATGAATGAATATACTATGTTGTGTCACAATATATTGCTGTGAAGATTAATTGTCATATATGTAGCCTTGAAGTAGAGAAAGGGAAGGGTTCATTCTGTGTTGTAATTTTGCATCTTTCATGTAGGAAATGTGGCTTGAGATGGAGCTTGAATAATGGGGAGAATCTGGCAGGGTAGAATGAGGTAAGGATTGAGAGAAATATTAAAGGAGCCAGACTAGAACAAAAGGACTAATAAACCAAGACACTAAAGGTAGAGAAATTTTAAAATTAATTTGGGGTTAAGGACGAAGGGAATTTGGTTTCAGTAGCGAATAATTATGGGAATTACAACTGGAAATGTAAGTTGCAGCCTAATTGTGTTGAATGTTAAATTCAGATCAACTAATACTTATTAAGACTTTACTGTGTGCCACATTGTACTTTACTGTCTTTCTTTACTCCCTCACTTTTTCTTAGAATCCACATCCAGTCTGTCAGGGAGTGATTCAAAAATATCTTCCAAATCTGATTATGTCTTACGACTTTCACTAGTTCTACTGTAGTCCAAGCCATCATTGTTTCTTATTTGTATTATTGTATTTTTTGACTGGTATCCATGCTTTCTCTCTTGCCTTCCTTCAGTCTCAACAGAGCAAACAGAGTGATTCTCTTAAAATGAAAGTCAGATCACTCCACTGCTCAAAACTTATTGGCTCATCTTACTCAGAGTAAAGCCAAATTCTTTACAATGGTCTATACCAGCCTGCATAACCCTTGTTAATATCTTGAACTGATTTCCTACTATCTTCATTATAGATCATTCTCATTCCTTAATCATTCTCCTTCAGCCACATTGGCCTTTTTCTTGTTATTCATATATATCAGGTCTTTGGATGTGTTTCTGCTGCCTAGAATTTTCTTCCTCCAGTTGGCAGTATGGCTTGCTCCTTCACTTTTTCAAATATGAGTGTTATGAGACCTTCCCTGATCATCCTATTTAAAATCACATTGTTTTATTCCTGGCACTTCTTATTCCCTTCCCCTGCTTTGTTTTTCTCTAAAGCATTTGTCACATTTGACAGTCTGTGTTTTGCATCTTTGTTTTTCGCCCTCTACTAAAATGTTTGGGATTTTGTTCTTGCTGTATCTGTAGTGCTTAGAGCTTGTTGAACAAGTGAATGGATGTGAAGAGTGTTGAATGCATATACAGTGCTCGTTCATCAATCAAAAGTGCTTTGAACATTCTTTTCTTTTCAGCTCAACATATATGTCAACTATAATAATCTTTGTGCCTTTCCTTGCAATATGCCTCAGTCATTCATGCTTTCCTGCCTTAGACTATGCTGTTTTACAACTTGCACCGCCCTCTGCTTACCTCCACACTAAAATCTCTCACTCATCATTTAAGACCAGTACTAATGCTCCTGTCTGAAAACTTTCACCAATAGTCTTTCCAACCCCAGGCATAAATAGTTTTTCTTTTCTCTTTGGTATCATAGCATTATTCACTTAATTCTATTATGGCAATTACATTCTGTTAAATATATCTGTTGTCCCACCTGGCCCTCCCCACCTCCTCTCACTTTCTCCAGGTCAGAGAACTGTTTGTTTGTTTAAATGTTTATACCTTCTTAATGCATGGTAGGTGCCTTACGTACAATAAATGAATAATAAATATTTTTGAAAGAACAAAAGAAACAATATAAACAAGTTATTATGTTAGTACTGGGGGTAGATTTTAAGAATACTTTCAATTGTCCTTATGACATAATCATGTTAAGGCTCATTGAGATAGTTAAAGTATCTACCATATCACTCTCTTTTGGCACTTTAATAGTGTTAAATGACATAAAAAGCATGATTTTGAACTTTTTCATGGCATAAAGGTCACTTGGTGAAAGTGATACACAGTTATGCACCTCATAATAACTGTTTAGTCAACAATGGACTGCATATAGGATGGTGGTCTGATGAGATTATAATGGAGCTGAAAAGTTCCTATCACCTAGTGACAGCATAACTGTCATAATGTCATAGCTCAATGCATTACTCACGTGTTTGTGATGATGCTGGTATAAACAAACCTATTGTGCTGCCAGACATATAAAAGTATAGCACATACAATTATGTACAGTATGTAATACTTATAATGATAATAAATGACTAGGTACTGGTTT
Organism: Equus quagga; assembly: GCF_021613505.1. Taxonomy (NCBI): domain Eukaryota; kingdom Metazoa; phylum Chordata; class Mammalia; order Perissodactyla; family Equidae; genus Equus; species Equus quagga. Next base: position 38,476,250 of record NC_060280.1, on the reverse strand, counting down.
ATGTATTTACTATAATATACTTTATATTATTATTTTAGAGTGTACTCTTTCTACTCATAAAAAAATGTTCACTGTAAAACAGTATGCCATGTTATGCAGGCCACAGCCTCAGCCTCAGAGACTCGTGTTTACCAAGTCTCTTGATTGGGTAATTTTCTCTTGTGCTTGGTTTAATCTTACATTGTTTTGTTCATCATGGCCCGAAAGCATACAAAATCTACTGCTAATATTGCCAGTAAGAGCCACATCAAGTGATTGACCTGGAAATGAAATTGAAAGTTATTAAAGAGTGCAAAGGTGGAAAATCAGTGATGGTTATTGCTTGACAGTCAGGCATGTCCCATTCCACCATAATTACAATATTAAAGAACAAGAACAAAGTGATGAAAGCTGTTAAAGGATCTGCTTCACTAAAAACAATAAGACTAGAAAAAATTCAAGAAGGGCCTATATCAGACACAGAGAAACTTCTAATGACCTGGATTGAAGATGAGCCACAGAAGTAAATCCCTCTCAGCACCATGATGATCATGGCCAAAGCCAAAAGTTTGTTTGCAATGTTGAAAGAAAAGGCTGCATCTGACTACGATGTTGAATTTACTACTAACTCTGGGTGGTTTAAGTGATTCAAGAAATGTTATTCATTACATAATGTGAAAGTGAGTGGTGAGTCTGTGAGTGCTGATGTGAATGCAGCTGAAGAATTTTTGGAAACTCCAGATAAGCTCATTGTGGAGGAAAATTACTTGCCAGAGAAAGTATTCAATATGGATGAAACCCTTCCTATTCTGGAAATGGATGCCTGAAAGAACTTTCATCCACAAGGAGGCCAAGTCAATGCCAGGTTTCAAGGCTTTTAAGGACAGGATAACAGTCTTGCTTGGGGGCAATGTTGCAGGCTACATATTGAAACCCTTTGTGATCTGGCACAGTGAGAACCTCAGGGTCTTCAAGCATATCGATAAGTACATGCTGCCAGTGTACTAGAGGAGCAATAAAAAGTCATAGATGACCCAGCTTCTCTTCCAAGATGCCCTTCTGAATTGCTATGCCAGTGAAATGGAGAAGTACTGTTGGAAGAATAACATACCTTTCATAATTTTTCTTATGTTGGTAATGCTCCCAGACATCCTCCTTTTTTTGGTGATTTTCATCCCAATATCAAAGTGGTGTTTCTCCCTCCAAACAACACCTCTTTGATCCAACCAATGGATCAAGAAGTTATAGCAGCTTCTAAGGCCTACTGCCTTAGAAGGACTTTTGCCTAGGCTATTGCTGCAACTGAGAAAAACAACTGAGAAGACACTGATGCAATTCTGGAAGATACAACATCTATGACTGCATCAAGAATCTTGCTTGGGCTTGGGGTGATGTCACCAAGGAGTGTATGAATGGCATCTGGAAGAAGATACTCAAGAGGTTCGTTCATTACTTCAAAGGATTTGCCAAGGATGAGGAGGTTGCAAAAATCAACAAGGCTGTGGTTGAGATGGCAAATAACTTTAACCTGGGTGTGGATGAGGATACATTGAGCAGCTCCTAGAGGTGGTTCTGAGGAATTGACTACTGAGGAGTTGTTGGAATTGGAATAGGAACACATAGCTAAGGAAGAGGCAAGAGAAAATGAAACTGCAGGAGAAGGAAAAGAAGAACCCTCAAAAAATTCACAGTGAAGAGTTTAGCAGAAGCTTTTGCAGACCTCAACAATTTCCTTAAAAAATTTGAAAACATGGACGCTAACGCTGAAAGGTTTTCATTAACAGAGAGGAATGTTCATGGTGTATTATCTGCTTACAAGCAAATCTATGATGAAACAAGAAACAAACCAAGCAAACCACCATGGACTTATTTCTGAAAAGAGTGACATCTCATCAAGAAGAGCCTCAGGCAGGTCCTTCAGGAAGTATTCCAGAAGAAGGCATTGTTATCATAGGAGATGACAGCTCTATGCGTGTTATTGCCCCTGAAGACCTTCCAGTGGGACAAGATTTGGAGGTAGAAGACAATGATACTGATGATCCTGACCCTGTGTAGGCCTAGACTAATGTGTGTGTTTGTGTTTTAGTTTTTAATAGAAAATTTTAAAAAGTAAAAAAAAATAAAAATAAAAAAATTTAAAAATAGAAAAAAGCTTATAGGATATAAAGGATATAAAGAAAGAAAATATTTTTGTACAGATGGACAATGTGCTTGTGTTTTCAGCTGTTATTACGAAAGTTAAAAAAATTAAAGTTTTTTTTTTTTTTTAAAGATTTTATTTTTTTCCTTTTTCTCCCCAAAGCCCCTCTGGTACATAATTGTATATTCTTCGTTGTGGGTCCTTCTAGTTGTGGTATGTGGGACGCTGCCTCAGCGTGGTTTGATGAGCAGTGCCATGTCCGCGCCCAGGATTCGAACCAATGAAACACTGGGCCGCCTGCAGCGGAGCGCGCGAACTTAACCACTCGGCCACGGGGCCAGCCTCCCAAAAATTAAAGTTTTTAAAGTAAAAATGTTACAGTGAGCTAAAGTTAATTTATTATTGAAAAAATAATTAAAAAAATAAACTTAGTGCAGCCTAAGTGTAGAATGTCTCTAAAGTCTACAGTAGTATATAGTAATGGCCTTCACATTCAATCACCACCCACTCACTGATTTACCCAGAGCAACTTCCAGTCCTGTAAGCTCCATTCATGGTAAGTGCCCTATACAGATGACCATTTTTTATCTTTTATACTATATTTTTACTGTACCTTTTCTGTGTTTAGATGCACAAATACCTACCATTGTGTTGCAACTGCCTACAGTATTCAGTACAGTAACGTGCTGCACAGGTTTGTAGCCTAGAAGCGATAGGCTGTACCATGTAGCCTAGGTGCGTATGTAGTAGGCTATACCATCTAGGTTGGGTAGATATGCTCTATGATGTTTGACAACAACAAAATTGCCTAACAACCCAATTTTTGAGAATGCATCCCTGTGATTAAGTGACGCCTGACTGTATTTTAGGTAGAGGCTATCAACCTTGGTTATCCAAGAAGCAGGGATGATTCTAAATGGATACAGTTACCCAATGGCCTATTTCTGTAGCCTCTTTCTAAAAAAAAACAGTAAAAACAGAAAAAAATACACCAAAAAGACAAAACAGCAAAAAATCCAAAAGATCATGTAGAAGTTTAACATTTGTATCTCAGAAACACTAGCTAGAAAAAGAAATTGGGGTCAAAGATCAGATTAGTAAATATAGAAAAAACTGCTAAACTGTTGCTGCTATTTGGTCTCCAATATCTGTTTTTTTGTTCCATAATAGTGGAATCCTTGATTTTTACTTATAGTTGAACTTGTTGATCATTTTCTTTCTGGTTTATGCTTTTTGGGTCTTGTTTAAGAAATCATTTTCTACCTTCAAGTCACAAAGATATTATACTATATTGCCCCTTAAGTTTTTTAAGGTTTTGCCTTTGGTGCACAGGTCTTAAATCCATGTAGAATTTATTTTTTGTTTGTATGAAGTATTGGTTTGATTCTATCTTTTGTAATATGGCTATCCAATTATCTAGAAATGTATAGGCATTCTTTCTTGTCTATGTTCTTAAATAGGAAGCTTTGACTTTTTATCATAAAGCGACATGTTTGCTAGTGGTGTTCCTTTCTCAGATTTTAGATATCCTTTCTCAGATTTTAGAATATTTCCTTTATTTCTAGTTTGATAAGATTTCTCTTCCCCCTACCCCAAAATAATAACTGGGGCTTGAGGGTGAATATATGTTATAGTTAAGAGCATGGTCTTTAGAATGAGACAGTCTGGATTCAAATCTTGGCCCTGCTACTTGTAAGCTGAGTGATATTGGGCTTCCCTGTGCCACAGCTTCCTCATTTGTACAATGAGAATAACAATACATCAGAGGTTGTTGTGAGGGTTAAATAAGCTTCTAGATATATAACTTAGAATACAGTCAGTAGTCTTAATTGTTACCTAATACAGTATCTTTTGAGATAATTTTATTTAGTCTTAATTGCCACCTAATGCTATTACCTTTTGAGATAAAATTTTACGTTATTTTCTCCTTTGATTTGTTGATTGGAGAAATTACAACAATAGACTTTTTATTGGCAAAGTATACTTGCGTTCATAAGTTTCAAGGTATAACTAGAATTTACATTATTATAATACAGTATTATTTTATTGAATATTGACACATCAATGTTCATAAAAAGTTTAGCCTTTTTTGTGTTCTCTGTGACATTATATTAGGATCATTCATAAGATGAAGAGAGTTTCTTTTTATTTTTCTGTTCTCTAGAACTATTTGTGTAAGATAAGGATTATTTGCTCTTTGAAGATTTGGTTGAATTGCTATAAACCATCTGGGAAAGTGTTCTGTTTTATTTTGGTAGATAGATTTTAGTGACTAATTTATCTTTCAAAGCTTTAAGTCTATTAAATTAAATTTTTCTGTTTCTTTTTGAACTTTTAAAAAATTATAATTATTTTACAAAATTATTCATCTATTTCAAGTTTCAATCACAAAGTTGTTATTGTACTAGCTTAAGATTAAAAATGTTTATTTTTCTTGTCTCCTTTTCATCCCCAAGATTGTATATTTAGGCATTTTCTTTTCAATCATTTTTGCTACAGGCTTGTTTATCTTATTAGTCTTTTCAGGAAACTAAGTTTTGGCTTTGTGACTTTATCCTTTAAAAAAGTTTTGTAGCTTTGTTTTCTTTTTTACTACTCTATTACCTCATTCGTTCTGTGTTCTTTGATTTTGTATTTTTTCTTCCTTCTTAATGAGAACACTTTGCTTGTTCGTATTTGACCTTTCTTCTTTTCTAATGTAAGCCTTAAAGATATAAATTGTTCTCTTAGTACTAGTCTAGCTCTGCACTGTCCAATATAGTAGCCATGTAGCTATTTAAATTTTGGTTAAAATAAATTAAAATTAAATAAATTTAAAATTCATTTCCTTACTTGCATTAATCACATGTGTCTAAAGGCTACCCTGTTTGACTGAACAGAGAATACTTTCATCATTGCAGAAAGTTCTATAGAACTTTTACGTAAAACTTTTTATAGACAGTGCAGACTCTATATTAGTGCATCTCTAGTTGAGAAAAGACCTCAAAAGAGTACAGTTTTCTCCTTAATATATTTCATAAGCTAGATTTTTAAAAGAATTTACTCTCTAATTCCTAGAATTTTAAAATTTATCTTACCCTTTAGAACAGCACAGTCCATCGTTTTTTCCGCTTGATCCATCAATTACTAAGAAAAATGTGTTTTAAGTGAACAAATGGGACTACATCAAACTAAAAAGCTTCTGCACAGCAAAGGAAAACATCAACAAAATGAAAAGATAGGGAAATGAAAAGTTAGGGAATGCAAATCAAAACTACAATGAGATATCACCTCATGCCTGCCACAATGGCTATAATTAACAAGACAAGAAATAAGTGTTAGAGAGGATGTGGAGAAAAGAGAATTCTCTTACACTGGTGGGAGTGCAAACTGGTACAACCACTATGAAAGACAATATGGAGATTCCTCAAAAAATTAAGAATAGAACTACCATACGATTTAGCTATTTCACTGCTGGGTGTTTATCCAAAGAACATGAAAACATGAATGTGTAGAGATATATGCACTTTATGTTCATTGCTGCATTATTCACAATAGCCAAGACTTGGAAGCAACCTAGGTGCCCATCAAGAGATGAATGGATAAAGAAGATGTAGTATATGTACACAATGAGATACTGCTCAGCCATAAAAAAAAAAGGATGAAATCTGGCCATTTGTGACAATATGGATGGACCTTGAGGGTATCATGCTAAGCGAAATAAGTCAGGAGAAAGTCAAATACTGTATGATTTCACTTATAAATAGAAGATAAAAACAACAACAAACAAACACATTGAGAGAGAGATTGGGTTGGTGGTTACCAGAGGGGAAGGAGGAGGAAGGGGGGTGAAAGGGGTGATTCACATGTGTGTATGGTGATGGATCGTAGTTAGTCTTTGGGTGGTGAACATGACGTAATCTACACAGAAATTGAAATATAATGATATACACCTGAAATTTATATAATGTTATAAACCAATGTTACCTCAATTAAAAAAATATGTTTGAAAACTTCACCATGATTGGAACTTGTTCATTTTTTCTTGTAATTTTGTCGAGTTTTGCTTTATATGTTGGAGGCTGTAATCAAAAGTTTGGTCTCTGAACCCAGTGCCAATCCTAATAACGAGAACAGAGTCTTGGATGAAAAGGGAAAATAGCTTTATGTTCTTTGTCAGGCAGAGGGAGCAAAACAACAGCTAGTGCCTTAAGAATTTCTAGCTCCCCCTTAAAAAGCGGGTAGGGGTTTTTAAAGGTTGAGGAATGTGGCTGCTTACAGGGAGGGGGCCTGTGGCCTTGCTGATCAGCACTTTCCCGTGGGCCTGAGTTTAGGGTTGTTTGCAGGGGAGGGGGAAGAGATAAGGGATTTCACAGGTGGATGTTCTTGGTGGTTTGTCTCTGATGGACTCTGGTGCCAGGAAGCCAAGGAGTTGGGCCCGGAAACTTTGCTTTCTTGATATTCTCTGGACATCAGCTTCCCTGTAATAAACTTCAAGGACCCACAATTAGCCAAAACTTCTGTGTGAGTATGAGGCCATCTGGGTTTTAACAATTTGTAACTTCTATTTGGTTGTAAAGCTCAGGGAGTCAAAGGTTAAACCAACAGATATTTACCTATGAATGTAACTAAAGAAGCAGGGAACACGGATGAATGCTTTTGGTTTTAACCCCATATGTGCTGAGTTCAATGTAGGGGAACTGATATCAGGGCCAGATTTAATTAAGAGCCTGTAACAAGGCTATGTTGTAAGATATGTGTAGATTTAAGCTGTATTTTTTATAATTCTGTCAATGTTTAAAAATAATTCTGTCAATTATGTATTGAGAGGTCATGTTGTGAAATAAACACTAGTTCATGTTTTTTCTATCATCTTGGTAAAATATTCTTCTGATCATTACATAAATACCTTATTATCAATAATAATTTTTGCCTTGGAGTCTATTTTGACTGATATCAATATAACTATACAACTTTTTTGGTTAACTTTTTCATGATTTATCTTTTTCACATTTTGCTACCAGCTTTTCTTTATTATCATAATTTAGGTATGTTTGTTATAAGAAGCATGTAGTTGGATTTTTAAAATCCAACATGAGAATCTTTATTTTTTTAAGGAGCTGATTATTCTTTTTACACATATTGAGGTTTCCCATATGTTTGGAATTATTTCTACATCTTGATTTTTGTTTTTTATTCACTATACTTATTTTCCTATGCTTCTGTTTATTTCCTTTCTTGTATTTGATCTTTTTTTTTTTTTTTTACATTGTTTCTTCCTTCTACTTATTTAGAAGCTGTAATTTTCAGGGCTGGCCCAGTGGTGCAGCAGTTAATTTCTCACGTTCCACTTCTCAGTGGCCTGGGGTTCTCTGGTTCAGATCCCAGGTGCAGACATGGCACTGCTTGGAACACCGTGCTGTGGTAGGCGTCCCACATATAAAGTAGAGGAAGATGGGCACGGATGTTAGCTCAGGGCCAGGCTTCCTCAGCAAAAAAGGGGAGGACTGGCAGTAGTTAGCTCAGGGCTAATCTTCCTCCAAAAAAAAATAATAAAAGCTGTAATTTCCATTTCTATTGAGTCATCTTTATATTTTTAACATGCATGTTTGACTCAGTAAACTCCAAATTCAACCAGTATCTCTACCCTTTTTCTGAACTATGGAACACTTTATGTTTTTCATTCATAAACTGTCTAATATATTATTTTCACCTTAATTTTTAAACCCTTAAAAAATGGTCATTATTTTAATAATTTGCTTTGCAGTCAATGTTTTTTCAAGTTTACTCACGTTTACTAATTTATTTCTTCATCCTGGCCTCTCTTCTTTTGTGTTCAATTTATTTCTTCATTAAGTATTTTCTTTAATAGTTCTTTCAACAAGTATACGCTAATTGTAAACATTGCCTTTGCTGTTTAAAACTGTTTGAAACTGTTTTTTATTTCTTTCTGCACCCTTAAATCATTACTTAAATGGGCATAAAATTCAGGCTTGATAAATAATTTCTCTAATTTTGTGGATTTTATTCCATTATTATCTAGTGTCTGTTGTTGCTCTTAAGAAGTCATATTGTGGTTCATTGTAGGTAATTTTTTTTTAAATTGAAGGTTGTTTTTATATTTCTTTGTTATTGATGTCTAGGATTTATTTGTTTCTTTTTAATTTTATATGCTTAATCAACATGAAAAAAATCATGTCTTTTCATCAATTCTTGAAAAAATTCTGTCTTTATCTCATTGAGTATTGCCTCTCCCACGTTGTTGCTCTTTGTTTTCTGGGACTTCTCTTAGACATATGTTGGATTTGATAATTCAAATCTTCATATCTCTTAACCTTTCTATTTTTCTTTCCATGTCTTTATCTCTCTGTATTGCATTTTGGATAAGAATCTTATATCTGATTTTTTCTCTTCATTAGTGCTTCTGTCAATGCTGTCTAATTTGTTTTCTAACTAAAGCCATTGAGTCCATTGAATTAATTTCATTGACTATATTTTTTGTATTTAGAATTTCTCTATAATTCTTTTTCAAATTTGCCTATGTTTTTCTTCTTGCTGTCTTATTTCTTCCTTATGGCTTATAACTTTTATCTTTTTAGTCAACTTAAATCTTGTTATTTTAGTCTATTTCAGATTGTTCTCTTTTCTCAAGTTTCTAGGGTGCTCATCCTCCTGTTTGATGTGTCTCCTGTCTTTCATGGTGATTATTTTCCCATGTGTTTTGTGAATTTAATTTTAAATGATACTTTAAAAAAAATCTATGTTTATTTTGTATCGTCCTGAATGTAAACATGAAGTTTCTGGAGCAGAGATCATAGCTATTATTTCTTACATCCATAACTGCATTAGTACTCCTTGCCCCAATTCTTTCCTCCTTTTAGGGTGATGTGATGGGAGCCAAAGTCACTCTTCATGTATTGAAGTCTGTGCTGCAGGAGAGGAATCCTGAGATTATGAATCTGGCAGTTTATATAGGATAGTTTAAACAACTGTCACACTCCCCTCAAGAGAGAGGAACAGAAACCCAATCTCTCTAATGTAAACAAGAAGAGAGGAAAGAGAAAGGGAAGGTTATGGGTTCTTACCCTTTGGAATGTAAATACATGTCTCCAGGGAGAAGATATGACTACTTATTGCCTCTGGGTTTACAATACCTGGAATGTCTCTTGTGTTTCATCCCCCTTTGAAATATAAACACATACTCCCAGGAAGGTAAGTCTGTCAGGGTTTCTCTTGCTATCTATTCTGTCATCATTTAACTTCTAAGGCCTGCCATCTAACTCAGCATCTAGTAAAATTTGCTCAGAAAGCCCTAATCATGTAGAAACATGAAAATACTCATTTCCTGACAGTAATATCTTTAGTGGAACTCTTTTTCCCTCCTATGGGAATCCCATGTGGCCTAGCTTATAAGAATTTTTATCCAAAATGGTTTTGGTTTTGCTTCTTCTAAGTGCCCCAGGGGTATCACTGGGCTAGGATTTTATTTTTTATGTTAAGTTACTGGATTGGGGGTTTCTGTAAAAGACAGGTAGTTTAATTTGGTTTCCATATCTTTGTGATTTCTCACTGGAGACACTTTTCCTACCTTGTGGGTATTTGGGGAGAAAATGTTCCAGGCAGAAGGAGTAGCAAATGCAAAACTCGATGAGGGTGTTAGAGGCACAGTGTGGCTGGAGAGGGAGTAAGCGACACACAGAATGGCAAGAATGAAGTTAGAGAGGTAGCGGAAGGGTAGGCAGATCTTGTAGAGCTTCCTAGGCTAAAGTAAGGGCTTTGGATTTTACTTCAAGTGATGTGGGAAACCACTGGAGGTCTTGGAACAGAGGAGGGGCATGATCTGACTTTTGATTTAAATGGGTCACTTTCACTGTTACGTAAAGAATTGGTTATATAGATAGATAACTGGTAGGATTATCATGTTCAATATTGATTCCCTTCAACCTGGCCTCCGAGAAAGGTGTTGGCTTCTTTTAAAGCTCCATGGAAACCAAATACTTAAGGCAATCAACCCTGGTAGGATGCTGAAGTGACAAAATAGGTCACTACTCTGCCACATCATATAATGGCAGCTACAAGTCTTATACCCTAATCCCTGGAGAAAGGCTGCTGTCTCCTAACTGAAGAATGCCACATGGTGGAAGAGGATTGAAGCCAAGTTTCTACCATGACATAGTTACTACAGTTGGATCTCTCTGTGATCATACTAGGGTAGAGATTTGATGCTTCCCTAATTAGGAAGTTTAAAAACCCTGAAACCCAATGACTGAAGTTGGATGTCCAGTCCTGTTAGATCCTTGTTCATTACCTCATAATGCAATGGGCAAAGGGTAACTGACACGCATGCTACAGCTCCTTTTACTATAAAATTCTCTCAATAAAAACTGTTTCAGAAGGCCTGGTGTCTGATTCTTTGCTCTTGTTTTCACGACAAGGGCCCAGAGGGTAGGATAGGGGTGGAGTATGGGCAGCAGCAGAAAGACCAATCAAGTAGCTATTGAAATTACTCGAGAGATAATGGCTTCTTTGAACAAGATGGGGTAGAGGTGATGAGAAGCAGTCATATTGGGCTATATTTAGAAGGAAGAGCTGATAGGATTTGCTGATAGATTGAATTTAAGAGAAAGAGAAGAATTACAATAATTTAATGATTCTTGTTTTGCCCAATTGGAAGAACTGAGGTTCTGTTTATTGAGGTGAGAAGAGTATGCACATTCAATAAATGTATATTGAATGAAGTAATGAAGGAAAAATGAATAGAAGATTTTAAAAGAATTGTATAAACACAAGATCCTGTACCATCAATATGCTTTTGGTAACTAATCTATAAGCTCCAGGGAGGCAGGGACTATTTTGTTTACCCTTATATATCTGTCAACTAATATACTACCTTGTATATAATGCAACCTGTCTACCTCTGTCTCTGTCTCTCTCTATGTGTATATGATGAGTACGTGTATATATACATATGTATGCACATATATGTTTTGAATAAATGGATGAATGTAGGAATGAAGAGATGAATGGATGTGACATACTTTGCTCTTTAGGTACTGCAGAAATGTCACAGTGAATACTTGCTGTACTCTCTTGTTGCCAACATAAGTCTCTTTTTGGGATTGAGGGAGACTTATACTTTGTATTTCTACTTGTGCTTATGATCTTACCATAGCATTAAAACTCAATCAGATTAATTTTTCAATATTCAGGAGAGCAAATACTTTCTGTCCAGAGGGACTGTATTGTGCAAATGCTGCAGAGAGCTACAAATTATCACTCTGTTTTTGTCTTCTCTTGATAATAATAATCCTTTACCTTTTTAAAAAATTGTTTAACTTTTACAAATACATTCACAATTATATAGGGCAGGCAGCATGGGCATTATTAATCATTATTTTAGCTAAGAGAGATCTGAGATAAGAAGAATAACTTGTCCTAGGTCACAGAACTAGTAAGCTATGATGCCATGACTTAAATTGAGTCTACAGCTTATGCAGCTAAACAATTCTGCCTCTTAACCAATTGTAGCAGTGATAGTATCAGCATCTAAGACTAAATACCTTGTTTTGGGCATCAGACAGCTGTGACATACTCAGGGAGATGATATAGCAGGCGACAGAGATTTGAATCCTGGTCTACAATTTCTTTAGCAAGTTATTTTATTCACTTCTCTAAGACTCAGTTTCCCTATCTGAAAAAATGGGTACAAATTTACTATTCAGAGAATTTCTGTAAGAATTGAATAAGATACTATGTTAAATACATAGTATAGTGCTTGTCTTACATTAAGTACTAAGATTAAAGTACCTCCCATTATTATTATATATTCAAGCGCTCTCCATGATTGCTCTCTGTCTCTGGTGCAGTTCTCTCTCGTATGGTCAATACTAATATCTGGGGATGAATTTTTTTTTTGGTCTGCCCCACATATTTCTTATTTCTATTATTTTACCTTAATCTCTCCTTAACCTTACCTGATATATTAATCCCGTGTGAATCTTTTAATGCTTTCTATTTCCATAAACATTGTCTGTTTAATGACACTTCAAAATTCCGTGGGATGTTCAAAAAAACCTCAATATTGCTATTTTTCCCCCGACTGAATTTTTATTTTTTACCAGTTTGCGGTTATTATTGACTCATTAATTTATTATGAGGCCCCTGAAACAAAGAATGTTGCCATTCTTAGGTGTTCCATAGATCATCTAGATTGTTTTTTATCCTTAACTCTATAGCATGACCCAGCTCTAGCCCCAAATTCTGCATTTGGTGAACATATCTAACTGGAATATTTTCCCCATCACCTTTGGCAATACTGTCCATATCCTCTCAGTTCAATTCAACAAACATTATTGATCCTCTACTGTATCAATTAAAAATTGTATTCATCTGCAAGTAAAAGAGACCTCAATATTGTGCTTGATGAAATAAGGTTTTGTCCCCCACATCAAAACAAGAAGTCCAGAGGAAAGCAGGCTAGGACTGATGCAGTGACTCCAGTATTTCATCAACTTCCCAGCTTCCTACTATCTTTCAATTCCATTATTCATAACATGTGGCTTTTGTCTTCATGCCTATCATCTCATGATAGCAAGATATATACTACTCCAGCCTCACATGCAAATTACAGGCTGGAAATGTAAGAAATAGGGGAAAAAAGTAATAGGCAGCAATAAAGGAGGAAAAAAAATCTTTCCCTGTATCCATTGTCCAGAAATGAGTCATATTCACATAGGTTCTCTATCTGAAAGGCAGTCTAAGAAAGTGATTATTTTAGCAGAAAAATAATGGGAAAATGGATTTTGGGTAAGTAACTGGCAGTATTTGTCATTCCTAAGTTTCTCTTACCACTGGGACAATACAAGACTAAATAAGGCACAGCTCCTTCCCTTTTTCACAGTCTAGTAAGGGAGAAAAACATGGAAGGAAACTATTATGAAAAGATGCGATAATATTGACAAATTGACAATAGTTGAAATATAATATGATTGGGAACACAAAAAGAGGAGGGGAGGGAGTAACTCAACTTTCAAATCAATTCACCTAGCACTTATTTTATGCTCTAATCCTCTTTGAGATTCAAAGAAGAGTAAAACAGCTTTCTTCATTTTGAGGAGTGTATTAGTCTGCTAGGGCTGCCATAACAAAATACCAGAGACTGAGTGGCTTAAACAACAGAAAGTTATTTTCTCACAGTGCTTGAGACTGGAAGTCCAAGATCCAGGTGCCAAGCAGGGTTGGTGTCTGGTGAAAGCTCTCCCCTTGGCTTTCAGACAGCTTCCTTCTATCTGTGTGCTCGCATGACCTCTTTTTTGTTCTCAAGGAGAGAGAGAGAGAATAAACTCTTTGTTATCTCTGCTTATAAGGACACTAACCCTATTGGATCAGGGCCCCATTGTTATGACCCCATTTAGACTTAATTACTTCCCTAGAAGATCCATCTCTAAATATAGCCCTACTAAGTGTTAGGGCTTCAACATATGAATTTTGGGAGGACACAAACATTCAGTCCATAACAGAGAGTTTATTACATGCTAGACTGACATGTCCTTTTGGCAGTGTCTATCACTTTTCTGAGGATGCGTATGGCTTGGAAAAGTGAAGATAGTAGAGACATCGGAGGTGAAAATCAGGGAATATTCTCTCTAGTCTAAGTAAACACAATACAGCCATTAAAAAAATGGCTGAGTCCCTCCCATCTCTGGCCTTCCTGGTCCCACATGCTCAAGGACTTCTCTCACTCACAGCATTGGCATGCTATGGACTCCAAGCATGGCAACAGACTCAGACTTAAGTATAATGGAGATCGCCCAGGAAACTGCTAAGATATTTTTTGCCCAATGTTATTTTTCCTTTCCTTCTCTTTCCTTGTAAAAGTAAGTTTTGTCACAATTGTCAATACACCTGAAAGAAGAGAAAAATCTGTTTTTCCCCTTAACTGTGTATATTTTTCTCTGTTCTATTCATTTTGGCAAGCATCTTGACGTACTCAAATGGGTATATAATAAACTCGAGGCTGAAAAAAGAAACCAAGAGAGGAAAAATGACAGGAAGTGTGTTTTACATCAAGCAGGGAGAAATGACCTTAATGTATACCTGTTCTACAGCCTTTCTGTCTTTAGATATGCTGGATTTTCTAGTGTGTATAACTTCCATAGGAATCTGAGTCTAACCAAAGTAACTGCTGTTTCTATATGAATAAAGTTTAGGAAAAGAAGCTGCTAGAAGAAAAATATATTTTGGGTGGTTCTTTGAAAAATCCTCCTTCATTTTCTAGAAGGCCAACAAATAAGCACCACCAAAAATTAAAGCAAAGCAAAACAAAATAACCCAAACATAAAACAAAGGAAACTATAAAACCCCAACTCCCCCTCCCAAATAAAACTTACCACCAGCATCACCAACAACAAACCTCACAAATAAACATAAATTACAACACAACTAATCGTGTTCTTAGGTTTTAGAAGCAGGAACTTAACTTACAAGATGATCCATAAAGAACAGAGAATTAGAGCTTCTCTTCAGGACCCTCTGATGGAGAACAATTATGAAGAAATTGGAGCAGAGACAGACAAGTTGATCAAAATATTGAAAAGTGAAGGATGATTCTGTAAAATAAGAAATATGGGTTATCCAACATGCAAAGGCCCAGAGTAAATTTGTATGATGTAAGAGGAATTATAACCAGCTGTTCTTGGTTTCCATACAGGACAACATAAAAACAAAAAAATAAGAAAGTAAAATGTATTAGGTGCTTCCTGTATACCAGGGACTGTTTGTTGTTAGTACCATTGAGTTGATTCCAACTCCTAGCAACTCTGTTTACAGCAGAGCAGAACCCCACCCAATCTTTTTGCACCACCTTCTCACCTTTTGGCACTATATCAGACAATGCTCTGCTGCTATGTGTAGGGTTTTCATGGTCAAATTTTTCAGAAGTGGGTGGCCAGGTCCTTCTTCCTGTTTATCTTAATCTGGAAGCGCCACTGAAACCTGTCTACCACGGTTGTCCCTGCTGGTAGGTGACCCTGCTGGTATTTGAAATACTGGTGGTATAGCTTTCAGCAACACAGAGCCACCACAATATGACAACAGAGAGGTGGTGTTCCCTGGGAAACAAACCCAGGCTGTAGGGGTGAAAGAACTGAATCTTAACCACTAGTCTGACAGGGCTGGCTGGCCAGATAACTGTGCTACATACTATATACATATTATTTAACTTAATCTTCACAGTAATTCTATGAGTTAGGTATTTTTACTATCCTTATTTAATAAATGTGGAAATTGAGGCTGAGAGGAGTTAAGAAGCTAATAGGAAGTTACAAATAGTAGCAAGTAGTGGTGTCAGGATGAGGAACAAAATCATGCAGAGTGATGGAAAGAATATTCTAGGCAGAAGAAGTAGAAAATGTTAAAGCTTCAAGGGCAGGAAAACTTTGGTATGTTTGTGTATTTGAAAGAAAGCCATTGTGGCTGATGTTTAATAATGAGCCTGATGAAGAAGGCAAGGCTAGATAAGCAAGATCCTTTCTTTTACGCCAAAAAAGAATTTTTAAAATTTTATTTCTAAGGCATTAAGAAGTCTTTAAGCAGGAGAGTGATATGATCCAGTTTAATATTTTAAAATCACTCTGGCTGTTGTGGATTGAGTGAGTGCGTGGTGGTTACTGAGTGAACAGTGAAATCAGTTAGATATCTGTTGCAATAGTATGAGTAAGAGATGATAGTGACTTGGTCTGGTGGTGGAGATGAAGAAAAGTGGATAGATTAAAGATATATATTTTTTAGGTACTATTTATGAGATTTGATGATGGGTTAGTGGTAGAGAGGTTGAAGAAGTTATCAAGACTAACCACGAGACTTCTGGCAAGAGTAACTTGGTTGATGGATGAGTCATTTGCAGATATGGTCTAGATTGGAAGATAAAGTCTGAGATACCTGTGAGAGGTACAGGTGGAGATGTCTTGCAGGTAGTTGGATATGTAGAATTTGGAACCTAAAAGGTAATTTTCGGTTGGTGATACCCATTTGGAAGTTGTTGGTATGTATATACTATTTAAAGCCATGGGAGTGGTTGAGATTTCCTAGGAAGAGAGTTTAGAATAAGGAAAGGATTAGAAAAAAACGCTGAACAGCTCCAATATTTAGAAATATGGAAGAGGAGGGGACAGCCCAGTGGCACAGCAGTTAAGTTTGCACATTCCACTTCAGCAGTCTGGGGTTTGCTGGTTCAGATCCCAGGTGCAGACCTATGCACCGCTTGTCAAGCCATACTGTGGCAGGCATCCCACATATAAAGTGGAGGAAAATTGGCATGATGTTAGCTCAGGGCTAGTCTTCCTCAAAAAATAAATAAATAAATAAAAGAAATATGGAGGAGACAGAGCAGACAAAAAGAAAAACCAGCAGAATAGGAGGAAAACAGAGGTTATGGAGTTTTAGAATGGAGTTATTGTTATATTATGGAGGCTAAGAAAATGAAAGAAGGAAAGAGAATTCAACTCCTTGGAAAGCTTCTGAAAGCTTATTTCAAGTGAAATAAGACTCATGGAAAACAGTAAATAAATTTGACCTTTGTGAGAGTAGTTTAAATGTCGTGATGAGAGTAAAAGCCAGGTTAGAATAGGTTGAAGAGTGAATTGAACTCCGTTACCAGTAAAACTGCAGATAAGGTGTCCTGAAAAAACCCTTAACGTAAAACACCTACAAATACTAGATAGAATAGGAATGATAATTTTAAATGCACAAATGAGCTCACAAGTAAGTAAGAGAAATCCTTGGAGGCCAAAAAAGAAGGGAGGTTGGATCAGAGTTGTAGGTGGTTGCTGATGTCATGGCTGTTCCTAAGGGCATCTGCTGATTTTGGTGATCCACTTTTAATGACTATAGCAGTAAAGGAGAAAAATCTCTGCACTCACAAAGGTGGGAAAATATCAGTGAGTACCCACATAAAGCCATGATTTTAACTCTATGATTAATATGAGGGTAGACTTGAAAGAAATATGTATCTCTCTACCAACTAATGAAGATAACGAGGCAGATTGTCTCTTGGCCTGGGCTCTGAGTAGAAAATAATAGAAATATTTGCTTTGAGAATAAAAAAGTGGATGACATAAGTGAAGATAAGACTAATGAAAGTTAAAGACTAACGAAATAAAAGATGGAGTTGCAGAAATTATCACAAAGAAGTAAAAAACATGAAAGAGAGGTTAAGAGACATGGAAGTTAGAATGAGAAGGTCTGACATGTCTCGTTGGAATTCCAGAAGAGACTAGAAATAATGTGGCAGAAGCAATTTGGAAGACTTGGATGAGAATTTTCCAGAATTGATGAAAGACGTAATTCTGTTTCAGGAAGCACAGAAAATCCCAACCAAGAAAAATAAATATATTAGAAAAGAAGAAAGGATGGAAATTAATAAGCCAAGAATCCAATTTAGGAAGTTAGAAAAAGGAGAGAATAAATTCAATAAATAGGAAAGAAGGAAATAATAAAGTGGAAAAGATATTAAAAAAGAAAACAAACAATAAAGATAAGATTAAGGTACAGCAGCTTCTGGCCAGTTTAATAACAGAGAGAGTGATTGAGAGAGAGAGGGAGGGAGGAGATAGGAGAGGCACAATTAGGAATGAAAAATATGGACTACTTTAAATGTATTTGTGTTTAATAAGCTAAATGAAAGAAAGAAGCAGGGCAATGTGTAAATGGTTCAAGTGTAGATGTCAAAGTGAACTTATGGTCCTGTTTCCTTGAAAGCAATAAAGTTAAGTTAGATTTGGAATATTGTGTCCTCCAAACCCTTCCCTTATCTGAAGCTGTGTGCTTGGGTCCTAAATAGAGGCTGCTTATCTGTGTCAAAGTGACTTAGATCCTTCAGGCAAAAATGGGATATTTCATTCTTACTGATATAATTTCAAAAGCAATCTCTGATCATCTATGATTTCAGAGTGTGGTTTCTCAGTGAATAAGAAAGCAATAGTCACTCAAAGAAAGGAGTTGTTATGACACTTTATAGCCGCAGCATGTTCTTGGGAGAAATATTGTTTCCTATTAAATTTGCAGCTGGCTTTATCTGGGTCTGTTATTCCATCCTGATGAATGAAAGGGCAGATTTGTAGTATCTGAGGTTTTTTTTTTTTTTTTTTTACTTTCTCATCTCAAATCTTATCTCATGGCCTCTGACCATCATTTGAAATTTCAAGAATTAAGGAAATTCCAGAGTACTGATGTGTTTTCAAAAAGAATAGTTTCCAGAAACTAGTAAACTTGATGTTGTTCTTTGTCAATATTCTAGCTTAGATTGGAAATTCATTGATATCCTTTTCTCATAGGGCTTCTTAGGTTGGCAGATCAGGAAAATTATTCATCATCTTTGTAATGTTTTTTCAAGTATACAGATTGCTTTCATTTTGATTATCTCATTTGAATCTCACTATGAGCTTCTTAATTTTCATATTAGGAATCGAGGCTAAGAAAGGCTAAGTAACTTGCTCAGCGTTGGGTAGCAGATTTATCTTTCTCTAAGCTCCATGATTTGTCCATTGCTTCCTGCTGCCTCCAAGTTCAAAGAATTCCTGAATTATTAGACATTTGGGAAAACATTTGCAAGGTTGATATCAGTTTGGAAAATGATTGCTTTTTGTTTTTTTACTTCTACCTCAAAATCATTCTTTTCCCCTCACCATTTTTATTGATATACAACTCTAATTTCAGTTGAACTTCCAAAATGAAAATTCCCAAGAATTTTCTGATCCTTGGGATTTAACCATGTTCGTAGTTTTCTTTGAGAATTTTTAAGCTTCAAATTTTCACCTGAGTGTTTAATGAGTGAGGGAATGCAAAGAAATAATGAAATGTATATTAGTTTTCTAGGGCTGCTGTAACAAATAACACAGACTGGGTAGCTTAAACAACAGAAATTATTTTTTCCCACTATTCTGGAGGCTAGAAGTCCAAGATCAAGGTGTTGGTAGGGTTGGTTTCTTCTGAACTTCTCTTGGCTTGCAGATGGGCAGTCTTTTCTTTTTGTCTTCACGTAGTCTTCCCTGTGTGTGTATCTGTGTTCTAATCTCCTCTTCTTATAAGGACACTAGTCATATTGGATTAGAGCCCACCCTAGTGATCTCATATAACTTAAATACCTCTTTAAAGATCCTATCTTCAAATATAGTCAGATTTTGAGGTATTTGGAGTTAGGACTTCAAAATAAGTGTTTTGGGAGGACACAATTCAGCCCATAACAAATACGTTGTTGGGGCCGGCCAGGTGGCGCAGCGGTTAAGTGCGCACGTTCCGCTTTGGCGGCCCAGGGTTCGCCAGTTTGGATCCCGGGTGTGGACATGGCACCTCTTGGCAAGCCATGCTGTGCCAGGTGTCCCACATATAAAGTAGAGGGAGATGGGCGCGGATGTTAGCTCAGGGCCAGTCTTCCTCAGCAAAAAGAGGAGGATTGGCAGCGCCTGTTAGCTCAGGGCTAATCTTCCTCAAAACAAACAAACAAACAAACAAACCAAATATGTTATTCATTGTTGTATTTCTGGAGTCTATCACAGTTCCTAGAACTTAGTATTTTTTGAATGAAAAATTAAATTATCAGGATGTTAGAAGTTTGAAGACTTAAAACGAGATTTGTAAAATTAGCTAGGCAACTAGTCAACTGAATGGCAGATTAGAACTTCTGTGTAGGGTTAACTGGGATGTGAGGAGAAAAAGCATGAAGTAACAGCGTTTTGATTAATGTGTAGTTATTAAATTTGCAGTATTATTTTTGAGGAAGGGACATAGTATGTTTAAGATTTGATAGCAGCCAAGATACTGTCGGTTAGTGGGACTTCTTCTCCCTAAAGGGTTGATAGTTAAAATAGTCTTCAAACTTTTGGGATAACTATTTCTGACTTCAGCCATTCCCTTTCATATTCCACCTAATCAGTGTGTAGTAAAAATTGTAGCTGTTTTACTTAGCAAAGTCAAATTACCTGAAATAAGAAAACAAAAGGGCAAATTTTGTATATGAATAGTTAAATTTAGAAGCCAATTTAGTTATGCATAAAAGATTAAGTGGAACAGCTACCTACTCATAGTTACGCTACAATTTGACTTTTTGTAAATCAATGCATATTCTGTTGTGTCTTTCTAAATAATGTAAAATTACCATGCTTCATAAGACAAAAAGGTTTTGTTAAAATGGCAGAATGTATTTCTTTTCTTTAATATAAAAAAGTTTTTTCTTAAAAGCTTTTCACTTAAAAATAAATTTATATTCTGAATTAAAAAAGAATGTATTTTTAGGGCAGTGAAAATATTCTGTATGATGCTAGAATGGTGGATACATGTCATTATACATTTGTCCAAACCCATAGAATATACAACACTGAAGGTGAACAGTAATGTAAACTATGGACTTTGGGTGATTATGATGTGTCAACGTAGGTTCTTCAGATGTGACAAATCTATTACTCTGGTGGGGGATCTTGATAATGGGAGAATCTATGTATGTTTGAGGGCAAGAGGAATATGGGAAATATCTGTACCTTTCCTTCAGTTTTGCTATGAACCTTACACTACTCTTAAAAAACTAAAGTCTGGGGTCCAGCCTGGTGGCACAGTGGTTAAGTTGGCATGCTCAGCTTCGGTAGCCCCGGGTTGACGGATTCAGATCCCTGTGCAGACCTACGCACTGCTCTTCAAACTATGCTGTGGCAGCGTCCCACATACAAAATAGAGGAAGATTGGCACAAATGTTAGCTCAGCGACAGTCTTCCTCACCAAAATAAATAAATAAATAAAGTCTGAATAAAAAAAAAAGAAATACACACACATACGTACACACACGTCTCAAACTGGATGTGCCACTGTGTAATATTTTTTCTAAGGTGGATCCAGTCAGAATGCAGTGGAGATGGGTTAGAGTTAGACCCATCTGGGTTTGCACTGTGGTTTTGTTATTCATGCCATATGATTTAGTTAAGTTGTTTAAGCCATATGACACTGTAAAATATGAAAAACAGTATTCTATCTCACATAGTTGGAATGAGGATTAAATAAGGTGTTTATAAAGTACCTGGAACATTTACCTAATACATAATTTATTTACTAAATAAATAGAAGCTATTATTATAACTGATTATTTTTTAACAAATTAATTTTCCTGAGAATCTCTAAACAGTATACTTTATGATAAGAATTGTTAATTTTTTTAAGAGTGTGAGCAACATTTTGCAGTCTCAAAAGTAAAATCCAACTAATTTCCCTTAGAAATCTCTAACAAAACAGTTTCCTTTAAAGTTAACAAGTAGCACTATTATTTCTTGTGCTAATAAATAGAACTTATTTTGGATTTGATCTGTCAGCATGATTGTCAGTAGATTCTGCATTTTGTGGAGGCCTGTTAACTCTGTCAGATATGAAATGCCTAATGGAGTTAATAGATCTTTAAATATTCTCAAATGTTTTGTCTTTAATTTCTCACTTTAAGTAACTCAAAACACTATACCAACATTTTATTTTCCAGACTGATAAATTTGTAAGTGATGATTTGTAAGGTAAAATTTATTCTTTCACTTAAGGAGTAAGGGATCCTTTAAAAAACAAAGCCACGGGGCCGGCCCCATGCCAAGTGGTTAAGTTTGTGCACTCTGCTTCGGTGGCCCCAGTGTTTTGCCCATTCCGGTGGACCTAGCACCGCTCATCAGGCCATGCTGAGGCAGCGTCCCACATAGAACTAGAAGGACCTACAACTAGAATATACAACTATGTACTGGGGGCTTTGGGGAGAGGAAGAAAAAAGGCAAAAACAAAAAACAATAACAAAAATACCAAACAAAAATGAAGATTGGCAGCAGATGTTAGCTCAGAGCCAATATTTAATAATAATAAAAAAAGAGTGGCCCTATTTAAAACAAACAAACAAACAAACAAAACCACAAGTTATATTGTAAGGGATGGGTTTTAGAGTCAGTAGACATGTGTGTGGCTTTGGGAAAATTGTACATCTCTGTGCTGATTTGTAGAGTGGATACGGTGCAACCATTATGTAGAATCTTTGAAGATATTGAATTCCTCGACAATATGCTATTTAATGCATACCACATACAGAATTTGCTGGGGAAATTGGTAGAGGTTGGTCTATCATTGTTTTAGTGTACATTTATTCCTTGGATTTATGTTGTTTTATCTCTTTCTTTCCTTTATTTATTTTATTTTTGTTTTAAATTCAACCTCCTAATCCTTTTTATTCTCATGGTTATATTTTATTCTTAGTTTTATAACCCTTGAATCTCCTTCTCAATCTGCATTTCAATTGCTTTTTACTATATTTTATTTTGTGAATTTATTTTCTTTATTACTTTTAATATTTTGTATTTGGTAACTTTATATTTAAAAATTTTTATTTCATTGGTTTCTAAACTTTTAATCTTTTTTAGGTTAAATCTGATTTATTATGTCTCTTTATTGTTTCTTCATCTTTATTTAAAAAATTTTGACTTTTGTTTGATTAAAATAGCACTCATGTCTAGATCTTATCTGATCTTGCCAACGTTATTTTTTGAATTTACTTTCACTTTATTCTAGTTTATTGTTTTTTTCTAGACACTGAATTTCTATAATTTATTTAATTTTTCTTCTCTTTTCATATTTTATTTTACTATATGATTTATTTGTTAAGTGTCATGAAACACGGGTTTAGCATGGTAGAAAGGAGAAACTGTACAAAGGAGAGGAGTGATGAGAGGCTGCCTTCCTCCTGGTAGTCTCTGTTGTTTCCTCTGCTGGCTCTTGAACAGGTATTTCCTTACTTTCAAAAAGGGATTCTAAAAAGCACCACTCCAGATGACTCATCAGATTCCAGGTGTCTCATCAGATACAGGGGTTTAATTTCCTCAGGGTAGGAATTATTCTTTCTGTGCAGAAGACAAACTTGACTTATTGTAGCAGTGGTACTTTCTGATATCCCACACACTCTGGACTTCTCACTGGGAACTGAACATTTTGAAATCCCACCTGTGTGGCATATATAACCATTAGATTTTGAGGAAACGGTGCCAATGGCATGCTCTAATCCAGAAGGAGATGTTAGGCAGGAGGTGATTTTCTGGAAGAGATCTCTGGTCTGACCTTCATGAGAAGGCTGATGGAAAGGAACACTGCAGCCACCTGTTGCAGGCTTCTGGCTTTAACTTTAGTCAAAGACACAGGTATTCTAATACACTTACTGGAAAGATATCCTCTCCTTGGGAAGACCTGCATTTAATAGACTCATTTATGAGTTCCATGTTGCAAAATCTAATACATGCTTTTTGGTCTTCACCTAACTTGCGTTCTCAGAAACATTCACAAGATTGAAAACTTCCTGTTTCTTCAAACAGTTTCTTCTCTTGATTTCCAATATAACACATTTTCCTGGATTTTCTCCTACCTCACAGATCTCTTCTTAGTCTCCTGGGAAGATTCCTAATCTTCTACTCTGTTTTCAAATTTTGAGTTTTGGTACTCTCTTCTCTCTATACTTTCCCCAGCTGATTGCATGTATTTTCATGAGTTGAGATTCTGTCTATAGACTGACAACTCCTCAGATTTTATTTGTAGCCAAACCTCTTCTCTGAATTTACTCATTCAACAAAAATTTTTTGAGCACCTCTCATGTACATGATGATCAGGCACTATTTAAGGCAAGTGAACAACATACATGCAAAATTTCATATAGAACTTGCATTTTAGTGGGTAAAGTGGGCAACATAAAATAACTATATAAAATGTCAGATAGTGATAAGGGCTATAGAGAATAAAGCAGGGATGAGGGAGAGAACATGCCAGGATGAGAAGAACATTGCATTTAAAAATACGTGGTTTGGGAAAGGCTCACTGCAAGATAACCTTTGCGCAAAGACCTAAAAGAGAGGAGGCAGTGAACAAGTGAATATCCGGGAGAAGAATATTGCAATCAGAGAGAATAGCAAACGCAAAATCCTTAAGGTGGTTTGTTACCCTGAGTTCTCTCTTCAGCTAATGGGTTTGGATCTGAAAATTGACTCAGGTCTGGGAACTGAGTAAGAGATTATGGCTTTTTATTGGGGCAACTACCTTCAGCCTACTGCTCCTCTATTCTTGCTTTTCATGTTTTGGGATGTTAAGCAGCACCCTTGTTAGCTGTCCCTTTCTTTTGCCCCTCTGAATACCATGCTTTATTAACCACCTCCGAAATTCCCCATGTGTCAAGCTCCTTGGTTGTTTCTCTTACAATGCCATTCATTACAGTAATTGTGGTCTCCTGGCTTCTGGCAGTTAAATGCTGCCACTTTCCCAACTCTGTGACCATCTTTCCTTCCATCATCCCAGGCCTGCAGAGAAGAGCCACTACTGAATTTCTTAGTGATGCTGGTGCATCTTATTAGTACATTCCTGAAGGCCTTGATGAATGTTGTGTTCTCTGGGCCTTGATATGGAAGATAATCCTGGATTCTCTGGTCTTTTGAAATATATCCATTCCACCATGCCTACTTCCCTCAACCTCTTTGTTCCTACCTCTACCATCTTGCAGGGAAGCACAGGCATTTCTACTTTGCTGAGGGATATTATAATTTTTCTCAGGCTTGTAAGTGGCAATCCGAAGAAAGTTTGCCCCATCCATGGAGGTTCTTGTTAAGATATTAATTCTTATGCCCGAGCATTTCCAAATTGATGAATTCTTGCTTTTTTACTCTGACATTCTAGCCCCTTATCAGGCACCCTCAAAATCTAATCCCAGGTGTACTTCCTTGGTTCTTGCTAGTCCTTGTAATTCTTCAGATGTATAGTCTTTTTCCTCCCCTACCAGGCTCAGCAAGTCATCACCTGGGTTATGCTAGGATTTAACCCTAGTTACTGATCTGACAGTGAGGAGAAGTTGGGGGCAGCTCTTGAGGGGAGCATCTGTGGCCTGTGGTGGAGAAGCAGCTTCATCTATATTCTGCTGGTCACAATTCAGCCATTTAGCTGCATCTAACTCCAAAGGAAGCTTGCTAATGAATCCAACTGTGTTCTCAGGAAGCAGAGGTAACAGGTTTGGTGAGCATGTTGTGCTTTGCTGCCAGAATGTCTCTAGGGCTTAAAAGGGCATGTTATCCTGGAAAGAAATTGATATTTTTCAGCTCTTCATATGCTGCCTTTTAGGCATAGAGTAATTCCACTGGGATTAGCTTTCTTCTTGTGTAGCTATAGCTGCAACGTTTGGTCAAGTATACCTCCTACCAGTGCTTGAAACCCCACCCCTGTTCATTCTATTTCAGTATTTTTTTTTTCAGTTTATATTTTTAGATTGTTTTAATTATATTTTATCACATATTTTTGTGTTTCTAAAATATTTTCTAGATTGGTGAGTTTTAAGTTGGGATAAAACATTTTCCATTGTAAAAACAAATTGAAGTAGTAGATGAATGAAATAGAACCATTGAATATGAGATGAATATTATATAATGGAAGATATATTTTTGAAAGTTTGGTTCCCAATAAGGTCACATTTACCATCGTTAGACATTTAAAAACTGGAGATTTGATACAATGATTAAAAAAATAGAGTAGGTTGGTGAAGAAATATAAAGAACTAGAAAAGGTTATAGACTTGAGTTATATCTTATAAAAATACTCTTAAAAAAATTAGGGCACACTTTGTTGTCTTTGTAATGATTCCCATACAAAAGAACAGCTTAATATAAGATGAAACAGAAAAATCATTAGTTCTGAACATATCCTTTCAAAATACAGTAAGGCATAATTTAGCAGGTAACGAGCCTTATCTCTTATCACAAATCATGTTAGAAGAAAAATGCTCTTGTTTACAGAATTTTGCTTACTATTCTAATCATTTGACATTTAAATATGGTTTGCATCATCAATGAGATTGTCTATGAAGGGGAGTGATATTTTAATTTTCATTTCACACATGAAGAAATGGAGGTCTTGACCATCTAGCACATTCAAGGCTCATATAAGTCTGGATGGGAATTCTAATTGATTGCTTCTGACTTTCAGGCTTAATGTTTCCACGTATCATGGAGAAACTTTAATCATACACTATTAAAGTTGGAAGTGACATTAAAGAGAATCTGTCTTATATAATTGAGGAAAATGAGCCTCAGAGAGACTAAGTAACTTGACTATTATACAGCTAGTTAACCCATTTAACACATAATTATGTTCTATGTTCTATGTAACAAGTGCTATGTTTTAGTTGTGCTCAATTCTGAATGGACAACAATGAATCTTGCCCTCAAGGGACTCAGTCTGATGGAAGAGATTGACATCTTAAGGGGTATTCAGAGAAAC
Source organism: Equus quagga (assembly GCF_021613505.1). NCBI lineage: Eukaryota > Metazoa > Chordata > Mammalia > Perissodactyla > Equidae > Equus > Equus quagga. The sequence continues at coordinate 38,449,852 of NC_060280.1, read as the reverse complement.
TATGCTATAGTTGATCAAAACTCAGTGGTAGATCTTAAGCAGGAGAATTTTCTAATCCAATTTGTATTTTATAAAGATTATACTTACAGTATTAGGGAAAATTTTTCCCATTCTACTTTTCTCTGTTCAGATCGTTTCAGGTCTTTTTTTCCTATGGGAAGCCTTTCCTGGTACCACCAGGTTATGCTATTTGCTCCTGTTGTGTGCAGTCATACCATTGTACTTCACCTAGCAATTTAACCTGTCCAAAAGAAAACGCTTGATTTCCCTTTCGCTGTCCCTTGCAAACTTTTTCTTATTTCTAACTTCCTCATGCTAATTAATGGCACCACCATACACCCAGGTTTCTCATGCTAAACTCTGACAAGTCATCTTTGATTCCTCATTCTTCTCACCCCGACATGCAATCTTTCATCAAGTTTCACTGACTGTGCCTCTAAATATACCTTGAATATATTTACACTTCTTGCATATCCCATTGCTACTGCTCTAGTCCAAGCCTCTATTACCTCTTGCTTGGATTGCTTTTGCAGTTGCCTTACTGGTCTACCTAATTTTACTTTTGCTTTTAGAATTCATTTTTCACACTGCAGCCAGAAGTCTCTTTTAAAAATGTAAATTTGATCATGTCATTTTCTTGCTTTAAACTTTCCAATGGCCTTCCATTGCTTTGGATAAAATCCAAGTCTTTACTATGTTCTACAAAGCTCTGTATAATATATTCTCTACTGAGCTTTCTGACTTCATCTCCTGTTACTTTTTATCTTGCTCAGTGTGCCTCAGCTTGTCCCTGTCTGAGGGCTTTTACACTGTTTCTTTCTATGCATAGGATATTCTGCTTCTGGATCTTTTCATGGCTGGTTCCTCCTCCTCATTCTGGTGTTAGCTCAAATAAGAAAAGCCTGCTCCGGTCACCCAGCGTAACTAGGCTTCGTGACCTCTTCCACTTATTCTTTATCATATCACTATTTATTATGTTTTTAATAGCACCTACCACTAGTTGAAATTATCTTGTTTTTAAAGTTTATATATTTTTTTTCCTGAGAGCAGGATCCTTGTCTGTTGTTCACCACTATATCCTCAGAGACTAAAACAGTGCCTCCACATAATACTAGATGCTCAATAATATTTTTTAGATGAATGAATAATAGCACTTACCACACTTTGTACTATCAATAATTTAATCATTTTTCTCTGAAGACTGTAAACTCCAGAAGAGTACGAATCATGCCTGCTTTGCTCACCATTGTATATTTACAGCTTAGCCCATGATAGGTACTTAATAAATATTTTTTGACTAAATGAATAAATGATCAATTCATTGATTGAGACTGGAGTCAGAGAGATCAGTTTGGAGACTATTGCACTGATAAGTTGAAAGATAATAAGGGACTTAACAAAACTGATGGCAGAAGGACATGAGAGACCTAAGAAACACGTTAGGAGATACCCTAGAAAATACTCAGTGCCTATTATAAAGTGTTGGTTATGAAAATGGAGGAGTCAGAGTTTGGGTGCAAGTGTGGACGATGGTACCATTTACAAAGACAGGGAAAAACAAGTTGGGAGTAGACTAGGATAAGGAGAAGAAATGAGGTGAGATAAGGGAAGAAAGCAGTGAGCTTAGATTTGGACTTGAACTTGTGATGCCTATGGGATATCCAGTAGAAATTTTATTAAGATATATACTTTGGTGCTCAAGAGAGATGTCTCAGCTGGCTTTATAGATTAGTGTGGTAGGAGTAGAACAGAGAGGGAGGGAATACATCACAAAAGCTGAAGGAGAAATGGTAAGAATGAAAGAGTGGTTAACGGTATCAAATGATACAGAAAGTTTTAATAAGTAGGAACTGAAAAGCTTTCTTTGGATTTTGTTTTTAATTTAAATCTATTGGTGACCTTATGAGAGCAGTTCCAGTTGAGTGGTTAATATTCGTTATTCAGTGTTTGTGGCAAATGCTGCTTCTTCCATGATATCTATTCTGATCCTCCTCCAGCCAGGTATAAACTTTCCTCTTTTTTTAACCACATCGCACTCATTATATTCTGTGCTCAGTGATTCTTTCTAGCTGCTAACTTATTAGGGATACTTTCATTTTATCATTTAGATTTTCAAATGGAAGGTGGAAAAATCCCATTACTAAGATTGTTTTTTTTAAAATTTAAAGTAACTGTAAATGACCATTGCAGATTTAAAGGAGAAATAGTAAATTTTGAGATGCAAATACATACTGTTCAAGACACAAGTTAAATTCAGAGAATGCATAGATTCTGCTTAAAATGATGGATAGCCTTTCTGAGATGTCCAAGGAGAGAAAACAGATGATTTCTTTGCATTTGTGACTTGTTTACTAGATGGTGCCCTACCCTCATCCTTCTGTTTTTCCTTCATTTCATCTTTGAATCTCCTCCCATTACTAAGATTCATGTAATCCTTAAATTATTCCTTCACTCTTTCTATCTCCATCTTTAAACCAATCCGAATTTAACCAATTTCTAACCCCACCCCTTTTCCCTACCCCATCCTTGATCTCATCTCAAAGGGTGGAGACTTAGGGGTGATGTGCCTGTCTTAACTCATGGTACATAGTAATTATAAAAGTTGAAAGCTGAAAGCTTAATCATTTGCTTTTAGGAGGTGTCAGAATGCCCTAAAACCAAAATGTCCCTGAATCAAAACTCCTGAGTTAAATGGATATGTCAGGGTGCCACTGAGCTTCTCAGAGGTGTCTACTTGAGATCTTATTAGTTTTGAATTTACAGATTGAAATTATCCACTTCTCAGGGTCACTTAGACTCAACGTTTCATAAACTTTATGATGCCAGTGTCTGTCGGTTCCCCCGGGAATCCTCATTCTACCTGCTGTGCTTTTATATCCGCTCAGAGAGAGTCCAAGTCTATCTTCTAATACATTGTTAGGGATGGGATATGGGATGAGAATATGGTTGTGTTTCCTTAATTTATTTTACTCTTGAAAAAAGGAATTAATCATTATTGTAATAACTTTGTCCTAATTTAAAGACCCCTGTTTTTAGAACTCAATTTTCAAAAACAGTCTAAAACCAGAAATTTAGCATAAGGACACTTCTGGGCTAATAAAATACAGTTTTCTGTAAAACTTCTGCATTCAAGAATTTATGCAGCAAATTAAGCAGCTGCACAAAGGCGTATTCCTTGGAAAATGACAGATGACAGCCTGAGTCATGGGAGAAATGAGAAAAATGTCTGTCTTATGATATAGTAAAATAATTAGTGATTAGGAAAGGAAAGGAACTAGCATTTATTTCACATTTGCTATGTGCCAATCATCTTAAGTATGTTATCTCATTTAATCCTTTATCACAGTCCTATAAAGTTTTATTCTTTTTGTACAGATGGGGAAACTGAGACTCAGCAACTGTTATATGATTTGTTCAAGGTTGCACAGCTAATACATAGAAGGGAGAAAAAGCAGACATTTAAAAATAATAATGACTGACAATTATTTTGTGGCAGGCATGATTCTAAATCCATTATGTGTATCAACACTTCGCAACAGCTTGATGAAGTAAATAGTAGTATCACAATTTTATAGATGAGGATATTAAAGCACAAAGAGAATAAGTAACTTACCCAAGTCATACAATAAGAGACAGAAGTGAAATTCAAGTCCACAAATCTGATTTCAGAGCCTCTACTTTTTATCTACTAAAACACTTTGCATTTATGATCTTATTAAGAAAAGAGGACACTAATCTATAGCTCCTATTCTCCTTCCTTCTAGTATTCAGCCCTCATTTCTTGTCTCCAGCTAGTGTCTTCCTTTCCTCAAGCATTTATTTGTGAAATGAGGCTTTCGAATATGCAGTCTGTTTTCTTAACTGTTACTCTATACTCTCTGATACTACTTGTTGACTTTTTGTTTCACACATGTTGTTTCCTTTAATCCCAGCAACAGCTCTGAAAAATTGTTATCATCCCTGTGTTAAAAGCTGAAGAAACAAAGACTTAAAGTGATAAAGTTACTTGTCTAAGATTACATGGTAAACATGCAGCAGATCCAGAGCTCAAAACTAGATTTGGATCACTCATACATTGTTGGTGGGAATGTAAAATGCCACAGCCATTCTGGGAATGGGTTTAACACTTTCTTATAAAATGAAACATGAAATTACCATATGTTCACACAAAATGCTATACACAGCTTTATTTGTAGTAGCCAAAATCTGGAATCAGCTCAGTTGTCCCTCAGTAGATGAATGGTTAAACAATCTGTGGTACATTCATGCCGTGGAATATTACTCAGCAATAAAAGGGATAAACTATTGATGTACACAATAACCTGATGAATCTCCAGGGAACTTTGCTGAATGAAAAAAGCCAATCTCATAAGGTTACATACTGTATGATTCAATTTACATAACAAATTTGGAATGACGAAATTATAGAAAAGGAGGACAGATTTGTGGTTGCTAGGGGTTAGGGATGGAGATGGGGATGGGGTGAGGTGAGTGAGGTTATAAAAGGGCCAGAGGGATCCTTGTGGTGATTGAACTGTTCTGTATCTTGACTCTGGTGGTGGTGGATACAGGAACCTACACATATTATAACATTGTACAGAATTAAATATGCATTCCTGCGTGGGCACACACACTTAAAGATGAATATAAATAAAACTGGAGAAATAAGGATAAAATCAATGGGTGATATCAATGTCAATATCCCGGTTGTGACATTGTATCCTACGTGATATTGTCCTATTGTTTTTTAGTTGCCATTAGGGAAACTAGGTGTAGTATTTAAGGCATCTCTCTATATTATTTCTTAAAACTTCATGTGAATCTACAGTTATCTCAATTAAAATTTCAATTAAAAATATGTCAGGACACAAATAGTCCTGTAGAAAAGAAAGACAAACAAGAAGTACAAAAACAGTTAATTAAAAAAAATTATCTTACAGAAAAGTATTAGCTCTCTATATGCTTATACATTCTTAGAAGATAGTCAGGATGAGAACATCCAAAATGTTCATGATAGTTATCTACAGATGAAGGATTATGAGCGTTTTTTCTTCACTTTCTTTTTCTTTTACTTTTAATTATGTATATCTTCTGTTTTTCTAAACTAATTTATATAAGTTCTATTATAAAGAAAAATTAAACACATCTGTGCTGGTTATAAAAAACAAACTAGGTTTGTTTCACCCTAAAATCTGTGCTTTTAGGAATTATGTGAGGAAATTAATAACTGGATAGCTGAATAGAGTTAATAATATATATGCTAATTTTTTTTCAGTCATGTATATTTGTTTTCCTTACTAGATCAGTGAGGACAGGGGCACTGTCTTGTCTGTTTCTTATCCTTAATACTTAGCAAAGACCCTGGGCACAAGGTAGATGATCAAGGAATAAGTGGTTGTACAGAGTGATGTTGCCACATTAGCTCAAATAAATTAATGCTTCTATGTCATTTGACCTTTTTGGCAGCCAACGCATGAAAGATCTCATGTGACCCTTCTTAGAAAACATAATGTATATCATTGTTTTGTCTTCCTAGCGAGTACTCAAAAGTAGTAATACATAAATAATAGTCCTGCACTTGAGATTAATTCTGAATTTGTTGAAAATCAGTAACAGCTTTTTTAAGAGGGGGAGGTGGGCAGAAATTCTATGTATAATAAAAAATCATCTGTGTGTCAAGATCTAGTTCAAATGTTACTTTCTTCACTTACCGAAGGAAACTTTCCTGATTACCCTACATGGCATTAATTCTTCCTCCAATTATAATCCCATAGCACATCACACATAACTTCTAGTATAGTATTTATCCCAAAGAATAATACTATTTATATATTTCTTCATTCCTCTTTAAAATATGAGCACTAAGAAGGCATGAACCATGTCTTGTTCTTTGTACCTCTAGTACTTATCACAGTGCCTTAGAGTAACGCTCTAAAATGTTGATCCATGAATGTGCAAATGATTGTTTGTATCTATACTGTGTAGATTGAAGTGTGCCACTTTTTGTACAAAATAATCTTCGTTAATATTAGAGTGCAGACTCCAAGTAGTTTTTTCATTCAATAAGGAAAGAAAAGTAAGATAAGAAAAGCAATCATGTAATTAATGGGTCTTGAATATTTAGGCCAATAGAGTTGGGTCTTTATATATGTTTGACTTCTAGAATTTAAAAAAAAAAATTGTTCAGGCCAGTTATTCTAAACAACAAAAATTTTTTTTACACTGGCTTTCTTTCTTGACTACATAGCTCTTCCATTATAAACATGCAAGAATCACGTTCAGAACATTTTTCTGCTTTAGTGATGTGCTTTTCATTTCAGTCCCCTTAAAAGCTGTTTGCAGTTACATGTGTGAGAATTGCTCAGAAAACAGCATTTAATGACAAATATTGTACTTAGACAATTTTGTCTCATTTGCAACCAAACTCAGTGACTTGAGGTTAAATTTGAGCTACCAAGCAAATATTTTGGGAACTCTATGGAATATACAGAATTGTTAAATTTTGCTCTTTATAGTTTAGATTATATTGCATCATGACATCTCCCCATGTTGTTAAAGTTTTTAAAATTGGACTTTTAATAGATTCAGAATATTATGTTCAATAGATATACAATTATTTTCACAAATAGACTGTTACTATAGGATAATAAAATTTTTTATGATTTTATCACAGTAAAAAAAGATACCATAATCAACATTATCAATCATATAGAATTTTTTCCCTCTTTTGAATTATTTCTTTGGTAAAAATTCTGGAAAGTAGGATTATAGGTCAAAGGTATAGGTATTTTCATGGCTCTTGGAATGTACTGCTAAGTTGTATTCTAAAATGTGTTTTTTTTTTTCATTTTAAAGTGACACCAGTAATGTATGAGTGTACCAATTTTACCATAACCTCACTAACATTGGGTATTAATTAATTAAAGATCGACTATTTACAATATGTATTTGCTTCATGGCAAATTTTCTTTTTACATCCTTGTTCATGTAACTGCTAGTACCTCTATATTGGTTTAGTATGCAGTTGCTGTAGACTGGACATTTTTGTCCCTCCCAAATTCATGTGTTGAAAACCTAATACCAATGTGATGGTATTAGGAAGTCAGGCCTTTGGAAGTTAATTAGGTCATGAGGGCAGAGCCCTCATAAGTGGAATTAGTGCCCTTATTAAAGAGGTTCGAGAAAGTTCCCTTGCTTCTTCTGCCATGTGAGGATACAATGAGAAGTTGACAGTCCACAACTGGGAAGAGGGCTCTCACCAGAACCTGATCATGCTGGCACCTTGATCTTGGACTTTTAGCCTCCAGAATTATGAGAAATAAATTTCTGCAGTTTATAAGCCATCCAGTCTATGGTTTTTCTTTTTTTTTGAGGAAGATTAGCCCTGAGCTAACATCCGCCTCCAAACCTCCTCCTTTTGCTGAGGAAGATTGGCCCTGAGCTAACATCTGTGCCAATCTTCCTCTATTTTATATGTGGAGCACCTGCCACAGCATGGCTTGATAAGTGGTGCATAGGTCTGTGCCCGGGATCCAAACTGGCAAACCCCAGGCCACCTGAAGCAGAGCACATGAACTTAACTGCTACACCACTGGGCCAGGCCCCAGTCTATGTTATTTTGTTATAGCACCAGACTAAGATAGCAGTTTTTAAATAAACTCTTTTGAAATTGTAGATATTAACATTTTGTAGTTTATAGAGTAAATATTTTCCAGTTCTGTTGCTTTCCATTTTATTTTTTTAAACACTGAAGTTTCAAATTTTATGTATTCAACAATGTTTTCTTTGTTAGATGCTCTGCTTCATACCTTAGGAAATCAACATCTGTCGAAAGGCTTGGAAGTAGTCTGTTCTGTTTTCTGTGATTTACAATCTGTTATTCACTTACAGGTTTTTTTCTGGTTTATGGGATAAGGCATAGATTTATGTTTTTTCCTGCTCCAGAAGAACCAAGTCCACTTGGTAAAGGCAGCCGTGGAAACAAACTAGCAGCATGATGTAGTGGAATGAGCATGGGCTTTGCAGCTGGGTGCATCTGTATTTGCATGCTTACTCTATCCCTTACTACATGGTCTTGGATAAGTTTCTTACCTCTCTAAGTGTGTTTCCTCATTTTCAAAAAGGGAATAATAATAATACTTACCTCAAGATTGCTGTGAGCTTGTAAAGCACTTAATACAGTGCCTGGCATGCGGTAAGCACTCAGCTGTTTTCATTATTATCATTATTACTACATTATTATCATTGTCATCAGCAATACAGAATCCCTGTTTTTGTCTAAGTCACTATCCTGGTTCCATAAGCAAAACTCGTAGATCCTGTCCTTTCAAACCTTATAGGCTACTTAGAGAGATAAATAACTATGAACACATACTTGTAATAGAAGTTAGAAAGTGATAAATATCACAGGAGAAATATAAAAGTTTGTAGAAAATTAAAGGTAGGAGGGGTTATGTCCAGTTGGTGAAACAGACTTTCTTTTGAGCATAATTTAGAATTAGGGGAATGGAACTAACGGTATTCTAGGCAGAATTACCATCATGAACAAAAGTAAAGAGAGAAAACATATCATGTGTAAGATTCATTTTGAATGGAATATGGCAAGGAAGAAAGAGGAATTGGGAAAACGTGCTTGGAAGCCTATATTGGGACCAGATTGCATGAGGACTTAAATGTCAGGTTAAGGTGTTAAGACTCTTCTACAGAGAGAGTGGTTAATATTGACAGCTTTGAATGAGAGCATCACATGCTATGTATGTCTTATTTAGTAAGCTATAAACTGTTTTAGGAAACAGACTGTATGATATTTTTAATTTCTTCTAATTTATGATTTTTAATTTTTTATTTTGAAATAATTTCAGACTTACAGAAAAGTTACAAAAATAGTACATGGATTTCCTGTGTATCTTTATCCATTTTTCCCAGATCTTAACATTTTACCATGTGTACTTCATTATTCTCTATATACATATTATTTTTTTTTCTGGTTGTAATTGCAGACATAGTGCTTCTTTACCCCTAAATTTTTCAATATGTGTTTTCTAACAACAAGGCCATTTTCTTACATATTTATGGTACAAGTATCAAAATTAGGAAATTAGCAGTAATATAGTACTATTATCTAACTTATAGATCTTATTCAAATTTTGTCAATCATTCCACTAATATTCTTTATATCAAAAAAGAAAATCTTGTATAGAATCCAACCAAGGATCACATATTGCATTTACTCGTCAAGTTTCTCTATTTTCCTTTAATCTGTTATGGTTCTTTGTTTTTTATGACCTTGACATTTTTTGAAGAGTACAGGCCATTTATTTTGTAGAATTCTTTCAATTTTGGTTTGTCTGATCTTTCCTTATGATTAAATTTAGGTTATGTATTTTTGGCAGGAATACAACAAAAATGATGTATTCTTCTCTGTGCATCATATCAGGAGGCACATGGTAGCTATTTGTGCCATCACTGATGATGTTAACATTGATCCCTTTGTTAAAATCATGTCGGGTTTCTGTAAGGTTACTATTTTTCCCTTTGTCATTAATAAGTATTTTGTGAGGAGATACTTTGAGACTATGTGAGTATCCTGTTTCTGATCAAACTTTCACCTACCAGTTTTAGCATCCATTAGTAATTCTTACCTGAAGCAGTTATTACTCCAGTGGTTGAAACGGTGATTTTCTAATTCCGTAATTTCTTCTACATTTGTTAGTTTGCTTTCTAGTGTATGAAAGAAATTTCACTTTCCCCAAGTTGTTTTTGTTTTCACTTATGGTTCTTATTTTATTCTGCGGTATATAATCAGTTACTAACATTATTTATTTTCATGTTCAATTTGTCCCAGATTTGCCACTGGGAACCCCTTCAAATGGTCTCTTATATCATTTAGACACATCCTTATTATCTGAGCACTTCTTGAGTAAGATGTTCTAGGCAAGACTGTTTTAAATATCTTTGTACTCTTCTGTGTTTTGTGCCTGGTAGATGATGAATAAATACTTTGAGTGAATGAATGAATACATAATTAACATAAACTGCAGGTGTGCAAATGGACATACTGTTTGTTTTTCTTTCTTTGTGTTTTTATGTATGAGTCTAACTATTCTTTCCATAAAGACTGGGCCAAAAGAATGTCTCTGTAGACTTTTTCAGGAGAAGAAAATAGTTTTTATGAAGAAATATAAAATAAGAAGTTTAACTCAGTCATTTATTATTCAGTTTTCAAATATATATTGGTGCCTACTATATTCCAAATATTATATTTGGCATTGGGGATACAACAGTGAAAAAACAAAACAGATATGACCCCTGGCCTTATAGAACTTACAGTCCACCAATTAATAAATAGGTGGCTGCTGAACTGCCTATAAAGTACAATTTCAACTCCTAGTTCCTTCTATTTCCCTTTGTAGGTGTTCTGTCAAAGAAGGCATGGGATATCAATGCAAAAATAACAATATATTTTGAATGCTTGCACTCTAAATCATTATGCTAGGGCCTATTTTTTGAATGGAATTCCAAAAATATATAAGAAATGCGTCTCCTGCTGTCGTAAAATTTGCTACTTGCTAGTAGAAAAAGACAGATTCATTAGTATAGCACAGTAAAAAGCATATAGGCTTCAGAGTTAAAAAAAGAAAAAATCAAGGTTTGAATCTCACGTTTACTCCTTCTTACCTCATTAACCTTGAGCAAATTACTTAACTTCTCTGAGGTTAATAATACCTAGTGCTTTACTCTCTGTAATATACAGAAGAATAATATTGCCTACTTCCTGGAGTTTATTTCAATTAGATACTTTCATCCTCAGGTAATAGAAATCCCAATGTAAACTGGTTTAAACAACAAAGCAATCTATTGACTGATCTAACTGGAAATCCAGTAGGACAGGTTTCAGGGTCGTTTTTTTCAGTCAATCAAGGATGTCATCAAGAATCCAGGTTCCTTCTGTCTCACCTCCCTGTCATCCACTGTGTTATCTCATCCTAAGGCAGTTACTCGTCATGGTCTGGTGGACTACTTGCCAGAGCAATGGGGGCTACGTGCTTCCTTGTTCTATCGAACAGGAGAGAAAGGGTGTCTCCTGCTAGCTATTGAACATATTTCTTAGTCTTATTGGGCCAACTTAGGTTATACACCCGTGCCTAACTCCAAAATGTCACCAGGAGAATGAAATGGGTTGATTTACTCAGGCCTGGAAAAAGGGGTAGGATTACCATGGTTGATTTAGACTAACGAGAGCTCAAATTGGACATCACATTGGTGCTACACCATGGGGGAGGATGGAATGGGTTTGGCGAGGAGCTTTCTATTTAAGTCTTAAATATTCAAATTTAGGTAAGTTTGGAGAATGGGAAAGGGCATTGCAGGCAGAAGTATAGAAGTGGAGGGCTTTTTCTTATGTATTGCAGCATGAATAAGGGAATTAGTTGCTATTCTCTGTCCTTCTTATTTTAGCTTAGAATTAGAGCTGTCTTTTGTATTGGAATTCTCATATTCCTACCTGGATATTTCTTCCATGATGCTGAAATTACTATTTTCCTCAACACCAATTCTTAATCCCACCAATTGAAAAACAAATTTATCTTCTATCATTTTATAGATATTTCTAGTGACAGAATAGTTATCAATTTCCCATGCTCCAAAATGTGGATGTGTGCATATGAGTGAATGGTACCGACCATCACAATTAAGCACCATTTGCTGCAGCAGTATGTTACAGATTGTGAAACAATAGAAATTAGTGGTAGCAAAGTGGTGTGTTGTTGTACCTTTAAAAACCTGCAAGCTGAATATTTCAACAAATTTGTCACTTATGAATTCAAAATAATACATGTGAAGTCAAATACAGTCTGAGAATTCAGAATCACAATTTTAGTTGTTTACTTAATGTAACATGAGAAGTCATTTTTAAATTATCATAAGAGACAAGCATTTCTCTCTCTGTCTCTTTTTTTTGGTGAAGAAGATTGACCCTGAGCTAACATCTGTTGCCAGTCTTCCTCTTTGTTGTTTGAGGAAGACTGTTGCTGAGCCAACATCTGTGCCAATCTTCCTCTATTTTGTATGTGGGATGCCACCACAGCATGGCTTGATGAGCACTGGGTAGGTCTGCCCCCGAGATCTGAATCGGCGAACCCTGGGCCGCTGAAGTGGAGTGTGAAAATTAACCACTATGTCACCAGGCTGACCCCTAAGCATTTCTCTTTAGAAAATTGCTGCAGCTGATGTTATTTCTTATTTCTCTTCATCTATGTTTTACTTCCAGAAGAAAGAGGGTACAGGAAGTTCCACCCAGGAAGAGTTCTCCTCTGCCTTAGACTAACTCAGTGAAGAGATGGTTGATGGGGTTTCTGGGTTGAATAATTTATCACGATTCTTGTGTTGTAATTTGAAAAATGTGACATTTCTTGAAAATAGTTCAATGTGTACAACATAAATATAATTCCAGACTTAGCAAATTAAGTTAAATTAAAATATATAATTAATCATAGGGCATACTGTACTGTATTTCTATAAGTTTGTCACATCTTCTATGTCTCTAAAGTTGATCCATCATTATTTTCCTCTGTTTCTCATCTTGCCTTCAATGTCCCTACTTGTACCCTCTCTTATCATGTCTCTCTTCTTGTATTGCCAGAATCTCACAGACTACTCTTGCAAGTGCCTTGGAGTCTGTCTAAATGCTACTTTTCCTCTCTTCATTTCCAAGCTTTCTCTTTCCTTTCTCACTTTATGCTTTCTGTTTTGATTTCTCCCTCTTTTTCCTTTCCTTTTAATTTTCTGCAGATGCACACCTCATGCACTACAGAATATTGCTTATGTCTCTTCTTCCTCTTCTTTCCCACTGTTCATCCCCCTTTGTACTAATTCTCTTGACTTCTACTTTTCTCTTTTCTGCTCTGAAGAGTATTGTGTCAAATCTCTTCCTTTCACCTCCCTTCCACTTTGCTTCTTCCCTTTCTCTCTTTCCAGTGGGATAAATTATCTCTGCCTTCCTTACAGGTCCACTAACTATAAAGAGAGTTTGCCTCTGGAAGCAAACCTACTTTGGCTTGTTTTCTTTGGTTTAAAGCATGTCTCAGCTGAAGAAAAGAGTGACAGTGATGAGCATCAACCTGCTCCAAATGATTGAGGCTTGCTGTTTTGTTTTTATAATCACTGCCATTTTAAAGTCTGGGCAAATTCGTTAACACAAACTCCTCCAAGCGGGGTTAGGAATCCCTCCCTTGTGCTTTCATTAACACCCTGTATCAATCTCTAACACAGCACTACTACACCATAGGGCAACTGTTTATTTGATTGTGAGCTTTGTGAGTGCTGAGACTATATTTTCTTGAACATCTACATTTTTAGCATATATCACAGTGCATTTTTATGACAAATACTTCATTCATTAAAGACACATTAAGCAGAGCTGTTGATGTATAGTTGTACATGTTTGCACTACACTATCCTAGGGGACACCATTCACATCACACATGTTTTAAATTTGTATATTCATTACAGTTTTCTGGCAGATGGTAGTAAAGTGTCTATGAGAAAATCATTATATTATAACAATTTTCCAACAGATGAAAATAAATTTTTTTGAGGAAAGGATACTTTTTTCTAGTTTACTCAGAAGTGCTTTATGGGCTAGTGGTGGCCCTGATTTGTATTTATTCTATATTTATTAATATTCCATTTCCTGAGGATTGCATCTGGGTTATTTTGCTGAAGGTAGGTCTTTCACTTTGAAGAAGGTGAAATGCAGTATAGCTTTAATATAAAAAGTGAGGTGCTGATTCTCCTTTTGGGAGAAAAATATATATTCTACTTCATTCCTTTTCATATACAGTTTTCTTTATTTTCATTGACTTGCCAACTTCTTATTCTCATCTAATGTGTCAGTCAATATGGCAGTTGTAACTTATTTGAGCATGTATGTATCAGTGCTGCTGAGAATACAAAGTGCTAACACCATACCATACCCAAACCCACACCCATCCACATAAACATACCTACCTAGGATCAAATTGTACTGTTTGGGTCCAGGATGAAATCCCGTCGTATTCCATCACAGTTCTCTTTTTTCAATTTAATATGCATTTAATTGAGCAGCTCCATACATTCAGTAATAACAATAAGCAACATTTGCTGATTACTTCCTATATAATAGGCATTGTTCTAAGAGTTTTTAGGTACTTTTGTTGTTCCCATTTTGTAACTGAGAAAAGCTTGGCACAGAGAGTTTCAAGAATTTGTTGAAGGTCAGATGGCTGTGGCAGAACCAGAGTTCAAGCCCAGTAAATTGTATTTTTCTCCAAAAATATATACTGCCTCCCACTGGCATTTTTCTTGATAACCTTAATAAGAACTGTGCAAAGCACATTCAAAATCCTTTAGCATATAAACATAACTACACTAAAATTGTTAATACCTTTCCCTTAAAACCTCTATCTAAGTCCTTGTTCCTATGCAGTTTCTTTTCTCTATCCACTTATTTTCTCTCTCTTTAATGTGGCACTTGGACTGACAATAATAACAGAATTTGTATGACACTTACTTCTAACCAGACTTTTCAGATTTTAATTATTTTTGTGCTCACAACTATCCTGATTTCGAGGTTTTCATATTCCCCATTTTAGGGAAGGGAAACTGCCCAAGGTCACACAGTTAAAGTGGCCCTTGAAGCCTTTGAACCCAGGCAGCGTGAGTGCAGATTCCATGTGCTTAAACTTTGTATTATATATGAACCAGATTCCATGTAAGCCAGGACTCTGAAGGCCTAGAGTCTTCTCTTTTATCTGACTGTGCAATCTTGGGCTAATTACTTTATATCCTAGTTTTCTCATCTGTAAGATAAAGAGTTTGACTTAGGTAATATCTATGTTCAAGATAGTCAGTCTGTAGATAGGAAAAAGTCATAGAAATAAGACATCTACAGTCCAAGGCCTCTTGGCCAATAGCTAGTGGTGCAACTTTGAGTAATCCATTCATTTTTCAAAGACTCAGTTTTCTTTGTAAGATGGAAATAATAATCCTCACTCTTCACCAAGTTGTTATAAGAACTCAGATGATGTGAGAGATGTAAGATGTAAGAAAACAGATGAGACGCCATTAAAGATTTCTTTAAATATTAGACATATGTCAGATGTCTGTTTATACAAGTAATAATGTAGTTGTTGCAGAATCTTAAAGATGAGAGGTGCACAAAAAGGAAATAACAAGCACAAATAATTTTCGGCATTCAGAATAATCACTATTAGCATTTTGTGGTATATACTTTCAGTCTTCTTTCCTCTTATGGGTATGTAGCAATTGCTTTCAGTGCCCCACCCACATCCCTCAGATCAGACTGTGCTCCAGGAGACTTCCGACTGCTGGCGTGTGCCTGTCTGTGCCTGAGGGCTTCTTCAGGAACCACAGAAGGCCATTCTGCTCATGAAAGACAGACAGGAACAGGCTGGAAGAGCCTGGAAATGAACCCCTCCTAGGAACAACCTTTACCCATGACTGATCCAACTTGGAGTAGCAGTGTTATTCCATCTCCCTTGCTCCTTGAGTTGGACAATTCTGTGTTCTGATCTATTTCCCAGTGTTTCCCTGTGTGATTAAGCTCCAGTTGTCCACTGCAGTAGCTGGTTTGGTAATATACTTTTTGTAGGCTGCCTTTCCTTGCCTGTGTCACTTCCCCACTCCCCTGATGTTGTTTCTGTACTTCCCTAATAAATAAATTGAGCTCAAATTCTTGTCTCCTGCTGCTTCTGAGGGAAACCCAAAGTTAGACTTGATAGAACAGGCTATGACATACAGTAGTTGTTCAGTACATCTTTTTTGGATTCTTATTTTACGTAGGAGGAAATCTCCTCCTATGGGTATGTAGTCGGGTTTGTAGTTGAGCCAGGATTTGAACCCACAGGTTTCACTCCAGAGCCTGAGCTTCGACAATTATTCTTGGAGAATGGATAACAATGCTGGTGAGTCCTGGCATATACTTAGAAGAACAGCCTCCTAACTGTCCTCTTCTACTCTTGCTTCTACTACCTTTGAAAATGTAGGTTAGATTATGTTAACTCTCTGCTAAAAATTTTGTGAGAGTTTTCCATTTCACTTACAGTAAAAGCCAGAGTGCATATAATGGACTAGAAGATCATATATGATTTGACGTCTCCACCTCCACTACCTTTTTGACCTCATCTCCTGTAATTTTTTCCTCTGTCACTTTGCTCCAGGCATACTTAGCCTTTTGACCTTTCCTATAAGTTGCTAAGAATACTCTTATCTCAGGCCTTTGCACTGGCTGTTCTATATTCTTCCCCCAATATCTACATAGTTCATTCCCCTACCTCCTTTAGGTTTCTGCTTAAATGTCACCCACTCAGTGAGGCCTTCCCTCTCAAGCCTGTTTAAAACTACCTCTCTCCTATGTTTGTGTCCCATGTTCCTCATTTTCCCTTCTCTGCTTTGTTTTACTTCATAGCACTTAGCACCATCTGATGTAGTATATATTTCACTTTTAAAAATTGTTTATTGGACCAGAATATAAACTCTACAAGAACATTATTATTCATTTTACTGCATTTCTAGTGCCCCAGAACAGTGGCCTCCATAAATATTTATTGAATAATGAATGAATAAGATTCATGCTGATTAGTAGTATTATTGGATGCCAGAGGAGTGGAGCTCCCCTACCAAATAGTTTTTCTGAATCTCAGCATTTTTTTGTGGGCCCTCACCAGTCACAGTGTCTTTATGGTTTAGCCATTAAAATTATAATTGGGTTTTCTGTCTCAGCAACGTGATGACACATCACAGAAGTGGCTTGGACTTAAGAGAATTCAGTTTTGATAGGTTGTCCAATGCTGTTGTGTGTGCTTTCAGTATTCTAATTTGTTTTGAGTTTAAGAATTCCTGTGAGAATTCCACTTCCCTAGAATACTGACTCTTAGATTCTCTCATGCAGCTTGACTCTTTTCTCAGTGATGTTTATCTCAACTTACACAGACACTTTAGTTTTTTTCCTTCTTTTCTCTCCTGTTGTCTCTGTCAGAGAGGATTTACTGCACTTCAGTCTGGTTTCTCAGTCCCTAACTGTCACAGATATTTCAATATAATTGTCTAATGGTCTCATGAATAAGTTTTCCATTCATAACCTGAGGTTTGACACTCATCAGTCTACCCGCTCTGTATGCATTAACTCTATAATCGAAGAATAAATTGTGTGGAAACTCAGTACTGCCTGTGACCTATGAAGCACAATTTACTATGGTGATTAGGTGGTAAATGTTGACTTAAAATGAATATATTCAGTTTAGGGTTTTTTTCATGAAAATGGGACACGTTTGGATCATGTAGATCAGTACTATAGTAGTACCTTTTGATAATCTAACTCTAAATTACACCTTCAGATCTATCTCCTTCATGAGGCTTTCTCTGATTCACTTCACGTAATTTTCAATCTCTTGGCCCAATTCTGGACTCAGTCTTTTCCTTTCATTCTTCTTTGTCGTTACCCTAATTATAGATTTAGTATTATGGAGTGGTGAAGGACATGGGCTACAGATTCAGATAAATTGTGTTCGAACCCATTACTGCCAGTGATTAGCTCTGTAACCTTGAACAAGATATTTAACCTAAGTCTCAGTTTCCTTATCTGTAAAATGAGAACAATAATAATTCCTACTTCATTGAGTTGTTATGGAGATTAGTAACATAGTGTGTATGAAATACTTAGCATAGTGTCTGGTAGATGGTAAGAATTCAATGCATGTTAATTGTTTTTAAATACACACACAAAATACATGTGTGTGCTGAATAGAAGTGATCTGCATACTCTTCTCCATTCTCCAGGTAAACTTTAATTTTCCCCCATGTTCTTTAGTGGTTTTTAGGTCTCTAACTGCTTTTAAGTGAAATTCTTGTTAAACAAATAGTTTACAGAGGACAAAAATCTTATGCTTAAGGGCTTCTTGGCCATGTTGTACATTTTTGTTTATTAGTTGCTTATTCCTTGGAGACTGTGTCTCTTCTTTATATAAGTTAGATTCATTAAGCCACGGAATGTTAGGACATTCTATTCAAATCACACATTTTACAAAAGGGAATTGAAATCCAGCATGCAAGTGGCAGAGCTGGGACCAAGCACAAGTTTCCTAATGCTTGGGAGTGCAGAACCACACTGCCTGTTTTGCTGGGTACACAGGGAATGCTCAGTGACTCATCAAATGGAATGTCATTCAGCAGTTTAAAAAAATCCATTATGTTAGTCAGTGTTTTCTCTCTTCCAGTACTCTTTTCTATCTAGGGTAAAAAGATATAATTTCTATAGAATTTCTAAGGATTTTCTAGAACCTTCTGACTGTTGGAGGATCTCTTTACAGTCTCAATATGATCAATTTGGGTGTAGAACCTATATAATAAGAATTGTTTTCCTTTTCACAACCTCCTAGACATGCCTCAGTGGCTGTGTAATACTCTCAGAATGTGTAAAGTGAGCACTGAAAATATTTTAAGGGTTAAGAGTTAGCGTGTTTTACTGGAAAGAGCAACTTAATACAGACTCTGAATACCAACATTCAGATTTTAATAATGTCTGTCTGAGATCACATTTGCCAGTACTAATGCTCTCTGTTTCTTGAGAATCTCTTTCTCTTGATTTTATTGATAGAAATTTTCTTGGTTCTCCTTTAAGTAGTTTCCATCCTTTGCTCTCCTCACACCCTGTGAATTTCTCTATTGTAGGTACCTGTGCAAGAGTTTTGCAAGCATCTCTCTACTTGTCCATGAACCCCATTAGACAGCAGTCCTGTTCAGAAACTCTATCATATTAATCTTTATCTACCTACTCTCTGGCACAATGATTGGTTCATAATAGGTTATCAATAACAAGGGAATAATTGGAATAGTTAGACAATGTGGAATAAATAAACTCTTGTTCCTTTTCAGTCTCCTTTGATGGCTACACTTCATTTAATCCATTCAGTGATATTGTTTCTAGGGCCTATACCTTTGGTTTTCTTTTGAATTCGCTTCTGTGCACTCTCCTTGAGTCATCTTATTTTCTCCTATTTTATGCCCATATATGCCAATGACTTCCATGTGTTTATCTCTGATGCTGATCTCTCATCTGAGCTCAAACTTATAGTTCTATCTTCTAGCTATCTTCACTTGAATCCTACCCTATTCTCTAATCCAGAGTAGGTTAGGGTCTCCAGAGCTTCCCCTTTTGTAAAATGATTCAAGCTGTGCTTCAGTTTCTTTCTCCTCTGCAAGTATGTAAGCATCTATTAGTACTTCAAGCTTAAAATGTGCAAGTTAGAGGTTTGGAGCTTTATATGGTTCTTCTTTCCTGTCATCCATCATATCCCATAACTCATCAGATTCTATTACTTCTACCTTAGAAACATCTCTTGCATATACCCCTGGCTCCCTATCTTCACTGCCGATATGTTGTTTCAGGCCTCTATCTTCTTTTGCCTGGTATATTGCAATGGCTTACCACATTTGGTCTTTTTGCCACCAATTTCTTCCCACTGCAGTCTGTCTTCCACAAACCTACCTGAGGTATCTTCCTCCCAAAACAAACAGGCTCCTGCCATCATCCTGCTGAAAGACCTCTGTAGGTTTTCACTTTTCCTTTCTTAATCTGATATTAACCTACTTCTTCAGTTGTATTTCCCGTATACTACCAACACAAACTCTAGCCTCTAATTACACTCAACTTCACTTTTTCCCCAAAGCTGAGTCTTTTTATACTCTATGCCTCTGTCCTTGCTCTCCCATATCCCTGTTATGTCCTTCTCAGCTTTCTCTACCTAGCTTAAATGTTACCTCTTCTGTGAAGCCCTTCCTAAAAATCCTAGCATTTTGTTTGTTATTAACGCTTTTTCCAATTATGTTTATATATCTGTCTCATATTAGATTGTGAGAATAGGGAACTTGTCTTATTCTATTCTTGGATGCCTGGGCCTTATTCAGTGACTCACTGATCAATAAAAGTCTGTTGAATTAATACAATAATGACTGAATGTTAAGTTGCATTCTCTCAGCTTTTTGAGGATTTAACAATTATTTCAACCATCTTTAGTGCTAAACCAGAGATGGTCACACATTTCTGTGTGTTTTGGCAGGGTCAGGGCCTGACATCTGCTGTGGGTGGCACAGACATCAGTGTTGTCTTTTGCTGTCACTCACCTGCTGTGTGTTGCTTTAGCTCCCAGAGCTTCACTATTTTCATCTGAAATTGGCTATTGCCATGCTCAATGGTTTGTAAAAAATTTTAGATGGACTAATGCTTTTTAATCAACTTCTTTCATTTGTTTATAAACACCCTTCAAGTGTATAAATCTCAGAGTTTTCTGAACTTTTAAGCAAAAGATAAAAGGACATAGAAGATAGGGCAAACCACCTATTTGTGCTGATATAGAGAATTAATTTCCATTTTTTAAGACCATTAGATTTTATACCCATTATTCTAGATTTATTGAACTCACAGTAATATGGCCCCCTTCAAACATTACTGGCTTGCCAGAAAGTAAGAGGATGCCATTTTCCACATGGTGGTCAGAAATAAGACAATATTCATGACTCACTGTTGAGGTCATAAACAAAACACTTGGCTTCCTGACAGCTACATTAGTTGCATTGTTCACCATCCACAGCTGCCAGACATAGAATGGTTACTTGGCAGCTGACAAAGTTTGGATTCATACAGTAGCCCTTCCTTAAAACATAGTTTTGAAAATGTTTCACATTGAGTACAAATATGGAGCTCAGTAGTAGTACTTGTATTTAAATGGGAAAACTAAACCTAACACTGATTTTTCAGAAAAATTGAGAACTCCTCCTAGTCCAAAGTATCACCCGATTTTCTGGCTAGTTAATTCTGAGGTAAAATGGACTACATACCATCTTATATTTTCTTTACTGGAACAACTGCTTGGAACTAAGGCAATTAATACAATGTTATGCAAGAGATTGTGGAGTAAACTTTGCAATAGTTGATGTTCACTGGAATTTTCTTCACAATGATATTTCATTAAGACGGAATATTCTTCATCCTAACTTTTGTTTTTTTGGTTAGTTTTTTGTTGCCTTTCTGTTTTCTTTCTTGCCCTCTCTGTCTCTTTCTCTCTTTTCCTCCCATTCCAGTTCCTCACTCCCTCCCCTTTCATAAATATTTATTAATCATCTTCTTTGTACTAGGCATAGTTTTGGACACTATAACAATAAAAAAGAGAAATAAAAAGATAAGCTCCCTCCTTTCAAGTGATCTAATAATTTAATGAAGAAAAAACCATGTATGCAAATCATGCAGGGGAGTGAACAAAGTGGGGAGCAAGACATGAGGGAGAGTTTTAAATGTGTGCTGACTCTAAAACTCCCCCAACATCTATATTTAAAACTAGAACAAAGGTTTCAGGGGGATGCTTTAATTTAATATATTTTTAATTTTTCTAGATGAAGGTAAGCTTGCTTTATTTCAATAGAAGATATTATTTTCTGAAAACTGAGACTATGTAACAATGGAATGAGTAACATAATAGAGAAGATGCAAGTATGAAAATAGAACTTTGAAAATTGTAGGCCAGGCGTGCTGCAGAATATATTTCTACTACGGCTTGTAATTTGAATTAAATGACCCTTAAGTATCTTTATCTCTCTCTTATTCTATGACTTGTAACTCAGAAAAGTCAAAACATAGGGTGGTTGTAATATTTTTTAATGCCATATGCATAAACCACAGAGCAGTAGATATTAGAATTCCTCTTAATTCTTTATATTGTTCTCCAAAGTGTCATGACGCTAAAATTTCCAAACATTGACATGAGGTTGATCTATTGATCTCTCTCTCTATATCATCTACCTCCATATATATATTCATATATATATGCATATATGGAGTTCTGGGAGAGATAATTGGGCTGCTTTAATTTTAGACTCTATAGCATGATCTATGTTAATAATCATCATAATAGATCTATTTATCCATCCATAATAGAAATAGAATCTATTTATCGTGTGCCTACTATGTGCCAGGAACTGTGCTTCACATATATTATCTTATTTAATCTTCACAATATCCCTATGAATTTATCCTATTTTGCTGTTGAAGAAAGAGCAATGAAGAAAAAAATATCAGAAAAAGCACATCAGAAGTCAATGTGGTGGGATAGGAGTGTTGTCTCTGGAACTAGGGTGCCTGCCTTCAAATCCTACTTCTGTCAGTTATTGTGGGGTTTGATCAAGCTACCACATTTCTCTAAACTTCAGTTTTCTCATCCTTAAAGTGTGATCAATAATAATACCTGGATATAGAGTTATTATGAGGGTTAAACAAGTTAACATATTAAAATGGTTAGAATGACAGGTGATATGTAAGTATTATTAGACAAGCCTAAAATCACGCAACTAGAAAGTGGTAGAGCAGATTTTTCAGATTCCAAAGCCTGTGATTCTTTCACAATTCCATATTGCCTCCAAGGCATATCCAGGTCTATGGATCACAGAATTTACAAAGTGAAAGTGTCAATAACCAACTAAATTTCTGTTTGTTTCTCAAGGAAAACATATGTACAAAGGATTCTCAATTAAAAGACTATTTTTCCTTGGGGGTAAACTCTGACATCTCAGAGCCTGTCACTATGAAATAGTGGTACACATGTCACTTTTCAGGGACTGTGGAGTCAAATAAGGAGGAACTGTGATCTTGGAGGTGAGCTCCTCGTGTCTCTTCTCCAACAAGGATTTGAAAATTTGCTAGTTCTTAGGATCATCCTGAGGAGGAATTCAGTTCTCTCTCCCCAGCTGTTCAGAGCAGCTGTTGTTTCTATGGCTCTCTTTCCTTCTGGCCTCTTCCAAAAGTCCCTTCTGGCCTTCATGGTGGTGGTGGTGGTGGGGATAGCTTTTTAAAACGACCAGTTTCACAGCCTTAGCACAGCTTACCTAACTGGGACTTTAGGAATGAAGCCATGGAGACTGTACTGATGTGAACAGGCTAAAATATTATTATTATTTGTTGTCATCTTGGTTGGATCTCCCATGAGAGATCCAGATCAGTTTTGGATTTCTGATGTTCACCACAGGATTGGAAGTTCCCTACCTACAAATTTGCTCTATAAAAATTCACTGGTGTTTTTCATTCTATTTTTCTATTTATTCATCCTTATACAGAGCTTAATAAAACTTGAGAGGAAATAACTCTGTCACTCCTTTTGTATGAAACTCATTCAGCTGCACCTTCCACTGACCAGCAAATAAATGATTCTGGAGCCAGTGTTGTGCTTCAGCCTAGGCAGCAGCCCTCATCCCTTATGCCCAATTCAAGCACATCTTGGGCTTCCATAAAATAGTCCTATTAGGCTCTGCTACTAAAATATTGTTTGAGAGCCACTGATTCAGATTGACTCATTTATTTCTCACAATCCCTGTGTAAGACTGATAGCTTTGTTATCCCTGTTTTTACAGATGCAAAAATTAAAACTCAAGCTTGGTCAGTAAGTTGTTTATGATGAAGTCAGAAAGCTAAAGAGTTGTAGAACCAAAACAAATGTGTTGGCCTCAGAGAACAGCTTTTCTCATTAAGCCATTGTAAGTAGGGGGCAGGGCATGGGGTAAAGAGTATGAAAAGGAAGAAAACCTATATTTATTGAGCTCCTACTATATGCTAAGAAATTAACATTGTTTGTCTCATTTAATTCTCACAATAATCCAGTTACCTTCATTTTACAAAGGAGGAAATTGGGATTAAGATTCAATAATTTACCTCAGTTCAGTTTACAAAGGAGAGCTGAAATTTGAACCAAGGTAAGTCTGATTCTAAAGCCTATGCTGAAGATAAGTAACTCGCCTTTTGATGTTAGTTCTAATTAATCGTTCAGTGAGCTGTCTTTGAAGACCTATTATGTGCAATACCCTTTGTTAAGCACTTTGTGGGAAATAAAGATGCCACCAAAGATGGACCAGTGTCAAATCTCAGACCTTGTACTTACTGGTGGACCTTGGACCAGTGATTTACTCTCTCTAAACCTCAGTTTCTTCATCTAAAGGAGAAATAACCCTTTCAGGGTTGTTGTGAGGATTGCAACTGATGTACTTGGTACCATGTTGGAATTTTGTACGTATTATAATTATGAGACTCACTGTTTAGTAAGGAAAAAAAGACAAGTGCACATATAACTGTAAGAGGCATTAACAAGAAGTATCTTAAGAGAGATCCAAGTACTAAGAGAAAGTTTACTTCAGTCTTACCCTGATTGAAGTGGGAGAATGGGGAAAGACTTCATAGAGGAGGTGGCATTTTAAACACTGAAGGATGGGAAGAATTCAACTATGTTTATATGGGAGAAGGGCATTCCAAATAGAAATAACATGTTTAAGAAACAACAAGGTATTCTCAAGGCACAGAGAGGGTCTAACTTGACTGAAGTGTTCGGGGCATATAAGGAACTTATGGTCTACAGGATTGGAAAAATCAGTTAGCTTTAGATTGTGGATAAAAGGAGTCAGGGCTTTATTCAGTAGGCAGAGGGGAGCCATTTCTAGACTTGAACTATTCTTTTTCTAAAACTCATTGTTATTACTAAATTTTTAAGTACTACATTTTATTTGAAATACCGAAATAGAATATGCATGCTGGTTGATTTTAGAAAACTGAGCACTTTACTTACTGCATGCTAATTTTTGCAAAAATCCTTTTAAATATTCGTAAGAGCCATTTTGATTTAGGTGAATTCCTTTTAGGCAAAGGTTGCAAAGTTGGTGGGCTAGACCTATTTTTTAAAATAACAGCTTTTGAGATATAATTCATATGCCATACAATTCACCCTTTAAAGTGTACAATTCAGTGGTTTTGAGTTATATTCACAGAATTGTACAGCTTTTATTACTATCTAATTCCGGAGTATTTTCGTCAGCCCAGAAAGAAATCCTCATGCCCTTGTCTTCAGCACCTCGGCAACTACTCATGTATTTTCTGAAGATTTGCCTATTCTGGATGTTTCAGATAAATGGAATCATACAATATGTAGTCTTTTGTGACTGGCTTCTTTCACTTAGCATAATGTTTTCAAAGTTCATCCACATTGTAGTGTGCATCAATACTTCATTCCTTTTTATTGCCAAATAATATTCCATTGTATGGATATTCTGCATATTTTTATGCATTCATCAATTGATAGACATTGGTGGTTTTCACTTTTTGGCTGTTATGAATAATGCTGCTGTGAATATTTATGTATAGGTTTTTTGTGTGGGCATATGTTTTCAATTCTCTTGAAATATATACCCAGAAGTAGAATTTCTGGTAACTGTGTTTAACTTTTTGAGGAACTGCCAAATTTTTTCAAAGTGGCTGCACCATTTCCATTCATATCAGCAGTGTATTCCAATTTCTTCACATCCTAACCAACACTTGTTATTGTCTGTCTTTATTGTAGCCACAATTTTATGGTGTGAAGTATACTTCATTGTAGTTTTGATTTGCATTTCCCTAATGACTAATGATGTTGCACATTTTTTGATGTGTTTATTGGCCATTTGTATGTCCTTTTTGGAGAAATATCTATTCAAATATTTACCCATTTTTTAATTGGATTGTTTGTCTTTCTGTTGTTGAGTTGTAATAGTTCTTTATATATTCTTAATAATAAACCCTCATCAGATATGTTATTTGTAAATATTTTCTTCCGTCTGTGGGTTGCCTTTTGACTTTATAGATAGTTTCATTTGAAGCACAAATTTTTTTTTTTTGAGGAAAATTAGCCCTGAGCTAACATCTGCTGCCAATCCTCCTCTTTTTGCTGAGGAAGACTGGCCCTGAGCTAACATCTGTGCCCATCTTCCTCTACTTTTTATATGTGGGATGCTTACAACAGCATGGCTTGCCAAGCGGTGCCATGTCCACAGAAGGGATCTGAACTGGCAAACCCTGGGCCTCTGAAGTGGAACATGTGCACTTAATCACTGTGCCATTGGGCCAGCCTCAGATTTTGATGAAGTTTATTTTTTTCTTTTGGTTGCTTGTGCTTTTTTTTTGAGGAAGATTGGCCCTGAGCTAACTGCTGCCACTCCTCCTCTTTTTGCTGAGGAAGACTGGCCCTGAGCTAACATCCGTGCCCACCTTCCTCTACTTTCTATGTGGGATGCCTACCACAGCATGGCTTGCCATGTGGTGCCATGTCCGCACCTGGGATCTGAACTGGTGAAGCCCGGGCCACCAAAGGAGAACATGCACACTTAGCAACTGTGCCACTGGGCCAGCCCAAGGTTGCTTGTGCTTTTGATGTCATATCTAAGAAACCATTGCCTAACCCAAGGTCTTGAAGGTTTACACTTAGATTTTCTTGTAAGAGTTTTATAGTTTTGGTTCTTACTTGTAGGTCTTTGATCCATTTTGAGTTCATTTTTACAGATCGTTAAGAGGTGGGAGTCTGAATTCAGTCATTTGCTTGTGAATATTCAATTGTCCCAAAACCATTTGTTGAAAAGACTATTCTTTCCCCCATTGAATTGTCTTGACACCATTGTTGAAAATCAATTGACTATAAATGTAGGAGTTTATTTCTGGACTCTCAATTCTACTCCATTCATCTATATCCTAACATTAGGCCAGTAGCACACTGTCTTGATTACTGAAGTAAGTTTTGAAATCAGGAAGTATCAATTCCCCAACATTGTTCTTCCTTTTCAAGGTTGTTTTGGTTATTCTGGGTCACTCGCACTTCCGTATGAATTTTAGGATCAGCATGTCAATGTCTAAACAAAAGCTGGGATTTTTAGAAGGGTCATGGTGAATTTGTAAATCCATTGGGGAATATTGCCATCTTAACATATTAAGTCTCCCAATCCATGAATATGAGATGTTTTTCCATTTATTACATCTTCAATTTCTTTCAACATTGTTTTGTAGTTTTTAGTGTACAAGACTTGCACTCTTTTGTTAAATTCATTCCTAAGTATTTAAAAAAAATCTTTACAAACGGAATTGTCTTTAGAATTTTACTTATATTGTTCATTGCTAGTTTATAGAAATACAATTGATTTTTATATATTGAACTTATATCGTGCAACCTTGTTGAACTTGTTTATTAGTTTTCATAGTTTTTTTTGTTTGTGAATTCCTTAGGATTCTCTATATACAAGATCATGTCACCTGTGACTAGAGATAATTTTACTTCCTCATTTTCAATCTGGATTGCTTTTATTTCTTTTTTTGTATCTCTAGAATCTAGCACAGCGCCTGGCATTTGGTCAGCTCACTAAATTTGTGTTGAGTGAATATTTGTTGTTGGTAATATTTGGATGAGGATTTCTTGTGTCTGTAAAAACCCCAGGGGCAATATTTTGCGAAAGATCAAATGTAGTGCTTTTATGTTTTGATGACACAGATAGTCATAGGAAATAATGTTCACCTTCTTTTAAGTAATTATTCCACAAACATAATTTGTAAGTGATAAAGCTAGTGAGCAGAAAACTTGATATTTTGTGACAAATAAAAACAAGAAGAAAGAGCTAATGATTTTTTGTAATTAAAATTATTTTCTGTGAGTAAAAACTATGGCCATAGATTTTTAGCTTTTTGAGGAGTTAGTTGAAGTAACTGTTTTTCATGTCCTACGTAATATTTCAGAGAAAAACAGCAGACAGAAGATATCTTTGGAATGTCCGTAATATCATTGCCAACCATTCACTTTATGCTTTTTTTGTTGTGGGAGAGCCTGGATTAGTATTTATTCATTTCCTGGAAGTAATATACCCTGATTGCACCAGTTGCTTTTTATAACATTAATGTTTCATCCTCAGTGGCACCCAAATGGCTTTGACATTTGTGTTACATCCCAGAGTGCACATCTTCCAGTTCAAAGAAGAGAATTGTGTTGGGTAGGCTTAATATAGTCAATGGAGCAATGGATGTGGAAGCAAATTACATAGTTCAGCTGCCATGTTAAACAATCTTTTTTAGGGAGATAGAGCTAGGGGATGATTTTCAAAAATAATTTTTTTCTTGATGATTTTCAGTATTACATACTACATATTTTTGAAAAGACCTTGTTTAAACCTAAAGACAGGATTAAAAGTCAGCTGTTAGGAAGGAGTGTCTGTGGTCATATGTTTGGTGAGGTGGTGTGAGCAAGAGACAGAGCTAGGAATTCTCTCAACTAGTAGCAGCTATCTATGTTTAGAAGTGTAAGTTCACTCCGCTCTTCTAGGCATTTTCATGGAGTCCAAGGAAGTTCTTGTTCACTGTAAGTTAATTTACTTTCCTAGTGACCTACTTATGGTGACTGAGCCATGACTGGTGACTTGAAATGTTTCCTTCTTGATTTGCTCACACATTTGAGCTTTGGATCTATCATATATTGTTTGCTTAGCTTTGCTTTGCTTGTTCTCTGTGCTAAACTAAAGTCATTCCTAAATTTATGATTATAAAATCAGGGATTCAAATGCCAACAAAGGGCTGCAAAATCATTTAGTAGCTTGGAACTTCACTTAGAAATTATATGTGTATTTCTCCTGTCAGAATGCCTATTTTGTAGTTTGACTAGTAAGTACATGGAAAGATGTATTCAAACTCTTATGTGTGTAACCTTGTGAGTACTGAGAAAAAACTTATAATTTAGTTTGCCATTTTGATGTGGTTTAAGTACTAGATTGCAAAATATCTTAATGGCATGTGTTAAATATTGATCTGCATACTTAGGAACTGGGAAGAAAATTTTGTCTATTTTTTTTCCTTAGTGGTGTTTCCTGTGTGATTTGAAGTGAAATAACTGCAAACACTAGTTTTCCTTGGACTAAAATGAATTCACTTTTTTCTTCCAGCATACATATAGTTATTTTTAATAGCTAAGAATGATGATAAACTTAATGGATTGTTAAGCATTAGTTAATTACTAGTCATTAAATAAAGTACTATGTATCAAGCATTTTATATGTCTTATCTCATTTGGTGACTTTAGGAGATAAGTATGATCATTTTCACTTTACATATGAGGAAATTGAGGATCAGAGCAGTTAAAGTCTCTCAGCTTGTAAGTGCTGGGAGAATTTATATCTCTATTTTTATATCTATTTATATGCTTGTCAACCTGATGCCAAAACTAATGCCATTAACCATTACTAGACTGCATTATATGAATAATCACATAACACACACTAGTATTGCCAGTTCATGTCAACCAGAAGAACGGAAACACATTCAAGATGTGGAAATTGTGTCTTCAATTTCTATATGAATTGTTTGAAATTGTCACTCAGCTCATCTTAAAGGAAGAGAAGAAAAGACAACGTTTTCCACCCAGTTTCTGTAAATCATGTTGATTCTGCTGTCTCTTATAGTGGCTCAGTACTGGCATCCTGTATTAATCTACATTCCAGAAAAATGTGCCCTATGGAGAGAATGTGTGGGAACAGCTGGTTATGGCAGCTGTAGGTAGTGAGCACAATGAGACAAGCCTGCAAGTTCAGTCTCTTCCTCTTTCTGCATATATCCCCTTCATATATCAAAAGGAGGAATTGAAATATATATGTACACAAATTGCACTTAGCAAAGAAACAGAAGCACCGTGGTATTGTTATTCTAGTTGTGTCTCAGAATTTATTAACGTCATAGGATGTTAATGCCAGAAAGTACCTCCTTTTGGGCCTTAGTTCAACCATTAAGGAAAATGGACAAACTTCAATAAATTTGCTCTCAGAGAGTAAGAAACAATGTTTTTTTTTACTGCTATATCCACAGAGTGCGTATAACAGAGCCTTACATATAAGGCTCAATAAATATTTGTTGATTGATGGATTGATTGCCCTATTTTTCATGACCGATAGTAGCTGAGGCTATATGAAATGAGTCTTTTGACCTTCAAATTCAATGATTTTCTTACCATACTGTGCTGTTTACATTCCCATCTCAAAATAATAATTGCTACCTCCTTTCTTTTTTTTTCTTCCAGAAACACTCATGTTTCTGACAATTTTTTTTTATTGTGGTAACATTGGTTTATAACATTATATAAACTTCAGGTGTACATCATTATATTTCGATTTCTGTGTAGATTACATCATGTTCACCACTCAAAGACTAATTACAATTCATCACCACACACATGTTTCTAATCACCCCTTTCGCCCATCTCCCTTCCCCCTTCCCCTCTTGCTGCTTCCTTTAGAAAGGAGGAAATTAAAGCTCTGAGAGGTTAAATAACTTGCCCAAGTTCACACAGGTAGGCATAGCTGAATAAGATCTTAAAGCATGGTCTGCTTGATGCCTAAGTCTGTGTTCTTAGATGCCATGCTAAACTGCTGCTTCCTAGAACATGAACTCATATCGTATTTCATGGATATATTTGTACTAGCATCTTAAAGCCTTCTACAAAAAGAGAGTATGTGATCTCATTTGACAGATGTTAGAGCTGAGTGGTTGAGAACAAGGATTCTATAGCTACACAGATTAAATCCCAGCTCTGCCACTTACATGACTTTGGCTAAGTTTCTCTGTGGCTCAGATTCATCATCCACAAATGGTTGTAATGATAATATGTATCTCATGGAGTTGTTTGAGAATTAAGTAAGTATGAGGAGCTTAGAACAATGCCTGCCATATAGTAAGCCTCACATGTATTATTATTATTTCCTTGGGTATTTTCATCTGGAAAAATTGATCTTAAAGCCAGTGAAGCTTAATCATGTTGTCCTCTCTTGTTCTATCCTCTGGGACACAAAGACTATTAGGGCATCACTCTCACTGTCACACTACAGTCTCTATTTAAGTATCATGGTGAAGTTGGTTTTCACTCTTTTCTAACGGATTTCTTAATCTTTAAGTAAAGATCCGATTTCCCCAGTACTGATATTTAAAATACTATAGAGAATTTTCTGTACTTAGAGCAGGAAATAACATTAATACTTAGAGAATAAGAGCATTTATTTTCATATGCTGTACTAAGGACAACCAAATTTATTATTATAGCAGGAATGAGCAGTCCTTGTGTTTTTTTTTACACTATCCTGAAAGAATGTGTGTTCTCTTGCCTAAAATTAAGATACTTCTTGTAGTGTGATAATAGTGAATAAACACTGGACTCGGGAATCAGACTACCTAGATTCATGTCCCACTTGACATTTACCAGTTGTGTGACCTTGGATGAGAGAGTCCTCTTAGCTTCTTTCAGCCTCAATTTCCTGCACTGTGAAAGGATAAAATAGTGGACTGCTATAATTATCTTATAAGTTTGGTATTAATCAAATAATATATATTTGTTGAGGGTCAAATTAAAATATCACCTGCTCAATGAAGCTTTCCCTGACTCCTCCAGTTAGATTATATATCTCCTCTCTCTATATTCCTACAGCAATTTGCATCTCTACAATATTCTACTTCTTTGAGTCAAACAGACCGTATCTTCCACTGGGTTGTAAGCTCTCTATGGGTATATATTCATTTTTGTTTTTCACAGACTGTCTGGTATAGTGCCTTGAATATGTGCTCCATAAATACTTACTGAATTGAAATGAAATGAATATGTGCAATGGTGCTTTGTAAACTGAAGTGTATACAAATGTGAAATATTATTATTAATACCCACTTATACTTGGCACTCCTCTTTCTCATGGGCCTTATTTTCTAATTTACTTACACCATTCTATGTTTAATCAGACCCTTCTTTGCATCTCTAAATATCTTATCTTTAGGAAGGTCAACTAGGAGGACAATTAAAGTCTATTAAGTTCCCGAATGCAAGTTGTATCGTCCTAACTGCTGTCCAAATCAAATCCTCATGGTCTTTGCTTACAAGAGCACAATCAAAAATCATTATCAAATGTCTGCACGCAAGTTAGATTGTCCTTTGTACTATTCAAATTGAATTAAATAATCAGATCAGTGACTTTTCGACTTGCAATGTAAGGAGGAAACACTTGTGTGAATACGCTTATAAAGGACCAGTAACAAATATTGAAAAATAAAACCACACTGAATATATAACAACTTTTGTTCAGAATTATGACTGAAATGGGCGGTTTCATATTTGAGTGTTTGGTCTTAGTCCACTAGGCAAGAAAACTTTGCATCACTTCTTATTAATTGGTGAAAATCTATATGTATTGAACCTTTCACAAGTTTTTGACGTAGTCCCTGGTAGTTATGTAATGCATTTTGCCTGTCCTATAATATTCTCCAAGGTCATAATGTTCCTCTTCTGTGATATTTGATCAGACATGAGGATGTTTTTGTTCAATCACATTACAATTAGAGAAACCAGATCTTACTTGTGAATGTAGAAAAATGTTCCAGGATACAAAAATAAAAGTAAAGAAGGAGAAAGGAAACAAAAAATAAGAGGGAACAAAGGGAAAAGAAAAGAAATGAAAAGGAAAAGGAATGAAAAGACCTGGACATTTGTATTTGTTAACTGGTGCAACTATAACTACGTATGATGTATGAAGTTTAAATATTTAAAGATTGAATGAGATCTTGTCAGCTCAACAGGCTTAAAATATCATTGAAGTATTTAAAACAATTAGAAGAGTGTTTTGGGGTTATAATTACTTTTCAGAGTACTGTGTGTGTATTCGCATCTGTATAAGACATAGCAGTTATTAGCGGTTTGCTATATACAATGCAGCACTCTGAACATCTTGTGTTTAATCTTTTCAACAACTTTGAAATGTAGGTGCTATTATTTCCATTTTATAGATGAAGAACTGAGAAGTTGAGTAACTTGCAGGAGATCTCCCAGCTAGTAAGTGCGAAGCTGAGATGTGACCCCAGAGATTCTGAGATTCTGTTTAGACAGATTTCGGTTTATCTGATCTTCCTGCTGATGGCAATTAGCAATTTTCTGTTGCTTTTGATTGCGATTTTCATTTAGGGTCTACTCCATCCTGAAATCTCTCTCTAAGAATCCTTGGACATGTTTAATAATTTAGAATTTATAAAAACCAAAAATATAACTCCTTTTCACTGGAGTGTGAAGTATAAATTGTTTCTTGTAGCATTTAGTATAATTATATATATTGAATCCTAAATAATATGTATTGGAGTTCTACTATTTAATGTT
Organism: Equus quagga; assembly: GCF_021613505.1. NCBI lineage: Eukaryota > Metazoa > Chordata > Mammalia > Perissodactyla > Equidae > Equus > Equus quagga. Next base: position 38,416,814 of record NC_060280.1, on the reverse strand, counting down.
CATTTCTTTATCACTAAAAAATTGGGGTAAATAATTATATCTGGCTGAGAAAAATGGCCCTGTATTGGTCTGGTCTGGGTTTCACCTTGCATGTCCTATTGTTTACATTCTGTACTCATACTGAACTGGTCCCTCATTATTCTACAGTGATCTGAATGCATCCTTGCATCAGGGATGTCTATAAAAACTGCAAAGAATTTTTAGCCTCTATACCTCAAGTTCAGATTTCCCCAAAATCTTTATTTAAAAAAAGTTAAAACCTACAGAGAAGTTAAAAGAATAGTGCAAACACCCATGCATTCTTATGTTATCCAGTTGTTAATATTTTGCCATGTTTGTGCTCTCTCTCTGTATGTATATGTATTTGCCGTGTAAATTGAAGTTAAATTGCAGATGTCATGACACCCAATGCTTCAGCATGCATCTCGTAAGAACAAGGAAAGTCTCCAGCAGAGTACCATGATCACATTTTCTGTTTCCTTCTTATTATAGATGTGCATGATTATTGCTTATAGTTTTCTTTTTATTTTTGAAATACTTTATATTTTTTTGGACCAGCAATAACACAGGATTCTCTGTAGGCACGATGAGGTGCTTGGGTGGCTTGCTAGATTTCTTAGTTTGAGTGTCCTCTTTTGTTGGTGTAGTAAAGTTCATTTGAAAAATATTTGGTGCTTCATTTGTGGTGGGAGTGGGGTTTGTATACTGCTGATTTTGTGCTTCTCATTTGTTTCTATAGGGCTCTTAATTTCTACCACTTGTTTCCTTCTGTCCTTTCACTGCCAAGCCTCCAAGAGACTTCCCCTTCCAGGTTGCCTTTCTCTCTCTCTTCTCTGCCGCAGAAATGGATTCAACCTTCGCTGGAGTTCTGCTATCCTTATAATTAGGTCCTGGAATCAATCCACAACAATTTCTGCCTTCTGGCTATAAGGGATGAGAGTGCCTTTATGTACTGCTAAGGAGCTCTTCTGACTTTCACAATTTGCCTTAAATTTGTGATCAACCATTCTTAGTTTTGCATTGTCTTTCTCCAAAGCTTTGATCACACTTAGCAACATCCATTCAGATCTTTTGTCTTTAATAATTATTATTTCCTCTGAACCTCTTGCATGACTGGGATATTATAGCTGCTGGTGTATTCACTCCCACGAATGTTTCATCGCAGTTCACCATAGGTGATAGTTTTAACGATTGCCCCATTACAACATGCCAGGAGCCATTATTAGTACTCCACCTACCACCAGTATTGGGGTACTCATTGCCAGCTGGCCGGTGGGTGCTGCAGCTCAAAAACTCCATTCTAGAATTTTCTTTTTTCAGATCACTCCTTGCATCAACTATCTTAGGTCAGTGGCCCTGGGAAACTGATTCTGGGCTGGAGAATTTGCATATAGGAAGTTTATTGGGGAATGCTCTCAGAAACAGCACATATGAGGAAGTGAGGAAACAGGATTTGGCAAAGTGATGAGTTGAACTGCAAAGTGACTACCACAAAGTCCTCAGCTGATCTACAGGAGCCCTGGAACTTAGATGACCTTTCAGAGTTGTCCTAAATTGAGGACAGGGGACCAGATCTCACACTGACCAGTTATTGGATACTGGCTGCCTTTGGGAAAGGGGCATAATTAGCTAAGAGAGCTCCCTTTGAGCTGAAAGCAGTTGATAGGAAGGAACTCAGTTATGAGCTGTCAGCAGCCAACAAACCTGGGTGCTAGGGGTTTGAGGGCCTTGGTTCTGATGGAGAAATCTGAGCAGTACACGACAGCCTACAGTAAAACAGGTAAGAGAAAAAATAGGAAGACCTATCAAAAGGTCAAGGAAATAATTGAGGTGAGAGATAATGATAGCTTGGAGTTTGGGGAAAGAGTGGAGGTAAAGAGGTGCTTGGATTTGGGATATATTTCAAAGAATTTGCTGATGGATTAGGTGTCAGGGGAGAGAGAAATCAAGGGTGTTTTCCTAGATTTTGGCCTGAACAACTGGAAGAATAAAGCTGCTTCATCAATTTAATGAAAAGGGATGGCTAACACAAGACTGTCTTTTTAAAGCAGCTGTATTAACTGAAGAATGTAACCTCTTATTTCCTTTACAATTTCTAGGTAAATTAAAAATGTGGGCTTATAATTTTCTGTTTCTACAACATAAATTGCCTAAATTGATTCAATTAGAAATTGAAAAATTGAATAGATTCATAGCCTTGGAATAAATTAAAATTTTGTCAAAGAATTATCTTTAACTAATGAAATAAACTCAGGTAGGATTAAAGTCAAATACTTTTAAACTTTCAAAGATAGGTAGTTCTCACTTCAAGTACCCATTTCCAAAGGATTGAAATAGCAGAAAACCTTTCTAACTCATTTTAAGAAAATAACACAACCCTGATATCAAAACTGAACACAGATAACACAAAAAGAAGAAAATATGGTTAATTTCATTTATGAATATAGGTTAAAAATCATAATTAAGGTACCAGTAAATCTGATTCAAGAGTACCTTTAGAACATCAGCAAAATGGTGGCGTAGGAGTTTCTATGGCTTGTCCCTCCCCAGAAACATCATTTTGAATAAGTATCTACGCATGAAATATCCTCACAAGAGCCAAGGATTCCAGATGAGTGATTACAGCACCTGGGTGAAGCATAGAAATAAGAAAGGATGCATTGAGAATGGTAGGAAAGATATATTCACACTATCCCAATAACCCCTCACCCAAACTAGAGCAGTCCGGCCCAAAGAGAGGCTTCTTCCCTGTGGAAGAAGGAGATTAAAGTGAGTGCCCAGCTTCACCACAGACCCCAGAGCTGGCCCACCCTAGCACTAGGCAGACTCCTGGAGCCCTCGGTGACTCCTTGCAGGCCCTGGCTCACTCCAGCACCTGCCTCCTCCAGCAGCCCCAGGCACCTCTCATGGCCCCAGGTGGCTTCCATGGCAGGGCTCCCAATGGGCTCCCACAAACCCAGGCCCCTGCTCACCTCTGCACTTGCTGACTCCAATGGCTCTAGGTAGATCCTGTGGCACTAGGTTCCCCATGGGCTCCTAGGAACCCAGGCCCCTGTCTCATCCTGGTTCCTTCTGTCTTCAGCAGCCCCAGGTGGCTTCTGCAGCGCCAGAGAATGTCCTTGACACCAGGCTTCAGGAAGGCTTCTGTGAATCCAGGCCCAAGGCTCACCCTGGTACCTGCTGACTCTAGCGGTCCCTGGCTGCTCCTGTAGACCCAGGCAGTTCTCATGTTACTAGAGTCCTGGCTCACCATGGTGCCTGTTAGCTCTAGTGACCCCAGGCAGCTCCTATGGCTCTAGGCTCTCAGAGGGCCCCTGTGAACCCAGACTCCTGGCACACCCACATACTGTCTGGCTCCAGCAGCCCCAGATGACTCAGGGGTCCAAGGAGGCTCTCACAGCTTCAAACAACTTTCTCACCTCTAGGCTCCCAATGCGCTCTCATGTGTCCAGACTTCTGGCCCACCCCAGCACCAACTGGTTCTTGTGGCCCTTGGCAGCTCCTGTGGGCTCAGGCTCCCAATCAATGCCTTTAAACCCAGGCTCCAGGGGGCACTTGTGAACCCAGGTGCCAGTGGGACCCAGCACCAGGCTGACTATCACTATCCCAAGCTTTCAATCCACCCTAGAACCAGGCCACCCAAGGACTCCAGCGGCAAGCCTAGCTGTAGACACCATCAGATGCATGCCCAGAGTCTCTGGAGGGTCTGAGTGATGAAGACCTTTGCCCCTGAAGCCAGTCTATAAGGACTGAAAGAGGTGCCTATGTCCTCGAATGCACAGACATCAATGTAAGGCCATAGGGATAATGAATGGTCATAGAAACATGACATCACCAAAGGAAACTAATAAAATTCCAATGACTGACCCTAAAGAAATAGAGATCTATCAACTGTCTGGCAAAGAATTCAGAACAGTCCTCCTAAAGAAATTCAGTAAACTACAAGAAAACACAGACAACTAAATGAAATTAGAAAAACAATGCATGGCCAAAATGAGAAGTTCAACAAGGAAAAAGAAACCATTAAAAAAAAGTCATAAACCTGAGAGTTGGAGACAATGACTGGACTGAAGGATTTAATAGACAGCTTCAACAACAGACTCAACCAAGCAGATGAAAGAATTAATGAACTAGAAGACAGGTCATTTGAAATCATATAGTCAGAGGAGCGATGAGATAACATTAAAAGAAACAATCTGTGCTTTATTGAAGTCCCACAAGAAGAGAGAGAGAAAGGAGCAGAAAGTTCATTTAAAGAAATAATGGCTGAGAACTTCCCAAATCTGGAGAGACAGTTAGATAGTCAAGTTTATGAAGCTGATAGATCAAAATTTCAATCCAAAATGATCTTCTCCAAGACACATTATAATAAAACTGTCTAATATCAAAGACCAAGAGAGAATTTTAAAAGCACCAAGAGAAAAAAACATTTTCACATTAAAGGGAATTTCCGTAAGACTGTCAGTATGTTTCTCAGCAGAAACCTTTCAGGCCAGGAGAGAGGGGGATGATACATTCAATGTGCTGGGGCGAAAAACAAAACTGCCAACTAAGAATGTTTTACCCTACTGAGTTGTCTTTCAGGAATGAAGAAGAGAGAAAGACTTTCCCAAACAAAAACTAAGAGTTCCTCACAACTAGACCTGCTTTACAAGAAATGCTAAAAAAGAGTTCGTTATTAAGCTGAAATGAAAGAATTCTGATTAGCAGCAAGAAAACATATGAAAATATATCATGCTGGTAAAGGTAAGTATATAGCAAAATTCAGAATATTCTAATACTGTAAAAAGGTAGTTGGTTAATCACTTAACTCTAGTATAAAGGTTTAAAAGACAAAAGTATTAAAAGTAACTATAGCTACAATAATTTGTAACTGGATACATAATATAAAAAAGGTAGATTATGACATCAAAACATACACTATGTGAGGGAGTAAAAGGATAGAGTTGTATATGTGATTGAAGTTGTTATTAACATAAAATAGACTGTTATATCTATAAGATTTTTTGTTTGTTTGTTTTTGCTGGGAAAGATTTGCCCTGAGCTAACATCTGTTGCCGAGCTCCCTCTCCCTCTTTTTTTTCCTTCCCAAAGCCCTAGTACATAATTGTATATTCTAGTTGTAAGTCCTCTAGTTCTTCTATGTGAGCCACCATCACAGTATAGCTACTGACAGATGGGTGGTGTGAGTCTGTGCTTGGGAACTGAACCCAGGCCGCTGAAGCAGAGCGTGCCAGACTTAACCATTAGGCCATCAGGGCTGGCTCTATAAGATTTTTTATGTAAACCTCATGGTAATCACAAAGCAAAGACCTACACTAGGTACACACAAGATAAAGAGAAGGGAATCAAAGCATATATCATTATGAAAAATCATTAACTCAGAAAGAAAGACAGCGAAATAGGAAGAAAGGAAACAGGAACTATGAAAAGCCAAGAAACAATAAGATGACATTAGTAAACCTTCTATCAATAATTACTTTACATGTAAATGGATTAAATTCTCCAATAAAAGGAATAGAGTGGCTGAATGGATTAATAAAAGAAGACCCTACAAGATTTTCCCACAAGAGACTTCAGCTTAAAGGACACAGACAGACTCAAAGTAAAGGGATGGAAAAAGATTTTTCATGCAAATGATAAATAAAAGAGAGCAAGAGTAGCTCTCTTTATATCAGACAAAATAGACTAAGTCAAAACCTGTAACAAGGGACAAAGAGGTGTTTACATAATGATAAAGTGGTCAATTTATCAAGAGTATGTGACAATTGTAAATATATTCGCACCCAATATCAGAGCTCCTGAGTATGTTAAGCAAAGGCTAACAGATCATAAATAGACAAAAATACAGTAATAGTGGGGACTTCAATACTCCAATTTCAACAATGATCATCCACGCAGAAAGATCAATAAGGAAACATTGGACTCGAACCATACTTTAGACCAAATGCAACTAACAGACATCTACAGTACATTTCATCTAACAGCTCCAGAATACACATCTTCTCAAGTGCATATGCAGCATTTTCCAGGATAGATGGTATTTTAAATCACAAAACAAACTTTAGCAAATGTAAGAAGATTGAAATCATATGAAGTATTTTTTTAGACCACAATGGCATGAAATTAGGAAAGCTGGAAAATTCACAAATGTGTGGAATCAAACAGCATGCTCCTGAACAACCAATGGTCAAAGAAGAAATCAAAAGAAAAGTTAAGAAAAATCTTGAAAAAAAAGAAAATGGAAATATAACACACTAAAACTTACGGGATGCAGCAAAAGTAGTGATGTTTATCGTGATAAATTCCTACATTAAGAAAAAGGAAAGATCTCAAATAAATAATCTAACTTTACACTTCAAGGAGCTAGAAAAAGAAGAACAAAGTAAGCCCAAAGTTAGCTAAAAGATGGAAATTACAGAGATCAGAGCTGAAATAAATGAAATAGAAACAGGAAAAACAATAGAAAATATTAATGAAATTAAGAGCTGTTTATTTGAAAAGATAAACAATATTGACAAACCCTTAGCTAGACTAAATAAGAAAAAAAGAGAGAGGACTCAAATAAATAAAATCAGAATGGGAAGAGGAGACATTATAACTGATACAACAGACATACAAAGGATTATGAGACTGCTATGAACAATTCTATGCCAATAAATTGGATAGCCTAGAAGAAATAGATAAATGCCTAGAAACATAAAACCTACCAAAGAATCATGAAGAAATAAAAATCTGAGCAGACCAATTACTGGTAAGAGTGAATCAATAATAAAAGAACTCTCAACAAGGAAAAGCCCAGACCACATGGTTTCACTGGTGAATTGTACCAAACATTTAAAGAAGAATTAGCACCAATCCTTCTCAAATTCGTCCAAAAAATTGAAGAAGAGTGAACACTCCCAAAATCATTGTATGATGCCAGCATTAACCTGGTACCAAAGCCAGATAAGGACACTACAAGAAAAGACTACAAGCTAATATCCCTGATAAATATAGATGCAAAAAGTTTCAACAAAATACTAGCAAACTAAATGCAACAGTACATGAAAAGGATCATACACCATGATAAAGTGGAATTTATCCCTGAATTGCAAGGTTGATTAAACATACACAAATCAGTAAATGTGATACACCACATTAACAAAATGAAGGATAAAAATAATATCATTTCAATAGGTGCAGATAAATCATTTGACAAAATTCAACATCTTTTCATGATAAAAACTCTCAACAAATTGGGTATAGAATGAACATACTTCAACATAACAAACGCCATATATGATAAACCCATGGCACACATCAAACTCAACAATAAAAGATTGAAAACTTTCCCACTAAGATCAGGAAAAAGACACTCCTCTTACTACTCCTATTCAACATAGTACTGAAAGTCCTATGCAGAGTAATCAGGCAAGAAAAATAAATAAAAGGCATTCAAATTGGAAAGGAAGAAATAAAACTCTGTTTGCATATGATATTACTTATATATAGAAAATCCTAAAGACTCCACCAAAACACTGTTAGAGCTAATAAACAAATTTGGTAATATTGCAAGATACAAAATCAACATACAAAAATCAATTTTGTGTCTATACACTAACACTGAATTGTTGAAAAAGAAATAAAGAAAACAGACCTATTTATAATAGCATCAAAAAGAGTAAGATAGTTAGGAATAAACTTAATCAAGGAGGTGAAATATCTATACACTGAAAATTATGAGACATTGATGAAAGAAATTGAAGAACACACAAAAATATTCCATGTTCATGGATCAAAGGAATTAATATTGTTAAATGTCCATACTACCCAAAGTCATCTATAGATGCAATGCAATCTTTATAAAAATTCCAATGACGTATTTCACAGAAATAGAAAAAAAATCCTAAGATTTTTATGGAACTACGAAAGACCCAGGATAGATAAAGTATTCCTGAGAAAGAAGAACAAAGCTGGAGGCATCACACTTCTTGCTTTCCAACTGTATTACAAAGCTATAGTAATCAAAACAGTGCGTTACTGGCATAAAAATGGACACATAAATCAATGGAACAGAATAGAGAGCCTAGAAATAAATCCACACATATTCAGGCAACTAATATTTGGCAACAGAACCAAGAAGACTCAATGGGGAAAGGACAGTCTCTTTAATAAATGGTGTTGTGAAAACTGGATAATCACAGGCTGAAGAATGAAATTGGGCCCCTATCTTACACCCCTCACAAAATTAACTTGAAATATATTAAATACTTAAATATAAGAACAGAAACTGTAAAGCTTCTGGAAGAAAATATGTTCCTTGACATTTGCCTTGGGAAAGATTTTTTAGGTGTGAAACCCAAAGTGCAAGCAACAAAAGCGAAAATAAACAAGTGGGACTACATCAAGCTAAAAAACTTCTGCACAGCAAAAGAAACAATCAGAAAAATAAAAAGGCAACCTACAGAACAATAGAAGATATTTGCAAACCATCTATCAGATAAGGAGTTAATATCCAAAATATATAAAGAACTCATACAACTCCGTAGGGAAAAAACCCAACAATCCAATAAAATGGGCAAAAGACTTGAAGAGACAGCTTTCCAAAGAAGACATGCAAATGCCCAACAGGTACATGAAAAGATGCTCGACATCACGAATCACCATGTAAATGCAAATCAAAATCACAATATCACCTCACACATGTTAGAATGGCTGTTATAATAAAGACAAGAGACAACAAGTGTTGGCAAGGCTGTAGAGAAAAAGGAATGGTTGTGCACTGTTGGTGGGAATGCTAATTGGTACAGCTGCTATGGAAAGCAGTATCAAGGTTCTTCAACAAATTAAAGATAGAACTAGTATTGAGTCCAGCAACTCCACTTCTGGGTATATATTTGAAGGAAATGAACACACTCTCTTGAAGAGATATCTGCACTCCCATGTTCATTGTGGCATTATTCACAATAGCTGAGATGTGGAAACTACCTAAGTGTCTATCAATGGAAGAATGGATAAAAAAATATGATATATGTATATATATATATACACACACACACACACATATATATAAACAATGAAACATTATTCAGCCATAAGAGAGAAGGAAATGCTGCCTTTTGCAAGAACATGGATGGAGCTTGAGGGCATTATGCTAGTGAAATAAGTCAGATAGAGAAATACAAATACTGTATGCCCTCACTTATATGTGTGATATAAAAAAGCTGAACTCAGAAATAGAGAACAAAATGGTAGTTGTCAGGGGATAAGGGGTGGGAAGAATGAGGATATGTTGGTCAAAGGGTACAAACTCCCAGTTATGAGAGAATAAGTCCTGGGATCTAATGTGCAGCATGATGACTATAATTAACAATATTGACTATAATTAACAATATTATATTATATACTTGAAAGATGTTAAGAGAGTAGATCTTAAACTTTTTCACCACAAAAAGAAGTGATAATTATGTGATGAGGGTATGGAGGTGGTAACTAACCTTGTTGTGGTAATCGTTTTGCAATATATACATGTATCAAATCATTACATTGTACACCGTAATATCTCAATAAAGTTGGGGAAAAAAAGAGTACATTGGAAAGAACACAAAGAACGATTTATTCTACAAATGCAATGGAGATTACTATTAGAAAATCTATTAATGTAACATATCATTAATAGCTCAAAGAAAATAAAAGATATAACTTTAATAGATAATACTAGCTCACATTTTTTTGAATCCTATAATGAGCTATGTTCTAGGTACTGTTGTAAGTGCTTTATACAAACACACACACACAATTAATTTGTATAAAACCCCCACGAGGTAGGTAATGTTTTTATCTTCGTATTTAGATGAGAAAAACTGAAACACAGAAAAGTTTAGTAACTTGCTCAAATTCACACAATTAGTACATGCCAGAGCTAAGATGTGAAGAAAAGAATCTGTAATATTAAACCACTCTGCTAGATTGTCTCCCATAAGATAATGATAATAATGCCTTAATATTTACAATTGGCTAACATTTATCAAGTGGTTACTGTGTGCTAGATATTATTATAAGCACTTTGAATTAACTCACCCTCACTATATGATGCAGATATTATTACTATTATTCCTATTTTACAGATAAGAAAAATGAGATAGAGAAAGGTTAAGTAAACTCCTCAAGATCACCATACTACTAAGTGGTGAGTTAGGATTTGGATCCATGAAATCTGCCTTTAGAGCAGATACTGTACTGCCTCCAAAACATTTGAACATTTATTCTTTATAATAAATAAAAGGAAACGCTGCAAAACCAACCAACCAACCAAAAACTGTTATTAAACAAAATTAAAAGGATGCTTTCTTAAAATTATTTTTAAAAATCTATCTAAAATCACATTCTATATCCTACTTCATGGAATTTTTAACACTAAATATTTTACCATTAAATTTAGTATCAGAGTATGGATCATTAAATCAACACTATCTTTAAAAAAACTTTTCTGGAGGTATATAATAAAATGGTGAAAACCATTCAATGAGAAAAACAGAACCATACTGATAAATAATTTAGATGTAGTCATGAATAGGGAATTCACAAAAATATAATTATTAATGCAAGATTGAAAAACGTTTAGGAAATGCTTGTTTAATAATGATTGCGTTTTGCAAAGATTATGAAAATAAGAGTACTCAAGATTGATGAGAATATGTTAAAATAGAAATATTTGTTCCATACTGGTGGGAATGAAAGTAAATTCAACTATACTGGTTATATATAAGTCAAAAACTTAAAAATACTTCAACTCTCTTATCTGGCAAATTCCCTAGGAATTTATTGCAAAATATAATCTGAGGTGAGGACAAAGATTTATGTGTAAGAATGTTACTTTCAGCATTATTTATAACAGTAAAATATTAAATGCAATTTGAATGTTGAATAACAGGTTGTCAGTTTTTAAATTATGCTATATCCATTTAATAGGCTATATCTATTTAATAAAAGCATTAACTAACTGAAGTTAGACTCCTGTCCTAAGTTTCTCCTGTTTCTAAGGCCCTATTCAGACTCATGACTTTTTATTTGAATCTGGCCTAATAATGCTCTAGAGTAATTATTTTGTTAATAATTTTCTTTTAAATATATAGTTTTGATAAAGAAGAAACACAAGTCATAGAGCATTTAGTTGTGGAATGGCATGAAATAGAAAAATGTTAGACAGGGATGGAAACAGGATTTATAAAGGTTGGGTGAAATAATGAATACTGTAAGAGCCTAATAATTTTGTTTAGTTTATGGTTCCCTAGAAGAGGCTCTAAGACAAGGATTGAAATTCAAGTTTAAGTGGTTTATTTGGGAGATGATCCCAGAAAGGGCCAGAAGATGAGTGAGGAAGTAAGACAGGGACGATAAGGTACTCAATAAAGGGTGCATTATCAAGCTAGTAACTTAATCACACTAGGGAACTCTGGGAGTCAGTGTACAGTCAGCCAGACTCAGTTGATCTCTGTCGCCTCTAGTGACAAAGGAGCTAGGGTATTTATATACCAACTTCTGTTGCTATGGGCTAGTTAAAGGCTGCTCCTTAGAGGGAAGGGATATTTGTTGATTCTCTGCACTTCTGGCCTGCCTGTAGGGAGAGAGATTTAGCTCCAGAAAAAGCCCCAAGGCTGTTGGAAGTCTGGCTAGAACCATAATAGTGAGGCCTGGGAGGATAGGGTTGGGGTATTGACAGTGTCTGCTGCGTCATCCTGACAACATCTTTTTGAATACTACTGATACTAACATCCACATTTTTTAGGAGTTAGTAATTTTTTTTCTGTAAGTAGAATAACAACAGAATTTCTTCATACTATCTATATGTTAAGGAGAATTTGGAAAAAGCAGCTTAGCTGGACCTCACCTGAAGAGCTTATTTACTGAAGAAATGAGAGAAACTTACTAGAACCCAGTTCATCTATAAAACATTGGTGCTCAGAAACAAGTACTAATACAATTATATCTGCTTATTGGCAAATCTTCTATTAATAATAGGGAATATGATTTCTGTTTTAAGTTCAGAAGGGACTAGACTTATTTTAATCCTACGAACCAATCATTCTGCAAACCGTGTGAGAAATGATGCTAACTTGTAATATACAAACTATAATTTCCATGCATTGCATGGGAAGAGGGACTCTGAATCTATCTTCAAGTACTATTGTTACATTCTGACAACCGTATGAAAAGATGAATGAACATTTCCACGTCTTATAAGTATTAAAATACCAAAGTGCTTAAAAATTGTTACAAGTGGGTAGATCCTAGCATGGTGTCTGGTACATAGTAGATACTTAAAAGATATTTTCTGAAACTCAGTTACCATTAGTACTGAACTTTATGGATTAGATTGATCTATTTTTTTAATTTATTCTGCAAACATTGACTATCTGCAACACATCAGGCACAGTGCTAATTTAGAATTTTAGCTAGATGAATGTCTGTTTATTCTCTGGCAAAGACAAATAACTTAAATCTCTCAGTAATGTTATACGACATATTTAACCATAGATGTGTCACCACATGCAGAGGAGATTTTTACCCTTAATATAAATTTTAGAGACTTGTTTGTCTTTCTAAAACTCTTCCTATATCTATTCAAGCCTCCCTTCCTTCCCATTCCCCTTTATTATTCTAGCTGTTTGACAGCTTTCTTAATAGGAGAATAGCTCACTGAAAACTCCTGGGAAACTTACAGAAGATTACCTAGAGAGGCAGTCTCCACATTTCCTGCCTTTCTTCTCAGTAGAACACTGCATTTAATTGATAGATCAGAGAGCCAAGAGAGTACCATCATGGTTTCACTTCTTCTTCAGATGTTCTGGAAATGTGTAAATTGTGTGGGTAATTTCATCTTTGCCAAGTACACCTAACCCTACTGCTCTGGAAATCACTAAATTCTTTTGTTCACTAATTGTTTTAGGTTTCAATTTAGTTAGTTACCTCTGAAGTTTTGTATCTTCTGTGACAGAGTCTGCAAGCTTTGTGACTATGCCTTTCATAAAATCTGCTCTAACTTTAGTCCCTTCAGATTAGCGGCGCCTTTACAGTCGGCTCAGTAGTTGCAGGGAGAGAAAACTTTGCTTTTAAGAAGTGCTGCTCCTCAACTTTATTCTTGTTTTTGACATGCTCAAAGCTTTAGAATGAGGTACTCTGTATCAACAAAATAAATTGTCATTTTTCTTTTTTCATTTATTCAATAATTTAGTTTATTTACTAAATGGAATGTTCTGTAAAGAAAATTCAGTGGACTAAGAGTGAAAGGATCTGAGGTCTGGGGTCTGGTATGACTGTGCCCTCAACTAAATAAGTTGTATGACCTTGTAGAAGTCACTCAAACTGTCTATGCCTAAATTTCCTTATCCATAAAAAAGAAGAAAATGATTTCTTTCACAGAGTTGTGAAAATACAATGAGATACTAGAGGAAGGAGCTTTATAGACAATAAGGCACTCTATGCTTGTAAGGTATTATTACTATTGCTGCTATTAATACCACCACAGTCATTTACTAGTTGGTGACCTTAGCTAAGTTACTAGTTACTTAAACTTTCTGAGCTTCCATTTCCTTATTTGTACAAAGACAGCTTCTGTCTTCAGTTCTACATCAGCATCAGAAGATATTTTATTGAGGAAACCATCCTAGAAGAGAATTTTGAAAGATGAGTCACTCTTAGCTTGGGAGAAGGAGAGGACATTTCAGGTAAAGTTAGCAGTGTGAGCAAAACTTGGAAGAGCCTGGTGGTTTAGAATTGCAAGCAATTTGGCAGGAGGCTTTTTGTAGTTGGATAGGAGTCTTAATGATAAGGTTCCATGGAGAGGATCAGACTAAATCAAGCAGCTACAACTGCATTCTTCAGTGGCACAGCAGCCCTGAATGATCCTAAGCAAAAATAAGACTCATAGCTATGAGGATGGGTCATGGGAGGGTAGTAGTGAAGGTAAGACTCAACTAATAACAGCACTTACTGTAATTGCTTATAGGAGATTGTGCCGAGCCCTTTACATGTATTATGTCATTTAATCCTAAGAATAACTGTGTGAGTTAGGTCCTAATATTACTCCCGTTTTACAGATGAGGAAATAGAAACTCGGAAAGGTTAAGTAACTTAGTGGAGGTTGTAGACCTAGTAAGTGGCAGAATGGAAGTCTTTCAGACTGCGATCTGCACTCTCAATTGCTGCACTGTGCCACATACTTTTATTCTAAAACTCTTGCTTTCTGAACTTATTTGAAAACTACTGAAAATTGTGTTAAAATTAGATCACAGGATCTTTGCATTAGAGGGGAGTTTGTCCATCTAATTAAATCCTCTGTCTGTCCAGTTCAGGGATCCTCTGTATAATGAAGCTCTGTGGATAGTCTTTTGTTCTGCTTCAGCACACGCTGTGTGACAAGGAGCTCAGTATAGAGACAATGGGTCTCTGATAATTTTCCTCCTTTTGAGCTGAAGTATCTGTCCTTCTCTGAGCTCCATCCTTTGGAGAACACCTGGTTGTATAAACCTCTTTTTCACGTGATAGCTCTTCAGATACTATCATGTCTCCACACCCAAATCTTATTTTCTTCAACTGAAGCATTCTGAGTTCTCTCAACTGTTTCTCATGTAGTGTATTTTCTAAATAACTAATCATTGTAGCTCCTTTCTTCTGGATGGGCTTAAGTTTGTAAAGTGTAGTGCTCAAAACTGAACTCTATGTGTGGTATAGATTGTATTGAGTGAGATGATATGCTCTTTTCATCTGGATGCTATTGTCTGGTAAAAGCAACTACTCTTCTTGCTTGGGCAATAATCATGGATGTTAAGAGTATGGATGCTGGTATCAGACTACTTGCCTTTGGATTTTGGTACTGCCATTTTCTAGAAGGTAATCTTGAGGTAATTTCTTAACCTTTCTAAGCTTCTATTTCCTCATCTATAAAATTAGATTAATTTTAATGCCTAACTCCATACTAACTCATGAAGTTTTTAGGATTAAATGAGATAATATAGATAAATCTCTTAGTCCGTTACTGTTAGATAGCTTCCCATCTCATGTGGAGTGAAATCCATATTTTTATCATGCTATATAAAGCCTTATGCATAGTTTAGCCTCTGTTCTCTCTCTAAATTCATCTGTTATGGTTCTCTTTCTTGCTCACTCTGTTCCAGACGCATTGGACTCTGCTGTTCCTTGATTCACAGGGTGAATTTCCACCTTTACTCTAGTTCTTTCTGTATCTGGAATATTCTTTCCCCAGAGATCTTCATGGCTTACTTCCTTACCTTCTTTAGATCTTTGCTCAAATGTCTCTTTCTCAATGAGGTTTTCCCTGGCCATCATCCTAGTTAAAATTGCTAACTTTACACTTCTTATCTCCCTAACACCCTATATCCCTTCCTGGCTTGATTTTTCTTTTCAGCATGTATCACCAACTCTTATTGATTTATTTAATTATTTATGTATTTATTATTTGTGTCGTTTGTCCTTGATCCTGACAAAGATATGAGTTTCATAAGGGTAGGGATTTTCTTCTCTGTATTCTTCACTGTTGTACCCCTGGCACTCGGAAGAGTGGCTGGCATATTATTGGTACTCAATAAATCTGTACCAGTGAACTCAGGACTGTGATTTTAACATATTTATTTATCTATTTAAAGCTTTAGTCCGTGGTTGTATATCCTAGTTGTTTTTGTTTTTAGTTCTGTATGCGAGACACCACCACAGTATAACTCACAGATGGGTGGTGTGGTTCCATGACTGGGAAACGAACACAGGCCTCAATGGTGAGAGCGCTGAATCTTAACCACTAGAGCATCAGGTCTGGCTCTAACACGTTGAACAAAGTTTTATTCACTTATATGTATTGTTTCCCATAGGATTCATCTAGTACTTAGATTTAAATGAGTCAAGATTCACTCTCTGTTGAGTGGTGATTTGGATGGAAGGCTCCTGGGAAACTCCATAGAATTATACAAAAATTTATAGATTTTGCTCAAGCCTCTTTTGATGTCTTCTCCATGCTGGGCTCACCTGGCAGGGGTTGGGATATTTTTAATTTTAAAGTGAAGATCCTTTTTATCTGTGGTCATGGTCTTAGTGAATTGAGCTGAAGATTGCTTTTAACTTGAGTCTTCAGTCACTCTTTCATCCCTTCAATCAGTATTACATTTTTAGGCAAACAAAAGCAAATTCAGATTTCTCCAATAATATTTGTAGACTTTTCATTCTCCTTATGCATGTATGTTCAGTTATGAATTTCCCACCACCTAATAAAGACAGTCTAACAATTAAGAGTGCAGGCTGTAGAGCCACATAACATTGAGTCGGACAATCCAAGCTCTACCACCTACCAGCTATGTGACAACCAGGTATTTTTTTTCTGTGCTTCTCTGTATACCAGCTTTCTTATCTGTAAAACAAATACTATATCACAGCAATTAGGATGTAGTAAATATGCAAAACGTGGTGGTGGTTTTATTTGGTCAACCAACATTTCCTTCTAATTAATGTATTAGTCCCTTCTTTTATAAAGTTTACTAATGCAACAGTTATTATGGTAGATTGTTGCAATGATAGTATACTAATGATATAAAATTTTTATAATATGATGAATTGTTTGGATTGGCAAAATTTGATCTTTAGGGTGGAGTTCAAAATTCTTTTTATGGTATTCCACACTCTAGCCAATCTAAGTTTGACTTTGTTCCCTCTGATCCTAAATGTTTTTGTGCATCTACATCACTGCTCCTATAGTTCCTTGTCTTGTGATGACTGCTTCTACTATATATATTTATACAAGTTCTGACATTGTAAAGCTCCATTCAATGCCATATCTCCTCTGAGGTCTTTCCTTTTCTTTTTGGTGAGGAAGATTGGCCCTGAGCTAACATCTGTTCCAACCTTCCTCTATTTTGTATTTGGGACGCCACCACAACATGGCTTGATGAGCGGTGTGTATGTCCATGTCTGGGATCTGAATCTTCAAACCCCAGGCCACCGAAGCAGAGTGCATGAACCTAGCCCCTACACCACCAGGCTGGCACTCCTCTGAGGTCTTTTTTTATCTACTGCCACAACTAATTTCTCTTATTTATGACCCCCAATGATGATAATCACTTTCCATTTTGCATATTAAATAATAACATGCAGCTCAGTAGAGATTTATATGAGTTCCATGGAATGGAATAATCTGCATCAACAACCCCTACCTCCAACCCCGCTGCTTCTTAGAACTCTTCTACTCTTTCCCTGCTAGCTCACTGCCTTCTAACTACTCTGGTTTTCTTTATGTTCCTTGAACATGCTAAGTATTCTTCTGATTTTTGGTCTTCTTCTGGTCCTTACTATTCCACTTACCTGGACCACTTTTCCTTCAGATATCTTTTTGCCTTGCTCCCTCATTTTATGTGGGGCCATTGCTAAATGTTACTTGTCAGAGAGGCCTTCTTTGACCACCCTATTAAAATAGCACCTCCAGCATCACTCTCAAATTATTTAGCCTATTTTTAAAAAGAAATTGTATTATTGCCTGATGTTGTGCTATATATTAATACATTTGTATGTCTATTAACTGTCTCAGAAATAGAATGTATGATTCAAGAGTATAGGGATATTGTCTGTTGTGTTTATGACTAAATTCTTCTTTTTGAGGAGAGTATGTGACATTTAGTAGGTATTCAATAAATACTTTCTGAATGAATGAGTGAATGAATGATGAATGAAGAAATAAAATTTTCTTTACTGACATAATTTCCTACCTCGTCACTGTCCTGGAAACATTTGAAATATGATCTGAATTTGGGTTCTCAACCCTTTTATCACTGCCCTTGTTAAAACGTAAGTCTAATGAGCATAAAATATACATGAAAACTGGTACTAGTATGTGTAAGTGAAAAATCGAACATAGAAATTGATTCCTCATTCTATACGAATTCCATTCTGTT
Organism: Equus quagga; assembly: GCF_021613505.1. Taxonomy (NCBI): domain Eukaryota; kingdom Metazoa; phylum Chordata; class Mammalia; order Perissodactyla; family Equidae; genus Equus; species Equus quagga. The sequence goes on along the minus strand of NC_060280.1, from coordinate 38,398,881 downwards.
GGATGTCCTTCTCATCACTCCCAGTAGTTAAGGAGTGTCGCAGATACTGTTAGTTCTCCTGTCATTGTCATTTCATTTCCCACAGCCATCACCTGTGACTCTGTTAGAGAACTGCCCTCAGGCTGCTAGAAATGCCCAGCTTCTGCTCCCCACCTCCCACTGGGGGCAGCTTTTAACCAGTGACTGAGGGATGTGAAAATATAAATACTCCAGCCCCCTGATCCCCTTATAAGGACTTCCTGCATGTTTTCTGCAGTTTTCAGAGCCCCTGTGGATTTCAACTAAAGAGACCCCTGTCAGATTGTTGTAAATACTGCACCCTTGCTTGGCCTCTTCTAGGTCCTACTTTCCTACTCATCTACTATTTTTTTCTAGTAAATAACTTTCACATGAATCTTATTCTCAGGGTCTACTTCTGGGGAATCCAATATAAACCTAGGAGAGAGCGTGTCTTTTTTAATTGACTTCCCCATTGGCTTGTGCTGTGGGCAGCTAGCCTGCCTTGGTTGTCTCATCTTCCCTGAGAATTCAGATGTGGGTGTCAACTGTGGTCCTTCTGGGACCCAGTGGCAACTGGGAACATCCTTGTCTGTGTAATTACCTCCCTAGATAAGTTTGAAATCTTCTGTTTTACCCATAAACTTAGTAGAGAAAAGGAAGAAGAAAAAGAGTTGTGTGTGTGTATGTGGGGAGGAGAGTAGGGGGCACATTTTTCTTTTTCATTTTGTAATCTACTTTACTTCCCTATATTACTCTCCCCACCCCCACCCCAGTTCAAAAATCATTAGATTTTTCTGTTCATCTTGCTTCTCCCTCCCCTGTAATATTTCCTCTGTCATACCATGTCCTTTATTAGTGAAGAGCATTGTCTAAGCTGTCAGCTCTCTAATTAGAGTACAGCATAATTACAATAATGTTAAGTAATTATTTGTTGTGTGTGCCGCCTCTAGTTGACTGTGAGGTGCTTAAGGGCGAGGTCCATGTCTATTTGATCTTGTTTTTGCACCGCTCTCAGCACAACACTGTGCACACATTAGACGTGATTAAATATTTCTTGAACAAATTATAATGATCAGATTGATATTGAAAGGACATAGATTTTAGTAAAGCATTTTTTCCTGGTCTCATCTTGCTCTCATCTCTGAAAAGAATAATTATTTTCCTTTTTGAATTTGAGGGCTTATGGTTTGTTTTGTTAATTGCTTGTTGAAAAGTAGGCTTAAATTAATCTGCTTATGCTTGGGTACTCTGTGGAATTTTATAGGGTGAAGACTCATTCGTTGAGTGAAGAGGATTCTTTCCGCATCTAATGCTAATAACCACTCATCATTGACTATCTAGAGCTTGAAGATTTATTCATTAAAGAGATTCTAAAAACTTTACCCATTCAGACATCAGGTTAAAAGCCAACTTAATGAGGCTGTGTAAATTATTAGTGTGATAGCAACACCTTTGCACAATCTGAAGATAAAGATTTCATCTGCTTCTCACTAAAATAATTTGCTGAAATTGCATTCCTGGAGGTTGTTTAAATTTTTGACTCTTATGTGAACAGATGACAAATTTAGTATAAATTTCAGATAAACTGCAGAGTAGTGAGTTCTGAAACAGAAATTTAGATAAGAAAAAGGAAAAAGTGATTAGCTATGAGGACATAGAGGCCATTTTTGAAAACTGACGAAGTTGTTAATATTCTACCATTATCTTACAAAGAGACGGACAATCCCTCCTTAAGTTGCATCTATATAAATTCAATTAACAATTATTTATCAAATATCTACTAACTAAGGGCCACGCTATGCTGAGTGCTCAAAAAAATTGAAATTCTAGTGTCTGGTTCCAGCTAGGAACTTGCACTCTGATTGGGAAGACATTACTGATACACTTGAAGCAATAGTGGACTTTGTAATCAGTATATAGAAGGTACTACATTATATTGACTCTAATCTTATAGCCTGTGCCTGGATCATTTGAACATATTATCCCTGTCACTGTCTTACTTTAGCACCTCATTGTCTCTTGTTTTGATTATTACAATAATATTTAGTGCTTGGAGCACAGTCAGTACTGCTGTTGTCTGAATGAGTGAATGGCCCAGAATCTAAAGACTATAGAAAATTAGAGGGGAAGAATAGCATCTGGAGTAGTCGGTGAAGACTGCCCATAGAAGGTATTGCTTAAGTTGAAAACCACATGAGAAACCTTGTAGAAACAGGGAAACACAGACAGCGAGGGAGCTGTAACTGTGTGTCAAAATTCTCAGAACCAGATGACTACAGATAGTAAAACCATATTTATTTTGGTTTCAGAGTTTTGTGTGAAATGTGAAGTTTAGACAGAGTCAGGCTAAAGTTTTCATCAAAAGGAGATGTTTAGGTAACCACTGGAAAGTCATTTTATTCAAATGATCTGAAAGAAGAAGTAAGCCATATGCCAATTTCAAATGATTCTGATATGTTTCTTAAAAATACCTATGTGTGGGTCTGGCCCTGTGGCCTAGTGGTTAAGTTCAATGTGCTCTGCTTTGACGGCCCTGGTTCATGGGTTCATATCCTGGGCATGGACCTAAATGACTTGTCAGCCATGCTGTGGTGGCAACCCACATACAAAACAGAGGTAGATTGGCCCAGATGTTAGCTCAGGGCTAATCTTCCTCAGCGAAAAAAAAAAAAAAAAACCAAAAAAACCCCTGTGATTTATGTGTCTATTGTGATATATGTGTAACCTTCTAAGTTACACATATATGAAAACTATAAATAACTCTAGAATATTCTCTAAGATATTTCATTAATTTAGTCTGACAACCTCTATGTTTCAATTATTCTGTCACTTGAATAGTTTTTATAAAACAAAAGCCTGATAAGTTATTCCTTTGCTTAAAAACCCTTACTGGCTCCCTATGATTTTAGGATAAGATTTGAAGTTCTTAGAGGCAGGAGGAAGTAAAATTATAAGGCTTATTGAGTGGTTATTTATGTGCCAGGCACCATCCTAAGTGATTTACATATATTATGCAATTTAATATATATGTTACAAATATAGTTATGTTTAATAATTCTTACAACACCCTTATGTGGTAGATACCATTATTAGTTACATATGTATGGAGGAAAGTTAAAGTTAGATAGATAAGGCAGTCAGTCACATGGGTAATATGTGGTGAAGCTGGTATCTGAAGGCCAAGGTTGTAACCACTGTATTATACTGACTCCTGAAAGGAGATCAGTGAAACGTCTAATGGCATCAGGTTAACATAGCTTGATACATCTGCCATATCATGTGAAGACCATCTAATCAGAGTGAAAATTGGGAGCTGTCAGTATTTACTTCTGTGATTCCTTTTTTTAATGTTTCTTTAGCTAATTGCTTTCATTCTGATAGTTTTAAAAAATAATTTACAGTCAAGTGCTATGGTCTAGAAGTCATTTCTTTCCTTCCTCTTTCCCTGTTTTTCTCCCTCCCTCCCTCTTACCCTTTTTCCTTCTTTTTCGGGTGATTTTTCATATTTCTTTCTGATCTATTAATCTCCACATTAGGGTTTAATCCTCAGAGGCTGATCCTTTTCCTTTATTTCTAAGTTCTTAGAGGAACATTTAGTATAGTAGCTAAGAATGTAGATAGAATTTTGAACCAGACTTCCTGGTTTGAATCCTAACACCTCTATTTGCTAGTTTTGTAACCATGGATCTCTCTGTGCCTCAATACCTTCATCTACAAATTGTGTGTGTGTGGGGTGGGGGACGGGGGCGTGGTGCTGGTAAAAATATTCACCTCCCAGGGTTGTTCTGAGGATCAAATGAAATCATCTTTAGAACAGTGCCTGGCATGTGGTAAGGACTACATATATAGTAGCTATATGGCCTTCAAATTCCTACAGGGAAGAGAGCCTTTGGCTGAATAATGAATTAGCCATTACTGACATTTAAGAGTGTCAGAGAAAGAGGAAGCTAATAAACTAGATCAGAAGAGTTACAGTCATGGACAAGAATGAAAAGAATTACAACAGTGCTGCCTCCAACTGATGGAGAGGGGCGATGGAAAGGAGTCAAAGAATTGCTCTCAAACCTCCTCCTTTTTGGGAGTTTACATAGGGAAAAGGAAACACAGGCTGCTCTGGAACTTGCCTGCCCAGCTTCTCTTTTAAAAGAAATCATCAAATAATATAATGTTTGAGTACCTATTTGGTGCTGTTTTTCATAGGAGACTGAGGGCCTAATTTAGTTCTGTAAATTGCCAAATATTATACGTAGGAATTTGAAACTTAGGTTATGCTGACTTCTGAACCCAGAAACTTTCCAGTAAAATACATTGTTTCCTAAGTCGTTTAACCACATTCTGGAAACACACTGTCTAGGAATGGGAGGAATGAGTGAAATAAATTGTACTGGACTATATATATACATATACACACATACATATATATGTATATATATGTGTATATGTATATATATATACACAAACACACTTTATATATATAAAATTCTCTTTTAGTTTCAAAAAGATTTCAGGTGTCTCAATGAATGAATATACATTCAAGAAATTTTTATTTAGGGGCTACCATGTGCCAGGCACTGCTCTAGATGTAGGGCATGCCGTAGTAAACAAAATAGACATGATTCCTGTCCTCCTGGAGTTCACAGATGCAGAAGAAAGAATACTCTCTCTTGTAAGTACAAAAAAGACTTGAGATCATTGATTACTAGGACATACTCAAGGAATAAATTGCTCCTATAGAAATTTAGATCATTCTTTATCATTAATAAATTTGTGACTCTCTTGTTCTGAATGGCTCACTATAATAGGTCTACTTCAGACTCACCAAATTGGACCTCTGTCTCGTAATAATTCCATAAATATTTCTTTGTTCTCTGGGAGCTTACATTCTCTTCTTGAATTCTCATCTATTAGTTTCAAATGTGATTCTCTTTCTTCATCATTATGTAAAAAAAGAACAAATACTGTCACTCCTCAGTATGAAGCAATTCAGACTGTAAAGTATCATACTGTGTTAATGGCATAATGACTCTGAAGGAGAAAAATTATTCAGCAAGGGCATTGTATAAACAATAGCAAAAAAAGAATTTAGAATTACAATGAACTACAGCAGATAAAGAGGATTCTGTGTATTTACACCATAGTTTCCCAGAAAAAGGGACCAAATGGGGAGTCCATGGCTCTCTTACCTCTTTTTCTTGTAACTTGTTGTCTGCAATGTGAAATTGGCTTTGATATGACTAAATGGATAGCTCAGGCAGTTTGTAATGAGATTCAGATTCTTTCATCTCTAAGCTTCAGGTTCTAAAGAGCCAAAGCTATTACTCTCTGATGAGTGTTTGGTGATCTGTGCAAGATGGGTCACAGTCCAGCTTCTCACAGGCAGATAGGTAGATCAGTAAAAAGCGGATAAATGGTGGGAAAGGACAGTCTCATTAGCTACCTCAATAATAATTTTGTTTTTAAAGAAATCCAAGGGTGACTAAACATGGAGATTATACTCTCAGTCTTGGACAGCAAACGGGGCCACATTAACAAGTCATCATGGGAAATTTTCATCATACTGTTGCTTTACCTGGGGCATAGGTTGCATTGATATTGTACTATCTAGAAACTTTTATACACATCTCATTAAAAATAAAAAAATAAGGCTTTTTATCTCTAAAGCACATGCTTCAAACAGAAGTACAGCTTTTCCTTTATAGTTAAACACGTAAATCTCACCATCATCTCCCAGGGGAAAACCTATCTTTACTGCATCAGCAACAAAGCTGATCTGAGAAACCTAGTATAATTTAAAGTTGATTAAACCAGTTATTTCTTTTGAACATGAACAATTAACTAATCAAAATTTAGGAAGAATATTGATAAGTAATTTTTAATATGTTAAACACACAAGGATTATATTTGACCATCATTTTAAAAGTTAGATATTTTGGAAAAGAAGAAAATAAAATAGTAAAGGAAAATAAAAGGCAAAAATTCAAAGTAACCCAAACTCCATTTCAAAATGTTTTAAACTAACTGAATGATCATCCTCCGTATATTGGATTGTAATTCCAATAAAGCAGTGATCAAGACTTTAATGCCTAGAAAAATACCCTGCACGTAATAAGAAACTCAGTATATATTCAGTCTTTCATTCAATCAGTGTTTATTGAGCATCTCCTATGTGCTGGGTATTGAAATGTTTGATGCATGTTGCATAGATACCACAAAAATTTCACGTATAGTATTAAAAAGCTTTATTCAATGGTGAGTGGTGAGTAGAAATCATATTCTCAAAATCTTTGTGCAAAAAAACAAAACAAGTGGCATGATGTAGAGTACTAGACTGAAAATCCAAAGTCCTAGGTTATAGTCCTTGGACAAGAAATTTTGTCTCTCTGTTTTGTTATTTATTCTCATTTGTAAAAGCGAAAGGATGAGAGTTAATTATTTCAGTTTTTGTAGTGGCCTCTGTTCTAAGACGTGTGAAATGTGGGAGAGACTAGCCAAATGTATCTGAGGAGTGAACATTCATAAGCATATGCAAGTTTGTGTGTGTGTTTGGTTGAGAGAGAGAGAGAGAGAGATGGACGGACAGACAGACAGACATGGAAACAGTGACCTTGAAAACCAGTCAAATGTGGCATCTTCTGGGAGTGATTTAGCAGTTACTCAACAAAGTGCTAGCATACCAAAAATTAAGCCAAAGACGAAGATAATATTCAACCCTTGGAGAAATTAGACCCAAATCAGATAATGAATCTGGCACATGGCTGTTATAAAAGCAAAGTGTATTGATGCCTCCATGAGATGAAACCCAGGAATTATAAAAGCTGGAGACATGGAATGCCCTGAGGAACAAGGGAAAAGAAATAATGACTTTAGGGGAAGGTGATTCTATGGAGATTTGTAGACCTCCCTTTTGCTCTCTTCATGTAGGAGAGTGGCCTTCATATATCTGGGTTTTCTGTAATTATATATACGAATAAATAGGTGATGTCTGATTAGTGTGGCTGGTGTATGGTAATCAATAAACACAAATCATTTTATCAAGTTAGTTTTAATTTATATCGGTTTTTGCTTTATGTCTTGGAATAATTCCCTCAAGACATTAAGTTGCTTTGGCCTTAAAATTCTGTGATACTGAAATATTAAAAGTTGAGAATCACTTTTCTTTTTTCCTCTTCATTGTTCGCGTATATAGGGTGGTGGGGCAGAGAAGAAAAGGGATAGGAAAAAGTAACAGGAGAGCACCTAAACAGATCTCTGATTCCTCCAAGTGAAACAGTGACTTTATTATGATTTAGTTTTACAAGTTAAAATAAACAAGCAATTTTCTGTTGTGGATTTAGATACACAGTTGTTTCTGTCAATCATTTTTAATTTAGTTTTTGCTTTTAAAATCTGAGTTATAGTGAGCATAGTTGGAGCTCTTATTTCCTGTATACTATTTCTTCTCCTTTATTGGTTTACTTTTATATTTGATGGGGCCTCAGTAACTTATTTATAAGAGATTCATATGAGAAACATTTTGTGAGATTTTTCATGTATGAAAATGACTTCACACTTCTTTAATAGTTTGGCTGGATGTAGAATTAATTGTAAGTTCAAAAGTATTTTTCCTCAGAAATTTGAAGGTATTCCCTACTGTTTTCTAGCTTCAAATGTTGCTATTGAGTTCAGTGTCATAATAATTCCTGACCCTTTATATGTGACCTATCTCTCCCCAAGTTCTTCACTCCTCCTCCAGAAAGCTTCTAAGATATTATCTTGTCATCAGTATATATTCTAGAATTTTGTGACGATGTTCTTTGATATGAGTATTTATCCATTGGCTGGGTTACTTGATGAACTCTTTAAGTCTGGAAACACATGCCCTTCAAGTTTGGAAAAGTGCCTTAAATTATTTTATTAGTGGTCTTCTTTCCTTTATTTTCTCTCATCTATCTTTCTAAAAATCCTATTATTCATATATTGGACCCGCTGGATGGGTCATCTGATTTTTTTAGATTTTTCTCTCTATATTCCATCTCTGTCTTTTACTCTACTTTCTGAGTGGTTTTCTCACTTTATATTACAATCTTTCTACTTTTGATTTCTGCCATCACGTCTTAGATCATTTTTGTTCTTAGAACCAAAATTTATAACATCTTCTGTTTCATTAATGCAATATCTCCTCGTCTTTCAGAGGCTACTAATGATTATTTTTTGAAATTTTCTTTTCCATATTTTATCTCTGCTTCATCCAATTTTTGTTTGTTTTGTACTCCATATGTTAGAAGCATTCATCAGATTTTTGGTGATCTTTGATCTTTATCTGCTCAACTTAAATTTGGGGCATTAAAACCTGGGTAGAGGCCTTGAATGCAATTTGCCAGTCATGAGCTTCACACTAAGGTGATCCTGCTGAGTTGTTTAATTAGGGAAACTCCAGTGTCAGCATCTTCTGATCTTTTCTTGGAGCTGATCTCTGTAGAGAAGGACCTTCCAGCACTTTTTCTGGAAGGTGCAAGCCTGTCTGGTAGTTAATTTGGGGAAGTTAATTTGAGTATGCCCTCTTTTAATTTCTATGTTTTACTTTACGATATCTTACTCTCAACTTTTGTCTATGTCCCCTAGTCCAGAAATCCTCCCATTTTTTCCTTTCAGAGAATAAATCTCCAATTTTCTGCTAGTGGGGAGAGAAAGTCATCTGGCAGAGGAGGGCCTCTAAGGTTCTAAATACTTCTTGTATAGATTTTTAACAAAGTTCTCCTGTTTAGCCCTGTATCTACCCTTACTTCAAGAGGTCCCAGTGCTGGCAATTCTTGATGTTTTAGAAGTTCTGCAAAGTAAACTGGGTTGTTTCTTTACTTTCTCCATTCATTCTTCTCGATCAGTTACTGTTTATCCTGTTGCTTTCTGGAATCTACAATTTTGTGTCTATTGCCTCATTTCCCATTCTCTTTGTTTCTGTGAATTTTTATGCATTTTGAAAAACTCATTGCCAATGACTTGTTTCAGAAGAGAGTGAAAATAAATGCATGCTTTCTTTTATTTTCTCACAGAAGTACCATTGATTCTTTAAACTGGAGTTCAGCTTACAAGCATTACAATTAATTTGACCATTGTGCATTGTTCTATGGGAGGATGAGGAGTCTTTCCTTACATATGCCTTTAATTCAGTGCCCCAAATAGCCCCGAACTTCTGAGCCTGGTATTCAAAGCTCTCCATAATATACGCCTTGGTTTTTTCTTTCTCTATAATATAAACCTTCTGTTAGTCTGGCTCCCCTTCTTTCCTTCTGTTTCCTTCCAATTATTTATCAAACATCCATAAAACCCTTGTTATATGTTTTGTTGTTAAAGATTCAAAAATGAATAAAGTATCTCTTCTCTTGAGATACTTGCAATCTAATGAGAGACGCAGATGTAAACAATTTAATGCTCTGACATAGTACAGCTGCTATGATAAGATTCTGACAGAACAATGTGGGGCCACTTGGAGAGGGGGTAGAATTCCATGTGGGGGGACTGGCCCTGTGGCCGAGTGGTTGAGTTCTCGCGCTCCGCTGCAGGTGGCCCAGTGTTTCGTTGGTTCGAATCCTGGGCGCGGACATGGCACTGCTCATCGGGCCACGCTGAGGCAGCGTCCCACATGCCACAACTAGAAGGACCCACAACGAAGAATGTACAACTATGTACCGGGGGGCTTTGGGGAGAAAAAGGAAAAAATTAAAATCTTTAAAGAAAAAATTCCATGTGGGGAGGTAAGTAAAGCCCTCTCTAATGAGGGCTATTTGGCTTGAATCTTAAAAATTAGTCTCTAGGAGGCCTTAGAGGTAGGATTTGGTAAGAAGACAAACACTTCAAGTAGCCTGTATTGCTTGAGGAAGGTGAAGGGGGTGTGTGTATAAGATCCTGGGGCTTCAGGGGAAATGCAGGAGTAATGAGGATGGAAAATGAAGGGTGGGTCTAAGAAGGTGGATATTTGTACTTTAGAAACATCACTCCTGTAGCAATAAGGAGGGTAGATTGAAGGGGTGCTGCTTCCAGTCAGTATGTCATAATCATGAGTTCCCATGGAATGCCCGTGGAATGCCCATGGAATTGCCCCCCCTCATTCCAAATATGGCTCCCCCTTCAAGTTCCAGCTCAAGTCTCAAGCTTTTTATGAAGCCTTTCTCACCTGCTCTAGCATGTGTGCTCTTTCTTTTTCCCTTGGACTCTTAAAATATGAATTTTGCCATGTAGCACTTGATTGTATATAATTGTGAACTTGATACTATTTTCTTTGTGTGTGTGTACTGCGCCTCTTGTCTCTTTAACAAATGTGCAGGCTCCTAGAAGACTAGCATAGTCCTGTGTATAGTCTGACCCAAGAGATACTTGATTTTTGCAATATTGTTTAAACAAATATGTAATGAGCTACCACTATGTGCCAAGCTTGTGACAGATTCTGGAAATTGATAGCGAATAAGTGAGAATACGTCTCTGCCCATTTAAGAGGGCAGAGTTCAATGTTTTTATGTATCTAAAATCAAATTTACTGGTTATATCCTTAATAAACATAACCAGATTCTGATTTACTTATTCCCTCTCCACAATTTAAGCCAATTATCCAAACAGTGATTCTTTAAGCTTTTACTTATCCATCAGTGGAAGCTCTGGTGAATGTCTTGATACTGTTTTTCCTTGAGACATCATTTTAATTAATAGTTCCTTTAATTTGAATTTTTGGGCATGGAGTTTGCAAATGAATGCAAGAATATTTAAAATACACTTATTTATGAGCCAAAAGAGTCACAGAGTATTTTACTATTTTTTAAATCTATTTTTTAAAGCTGGTTCAAGTTTGGCAATGAAGAAGATATATCTTCAACTTAACTGTAAATATAAGAGAACTATGAATAGAAATTGGAAGTACATTCTAGGTTAGAGGTGTAGTTATTTAAACCCTTAGAAGCAATAGTCAGCTTTATCTTGATAAAGTACAAATCATGACTCTAAATTCACTTAAATTCTACCTTTTCTTTTCAGTTTACCAGAGTTTAGAATTTGTTTTATATTTCTAAGACCAAATATATCATATATATATAGGAAGTCCATATATCATCTTAATTTATATAGAAATAAATGGAAATATATTATGGGGAGCATTTAACTTTTTGAGCTTATTTATAGGAAGATGTCAGAGAAGACATATTATGGACATTGTTGATCCATCTGTATTGAAAGTGCCGTTAAACTCTGAAATGTTATCTGATTGTGCTAGCTAGTTAAATTTAGCAGAGACTAATTAAAGACCTAGTTAAAGGATTCTCTTCTTTTGTTAGTTGAGGCTTCATTGATTATAGTTTGATCATTATTGGCTAATATTTGTTGAGTGTCTGTTGGATACATGAAGATGTTGGAGGTCTGATGAAGTATGATCAGAGAGAAAAATTGGATGACTGTTGGTGCTCCATACGGCACCAATAGCCTGGGAATTATTTTAACAGTTTGACTGCTGTGCCCATCTCACATTTGATGCAGGTTCAGTGAGCTTGTGTCTCACACTTGCAACCTTCTCAGGGACCATTACCCTTGGGCCATCAAGCAGCTTCAACTTGAAGCACTTCTCCCATCCCCCGTGGGCCTGATAGGGCTGTAGTGGATCTTTGCCTGAACTCAACATGTTCTTGCATAGTGCCTCTCCCCTCCCTGTCTTATTTCCCTGACTCTCCTACTCATTACTCCTGAAAGTACTTCCTTAATAAATTGCATGCATACTAATCCTCCTCTTGGGTTCTGCTTCTAGAGAATTGATGTATGACAGTTGATATTTAAGAAAATAATGGTGGTTGTATTAAACATGAAAGGAAGCAGATCCTGTATTGGAAAGAATAACCCAAGATTTCAGAGAAAAGCTTGGACAGAATCAAAAGCCAGAAGGTTTTTGCAGAAAACACATGGTCAGAGCAGCTATGGGGGCTGTATTTTCTAACATTCCTAAGTTAACTAAGTTTCTTAAGGTCCTAAGTTGCCATTTTCTCCTTCTAGAAGGGCCTGATTGTCTTCCCAGAGGGAAGACTTTAGCACATTGTATATTGAAGAGAGTTGTAGCAAGTTTCTCTGTGTTGTTATTTGTAGATAAGTGAAATTGCTGTCTAGCATACTTCCCAAGTTCAAGGTGGGCAAAAATTGATGACAAGTATGTTGAGGCAGTAACAGTCAATATACATGAACAGAAATACACATAATGACTGAGAATTGAATTGGCTGGAATGGGGACTGAGGATTAGATAAAGGGATTCTCAAGGACTCTTTCCCAAGGGTTTCTGAAAGCAATTACCCAGGATAATAGTACTATCTCCTAGAGTGCTTTACTGAGTCACATATGCATGCAGTGACTTCTTCCCTGGGATGTAGCTTAACTTTTGGCAGCTATTTTCAGCTGAGAAAATGCAAACTCTGACAGGTTAAGTGACTTGGGATTAGTAAACAACAGAATCAGAACATCAGTTCGGATTTTTTCATTCATTCGTTTATTGACAAATACCTATTAAAGTAGTTATAATTTGATGAGATTAGTGTATGATACAGATAAGCACACGTATTACTTAAGAGATGTGAATCTTAAAGGAAGCAGAAGGAATGGTTTGAGGTGACATGACGCTTGAAGTAAAAGGACATGGGTAAAGAACAATATGCTGTGGCTGAGGAAGTGCAAACAATTTGGTGTCACTGCATTGTGGTGTAGGTCTTTGTGGTCAGGGATGAGACTGAATTGCCAAGTAGAAACTAGAACTTACAAATCAGAAGTTGTAATTTTATCTTGAAAAGAGTGGTGAACAACTAAAAGATTTTAGTTAAGAAGTAAATCAGATTTTCATGTTAGGAAGAACACTATCAGTGGTATGGAAGCATTATAATAATTCAAAGGAAAAATAATGAGAGGCTGAATCAAAATATATTAATTGGGGTGGAGATGAAGGGAAGACTAGAGAGATACTTAGAGATAGAACTGACAAGATTTAGTGATTGACTGGATATAAATCTGAGGGAGACAAAAAAGTCATTAGGAATGACTCCTAAATTTTTGGCTTGAGTTACTCAAAAATGGTAATTCTGTTTCCAAGAGAAGGAAAATATAGGAGGGGTAGGTTGCTGTTATGGGAAAATCTTGGAGGAGGGGAAAGAGACAATAACTTTAGTTTTGGACGTGTTGAATTTAAAATGCTGGTTGGACAATCAGATGCCTTGGTATAGACTTTTGATCATAAATTCATGATGCTTATTATATCATGCCATTGATGGGAAAAAAACAGTAGTGGCAAACTAGAACAAAAGCATGTACATTAGGCACATGTACACCTATGTTATTTCTTTGATTTTAAGAAAGGTCATTTTGGGGTGAACATTGGTGATTTGAAATTCCTTTTTTGTGTGGTTGTATTTTATTAAAAATAATTTCCTTCCATGGTACTTCTATGATTCCTTTCTCTACTTCCGTGAAGTCCTTACTCTGCCTCTTGGTCAGAGCTGCCGTATTTCCTGGGCTCTGTCCTCTTACCTTCTTCACCTTTTTACAACAATTCCTGCACCTTAGTCTGCCTTCTTCATTCATAGTCTACTTTTTACCTCTAGCCTCTTAAGTAATGAATGCCTCACCCCCATTTTTTCTCTCTTTGTGATGTCCTTTACTGTTTTTGATATCTTATTGCAACCCCATGAATCTTATCTGAACAATCACATAATCAAATTTGGTGTTTTTTAAAAGCAGTAGTTTAGCATATGTAATCAACTAACTTTTGCTGAGGAGAAGGCACCACAAAGGCAAGCAGTTCTTGCTCTTCAGGGATACAAATCTCAATGGCCTTCTTTCTAAAGTCTTTGTCTTCTGATCCTATCATCAGGCTAGTAGAGGTAAGAATTTCAGGTACGAAGAAAGAGGGATGAAAGAGGGGTAGTTGCTGCTTCTTAGGCAGGCCAGCTGATATATTTTGTGGACTTTAGAATCATGTACCGATGCAGCATGGCCTGGTGAAGGGAGCATGGACTTATACATATCTGGTTTGAATCTTACTTCTGGTTCTTCTAGCTGTATGATCTTGAGCAAATTATTTAACCTCTTTAAGTCTCAATTTTCTCACAGTGTTGTTGTGAAATTTAAAATAAATATGTGAAAAAATATGTACTACTTGACATCTAGTAGTGGTTCAAAAGTGTGAATTTCCTTTTCTTCTTGAAGTCCCTCTCAAACAACCTATGTACCTGCCTATTCTTTTGACTCGTGGGGAAGTCCTTGTGGGATGGTAAGAAATATTGTGCTCTAAAGAGAACCAAGAACTTTGACATGCCAGTACTTACATAAAACCCTGTGATTACTGTAAATGTCGTTCTAAAGAATGGCTTTTATAAAACTCCCAAGAAGAATTTTGTCAATATTTAGAATGGTGTATAACTAGAATAAAGAGACCATGTGCGTGATAAATTGAAATAGTCCATTTCTACAGTGTTGTCATCCAGCCTGATTTGTAAATCATTTAAAGGGTATATGCCTTTGGAAATTCAACCTTGTGTATGCTGCTTTCCTCTTGATATAATGGAAGACATTGGATTTTTAGTCAACTTTCTGGAACAAAGAAACAACTATATTGAATTTTTGTCTATTCTATTTAAGTATAGTCTTTCCTATTGCTGTTTGTTCTTTTGGTTTTGAATCATGTATCTGACTTGAACTTTATTGCCCTGTTTGGAACAGTGTATAGCATGCAGTGTTACCATCAGTTTTTTATTTTCTCTAAGATTTCAAGTAAATTCTATAACAAAGTTTAAAAAAACAGTACAAAAGCAGGAGTAGAAAAATATACAATACTTTTAAGGGATATCTGACTTATCCATATAGAATAAAAATAAGAAACCAATCAAAGTATAACAGCCTATAGGATTCATAAAAGAGCAAATGGAAGACATTATTAGATACTTTTTACAGTGTCTAATTGGAGTAAGCAGTATTGCATACTATAATCTCAAGAAGAAATGGAAGAAATTATAGTAGAAACAGTTTTTACTGAATAAAGTTGAGAGAGTCTAGTCATAGGTTATGTCTCATTGTTGTCCAAAGGTAGGGGAATGGAATATATGTGATAACTGCTTTCAGAGGAAGATAAATCCATATATCTTTATCTTTGTTTTGAGCTTTACTTCTGCCTCTGTCTGTCATTAGGCTTTAAAGAAACTCACCAATTCCTGTAACAAAATCAAGCCTTGAGTCTTTGAAATGGCAATGTAGATTGTGGGACAAACTCCAGGAATCACCTGAGAAAGTCTCATAGAAAAGGTGAATCTCAGGAGGTAAGAGCTGGGGCCTAAGACAAGGATACCCTACAAGAAGACCTTCCGTTCATTGTCTACCATGAAAGATGAGGCTTGATCAGATTAAGGAAGCCAATAGGCATTCTAAAGACAATAACAAAGTATTATTTGCACTTTATACATGGAGGACAGAGGCTCAGAGACGTAAAATGCTTTATTGAAAATAACACACAATGGTGGGAGATCTGGAATCAGGATTTAGGACTCTTATAATAAGAGTGTTTACTTGGCATGCATTCTTTGTAAACATAGGGTACTGGTATTATTATTATTATTATTTTTAGTTAGCTTCCTTCACAACAGCTTTTTAAAATAAGTGATAGATGGGTTTATCATTTCCATTCTGCATCTGTATCTTAATTTCCTCTGCTGAAATGATGTATGATTTCTGGAAACATTTATGCTCAATACCCATTTGCTGTGGAAACACTCCCTATTGCTCTCCTAATAGCAACATTTACACTATGTAATCACTGTCATTATCTTCTACTTTAGAAGATTTTCCTAGCTGTTCTATCAGGTTCCCACATACCTCAAAAACCATATACTATCATTCTGTTTTTGTAGTTTCAAATGATATTTCCTAGTTGTGTGTGTGTGTGTGTGTGTGTGTGAGAAAGAGAGAGAGGGAAAGAGAGAGAAATTTTTAGGCCATAGTAATCTGAAACAAGTGCCAGGCCTTGCTATTAACCCCTAGGAAAAACTGACCTTTCACTGGTTAGATCAATTCTGTACATATTTTTACAAAAACAAACAAAAAAATCAAGTAGAAAACTTGACCATGTGCTGGGCCAGTCATGGTGTTGTTTCTGGGGATACAAAAATGAACAGATCACAATCCAGGACCATTAGAAGTTCACCATCTAGTTTAAAGAGAGAGAGAGAAACAGAAGATACAGGAGAGAGAAGAAACAAGCTAGGTGACACCCCATGGTAGCAGTCAGCAAATTCAGAAGGGAAGCACACACTGCAAGATGACTAGTTTGGCCTCTTCAGCAAGTTGTCTCCTATGAAAAAATGAGGGGGAACAGACGTGTGCTGGATTAAAAGAACACTTAACAGACATTATAACCAAATGCAATGTGTGGACCTCGGCTCTGTAGTGGTTTGGGCAAAGCAATTCAAAAGATATTTTGGGGACAATTAGGGAAATTTGAATATAGACATCAGAGGAAATGAAGATTTATTGATGTAGAGAGGTAGAGAATAATAATTGAAAAATTCATATTATGAAACAGCATGTAAGTTAGGTAGACCAACTTTTAGAGAGCCAACTGAGAGTACAACTATAGCAGATAAAAAAAATTTTATATCACACACATATGTGTTATTAAACTAAAAAATATGTTGTACATATTTTTACGTCATCTATTTATACATGTATGCTATTACTTTATCACGTTATATACACACATTAAATATTACTTTATTATATGTTTCACACATTACATATGTTATTACTTTAACATAAAACTATGAAAAATAGGTATTTGAAATTATATGCTATTTACTTTTCTGTTACATAAATGCTATTTAAACACTGTGAGTAAAGAGAGAAAAAGAAAAAAAGCCTAGCACCAGGGTCCCACAAAATGCCACCCCTAGCCGCCCACCGGGGAGCTTCGCTGGGAGCAAAGACAACCAAGAAAAATTGCTGGGAAGACAAATGAGGGATGCTGAAGAGGGAACCTGAGACAGAGTTGGAGGCAGGACCACAGGAAAGGGATTTCAAAATATACCCCATTTAAAGCACCTTCCACATAATTTAGCAGAACAGACTCATCTTAAAGAAACAGTCTTAGTTTAAAGGATCAATTGTTATTTAAATCAAAATCTTCTTTCAAAAAAATTAGCAAAATAGATAAACTACTAGATAACTTGCTCAAGAAATAAAAGGGAAAATACAAATATAAAAAGTAAGAAATTATGAAAGGAAGTAACCGGTGAAACAGAAGAAATGAAAAAAAAACATATGACTCAAATTTATAGACAATTTTGAAAACCTAAATAAAATGGAAAATTTTTTAGGAAAATATGGATTATCGAAACTGATCCTATTAGAATTAGAAAGCCTTAAAAGTCTAATGTCCATAGAAGAGATAAAGTTTTTAAGGAACTACTCCACAGAGAAAACAAAACAAATCATGAGGCCCTGATGGCTTCACAAAGGAATTCTACCCAACATTCAAAGACCAGATACTTTTAATACTCTATAAATTATTGCAGAGCATTGAAAAGAAAGGAAATATAACACAGATATGTAAACCACATAAAGACAAACAGAAAGAAAACTACAGACCAATATTTCTCATGGATAATGATGCAAAAATTTTAAACAAAATATTAGCAAACAATGCAATACTATATTAAGAAGATAATACACCAGGACCAAATGGGATTTATTCTAGGAATGCAAGGAAATCCATTAATATTATGTACTATATTAATAGATCCAAGGGAAAATTACATTATCTCCATACAGACTGAGTAAATCTTTGGAAAAAATTTCACATTAATTCATGATAAAAACACTTAAGGAAATAGGAATTGAGGGATACTTTCTCAAGATGATAAAAAATGTATACCTTTGTCCTAAAGCTGGTATCTTTTTTAAATCAAGAAACACTGGAGACATTTTCACTGAGATTAGGAACAAGGCAAGGATGTAAACTATCTCCACTACTATTTGACATTGTAGTAGAGTTGTCAGTCAAGGCAGTTAGACAAGATAAATCAATTATAAGCATAAGAATGGGTAAACAAGAAAAAAACTATCTTTACTTGCAGATGATATAATGTTATGTCAAATCCACCTCCCTATCCTGAGAATCAATGATAAAACTGACTCAACAAAAAAAATTCAGTCAAGTACAGGTTATAAAATTAACATACAAAATGAAGCAGCCTTTATATACACACAGAAATGATAAATGGAAAATATAATGGTTGAGAAAACACTATTTACAATAGCAGCAAATATTACATACATTAGAATAAATTTAAGAAAAAATGTGCAAAATCATGGCCAAGGAAAATTTTAAAACACTCCTGAAAGATAATGAAGAAGACTTGAAGAATGTAAAAACAGCCCTTATGTTTTTTCCCAAGCTTTATTGAGATATAATTGCCATGTAACATTGTGTCAGTTTAAGGTGTAGGACATGATGATTTGATATATGTGCATATTGTGAAATGATTACCTCAATAAGTCGTCTAGTTAACATATCTATCACCTCACATACTTACAATTATTTTGTGTATGTGTGCTGTGGACTTTTAAGATCTACTCTCTTAGCAACTTTCAAATACAATATGTGCATACCTTGGAGATATTGCAGGTTTGATTCCAGACTACTGCAATACATCAAATATCGCAATAAGTGAGTCCCGCAAATTTTTTTGTTTCTCAGTGCATATGAATGTTGTGTTTACATTATATCATAGTCTGTTAAGTGTGCAGTAGCATTATGTCTAGAAACAATGTACATATCTTAATTAAAAAATACTTTATTGCTGGGGCCGGCCCAGTGGCCAAGTGGTTAAGTTCGCATGCTCCACTTCAGTGGCCCAGGGCTTTGCTGGTTCGGATCCTGGGTGTGGGCCTAGTACTGCTCATCAGGCCATGCTGAAGTGGCGTCCCACATAGCAGAGCCAGAAGGACCTACAACTGGAATATACAACTATATACTGGGGGGCTTTGGAGAGAAGAGGAATAAATAAAGGAAGATTGCCAACCGATGTTAGCTCATATGCCAATGTTTAAAAAAAAAACTTCATTGCAAAAAAATGCTAGTCATTATCTGAGCCTTAAAGGAGTTGTAATCTTTTTGCTGGTGGAGGGTCTTGCCTCAATGTTGATGGCTGCTGACTGATCAGGGTGGTGGTTGCTGAACGTTGGAATGGCTATGGCAATTTCTTAAAATAAAACAACAATGAAGTTTGTCACATTGATTGACTTCCTTTCATGAAAGATTTCTCTGTAGCAAGTGATGCTGTTTGGTAGCATTTTGTGTATAGTAGAACTTCTTTTGAAATTGGAGTCAATCCTCTCAAACTCTGCCACTACTTTATCAACTAAATTGATGTGATATTCTAAATCCTTTGTTGTCATTTCGACAGTCTTCAAAGAATCTTCACCAGGAAAACATCCATCTCAAGAAGCCACTTTCTTTGCTTATCCGTAAGAAGCATCTCCTCATCCTTTAAAGTTTTATCATGAGATTGCAGCAATTCAATCACATCTTCAGGCTCCACTTCTAATTCTAGTTCTCTTCCTGTTTCCATCACATTTGCAGTTATTTCCTCCACTGAAGTCTTGACCCCCTCACGGTCATCTATGAAGGTTGGAATCAACTTCTTCCAAACTCCTGTTAATGTTGATGTTTTGACCTCTTCCCATGAATCACGAATGTTCTTAATGGCATCTGGAATGGTAAATCCTTTCCAGAAGGTTTTCAATGTACTTTGCCCAGAAGAATCATTATCTATGGGAACTATGGACATATGAAGTATATTTCTGAAATAATAACACTTGAAAGATGAAATTACTCCTTGATCATGGGCTGCAGAAAGGCTGTTGTGTTAGCAGGGATGAAAACAACATTTGTTTCATTGTACCTATTTCTTACAGCTTTTGGGTGACCAAGTGCATTGTCAATGAACAATAATTGGAAAAAAATCTCTTTTTCTGAGCAGTAAGTCTCAACAGTAGGCTGAAATATTCACTAAACCGTGCTGTAAGCAGATGTGCTGTCATCCAGGCTTTGTTGTTCCATTTATACAACGCAGGCAGAGTAGATTTAGCATAATTCTTAAGGGCCCTAGGATTTTCAGAATGGTAAATGAGCACTGGCTTCAACTTAAAGTCACCAGCTGCATTAGCCCCTAACAAGAGAGTCAACTTGTCCTTTGAAGCTTTGAAGCCAGGCATTGACTTTTCCTCTCTAGCTATAAAAGTCCTAGATGGCATCTTCTTCTAATGTAAGGCTGTTTCCTCTACTTTGAAAATCTGTTGTGTAGCGTAGCCACCTTCATTAATTATGTTAGCTGGTTCTTCTGGAGAACTTGCTGCAGCTTCTACATCAGCACTTGCTGTTTCTCCTTGCACTTTTATATTATGGTGATGGCTTCTTTCCTTAAACCTCATGAACCAACCTCTACTAGCTTCAAACTTTTCTTCTGCAGCTTCCTCACTGCTCTCAGCCTTCACAGAATTGAATTGAAGAGAGTTAGGGCCTTGCTCTGGATTAGGTTTTGGCTTAAGGGAATGTTGTGGCTGGTTTGATCTTCTATCCAGACCACTAAAACTTTTTCCACATTAGCTGTAAGGCGGTTTCACTTTCTTATCATTTATGTGTTCACTGAAGTAGCAGTTTTAATTTCTTTCAAGAATTTTTCCTTTGCATTCACAACTTGGCTAACTGTTTGGTGCAAGAGGGCTAGCTTTCAGCCTATCTTGGCTTTTGACATACCTTTCTCACTAAGCTAATCATTTGTAGCTCTTGATTTAAAGTGATAGAAGTGTGACTCTTTCTTTGACTTGAACACTTAGATGCCATTGTAGGGTTATTAATTGGCCTAATTTAAATATTGTCATATGTCAGGGAGTAGAGAGGTCTGAGGAGAGGGAGAGAGCCAGGAAACTTCTGGTCGGTGGAGCAGTCAGAACATGCACATTTTTACTACTAAGTTCACCATCTTATATGGATGTGGTTCATGGTGCCCCGAAACAATTACAATAGTAACATCAAAAATACTGGTCTCAGATCACCATAACACATGTAATAATAATGAAAAAGTTTGAAATATTGTGAGAATTACCAAAATGTAGTGTAGAGACACAAAGTGAGCAGATGCTGTTCAAAAAATGGCACCCATAGACTTTCTCAATGCAGGGTTGCCACAAACCTTCAATTTGTAAAAAATGCAATATCTGAGAAGCTCAATAAAGCAAAGAGCAATAAAATGAGGTGTGCCTGTCGTTGTTATTTATAGTCACCATGCTGTACATTACATCCCCAGAACTTATTAATTTTATAACTAGAAGTTGGTACCCTTTGACCACCTTCACCCATTCCTCCTCCCTACCTGCCACTGGCAACCACCAATCTACTCTCTGTTTCAACAAGTTTTGTTTGGTTTAGATTCCACATGTAAGTGAGATCATATAGTATGTGTTTTTCTCTTACTTATTTCACTTGGAATAATGCCCTCAAGGTTCATTCATGTTGTCGCAAATGGCAGAATTTCTTTTTCTTTAATGGCTGAGTAGTATTCCATTGTATATGTATACCACATGTTCTTTATTCATTCATCTATCTATGGACACTTAGGTTGTTTCCATGGCTTGACTATTGTGAATAATAGTGAATGCTGCAATGAAAATGGGAGTGCAGATATCTCTTCAAAATACTGATTCCACTTCCTTCAGATGTATACCCAGAAGTGGAATTGCTGGATTATATAGTTCTATTTTTAAATTTTTGAGAAACCTCCATACTGTCTTCCATAGTGGCTGTACCAATTTACATTCGCACCAACAGTGCACAAAGGTTCTCTGTTCTACATATCCTCACCAATACTTGCTATTTCTTCTCTTTTTGATGATAGTTGTTCTAACAGCTATGAAGTGTTTTACCACTGTGGTTTTGATTTTCATTTCCCTGGTAATTAGTGATGTTGAGCACCTTTTCATATACCTGTTGGCCATATGAATATCTTCTTTGGAAAAAAGACATTCACTATTCTTGGATAGGATGGTTTAAGCTTACAAAGATGTCAGTTTTCTCTAAATTTATAAAACAGGTATAATCTCAATAAAAATACCAACACATTATTTTAGGGAGTTAAACAAGTTGATCCTAAAATTCCTTTGGAAAAGTAAACATGCAGGAATAGCTAGGAAAACGTGGAAAAAGAAAAACTATGAGAGGGGAAATTAGACTTACCAGACATTAAAACATATAATAAAACCTTTATAATTAAAACAATCTTGTACTGGTGCATGAATAGGGAAACAGGTGGAATAGAATAGAAATTCCAGAATTAGCCCCAGATATATATGGAAATTTAGTATATGACAAAGGCAGAATCTCTAATCACTAGAGTAAAGATGGACATTTACTAAATGGTGGTGGGACAACTGTGTAGCCATTTGGAAAAAGATAAAATTAGATCTGTATCTCATACCATGCAAAAGAATTAACTCCAAATGGGTTAGAGATCTAAGTGTAAAAAATGAAATCATATAAGTACAAAAAATATACATGAATTCCTTTTCATCTTATATAGGGAAAGGCTTTCTACTATGACTCAAATTCTAGAGACAATAAAAAGAGGATTGATAAACTTAATTTCATAAAAATAGAATGTCATATGACAACTAACACCATAAATGAAGTTAAAAGACATCTGACACACTGGGATGAAATATTCACAACCTGTACTGAAGACAAAGGGCTAATGGTCCTAATATATAAAGGACCCTTAAAAATAAAAGCACAAATGACTAAAAATCCAGTAGAAAAATGGAAAAAAGACAGGAATAGAAAATTCATAAAAAAGATAAAAATGGCCCTTAAGTATATGAAAATGCTCAAGTTCACCTATATTTAGGGAAATGCAAATTTAAACACCAAGAGATTGTTTCTCTCCTAAGATTGGCAAACTTTTAAAAAATATGACAGCATGTTCTGTTGGCAAAGCTGTGCGGAATCAGGCACTTTCATACATTGCTTGTGGGAATGCCAATTGATACAACCCTTCTGGAGGAAAACTTGGCAATTCCTAACAAAATTACAAATCCGTTTATCTTTCAATCCAGCAATTCCCCTTGTAGGAATCTACACTGAAGGTATACCTCCAACAAAACAAAAATGTATATGTAGAAGGTTATTCATTACAGCATAGTTTGTAATTGTAAAATATTGGAAACGACTAAAATGTCCATATGTAGGAGAGTGATTAAATAAGCTATGGTACTTCCACATGGAATATGATGCATCTGTTGACAAAAGAATGCAGAAGATATCTGCGAATTGATCTGGTATGATTTCCAGGACATGCTGTTTAGTAAAAAAAAAGCCAAGGCCAAAAGAGTATCTATAATATTCTATTCTTATGAGAAGGGAGATCCAAGAAAATATTCAGGTATATGCTTATTTGTGCAAAAGAATTGTAGGTAGGCTAAATCAGAAACTGAGGAGAGTGGTTATTTACAGAGGATGAATGGGAAAGGGATGGAAAGAAGTTGGGAATGGGATTCAAGTAGCAGGGATGTGATATACTTCTATGTAGATCTTTGATATTTTTGTGTATAACTCTGACTCTTAGACCCATAGTAATGTTTCATATACCCCTGACCCCCAAAATAAGCAATTAAAACCAACCAGAATATAGATGGCACCCCAGAATGGAATGCAGATACTAACAAATTAACCTAACTGTATTATAAAGTACAGAGTGTTACTGTATTTGTACCACATTGCAGTGGATGGGAAAGAAAACGGCTAACTTAAGCAACTGTGGAAACTATCTCGATTGGATACTGCAAGGCTTGAAGACCAAAAGAATTGTATAAAATGCTGTTCCAAGTGTCAAGGTCAAATGGATTCTCTTTTAATGTATTATGAGCTTCTTGTCTCTTCTGTTCTTCTAGTGCTACTTAGCTGCCATTGTTTCTTGTGTCTTATGTCATATTCCTTTTTGCATTCTCTTTTATTTTCTAGAATGAACCCTCAAATATAATTTTCATTTAAGATACATTTATGGAAAACATTCTCTGCCATTGACTCTTCAAATAATGCCTCTCTTTTAT
Source organism: Equus quagga (assembly GCF_021613505.1). NCBI lineage: Eukaryota > Metazoa > Chordata > Mammalia > Perissodactyla > Equidae > Equus > Equus quagga. The sequence continues at coordinate 38,374,745 of NC_060280.1, read as the reverse complement.
TCTTGCTATTCTCTTTAGGAACTCCGGTTTGATGTATCTTTTTTGTCTGTTAATCTCTCTTTTGTATATTCTAATACTCGCCACTCTGTATTTTATTCTAGGTAGTTTTTTCAGCTCTATCTTCCATGTTACTAATTATTTTTGCAGCTATATCCAATCTGCCCTTTACTCTGATGAGGTTTTAATTTTAATGATTATATTTAAAATTTCTAGATGTTCTATTTGGTTCTTTTGAAAATCTGCTTGGTCACGTGTCACATTTGATAGGCCTCTTGTTTTTTCATTACACTATCTCCCTGTATGAGTTATCTTTTTTTTATTATTTTTATTGCCTTCAGAGAGTCCTGTATTTGTTCAGATGTCCCAATCTGATCTCTCATCTTTAGAGGGACCAATTTTTCTCTCCCACCTTGTACAGGGCCCAGGTCTGTCTTCTGTAAAAACCTAAGCCCTAGGACACCATGGGTCATTAGTTGCCCCTAGGATAAGTGCCAGCTTCAGAGCTTGCTTACCTCTCTGAATTTTTGCTTTCTCTTCATTTCTGCCCTCTGAGGATTTTCTTTACTTTCTTCTTTACTCAGCCAAACATATAAGAAAAGTAAAACAATTCTATTCAGCATTTTCTTCTGTTCTAAATTGAGAGGATTTCTCTGGATATCTGATCTGGCTATTGCCTGAAATGAGTCTCCTTCTTATTTTAAAGCAATGAAGGAAATGTAGATAGAATTTTTTATTTTTATTTTATAGCATTGTTATATTTTCATTTCGTATGGGTATGTATGTATGTGTGTGTATATATATATGTATATATATATATATATATATCTCCATCCATTTCAATAGGTCTTGAAAAGGAGAAAAGGTCAATGTATGCAATCTGCCATATTGAACTGCATACTCAGTTAGACCATTTCAAGTTTCTAGTTTAAAACCTTGTGAAATATTTTGCTAAAAATTTTTGATTAAAATTCTCAATGTATAGGTTCAGGATACTTTTACCCTGACATTTTGACCAAGTTAGTATTTGACTTCACAATTGTAATGGTAAGGACATGTTGACTTTATATCATAATTTATCACTTTTTTCTTCAGAATTAAATTAATGCTGAAAAATTTTCTTTGAAAAAGTTAATGTCTTAATTTGCTCTACAGTGCATTAAATGATTTCTAATTTTTTAAAATTTTCATTTTTATTTACTGAAATTTTTCATCAAAATCATTTCTCTTCCACTTAATCTTTATGGAGAAATTTTCATTATGAATCAGGGCTTTTCTCCCCCCATGAAATTATGTAGTCAGTTGTGAGTTTTCCTTTGAGACCATTGTTTCTAACAACCCCCGATTTACCAAATTCAAATTTTGCAATCTTACATTTACCATTTGCAGTTCAGCCATTGTCAGTTTTGTTTTCTATCAATTATTCTTATCACTCATAATAAATATTACTGGGTAAAATGAATTAGAAAATAATTTGTACATGTTTCTTAGTCAAATCTTGAGAAAATTAAAAGCCATTTCTCTCAGTTATTTCAGAATGACTTCCAGGTTCATTTTATTGCCAGTACAGTTCTTCCATATTCTTTCAATTAGTTTATGTACCTTATACTAAATGCTTACACTGGTGGTGTATCAAAGGATAAACAGAAGGGTCAAACAGAAGAAATAAATTGTATTCACAATTAAAGTGGTAAGTTAAAATGGCAGGTGAAACAATATAGTGAAAATGGGGGCCCAGAATTTCCTGTTTGGACAAGTTTCATACTGTTTCAGCAAGTAGTTTTTTTTTTTAAAGATTTTATTTTTTCCTTTTTCTCCCGAAAGCCTCCCAGTACATAGTTGTATATTCTTTGTTGTGGGTCCTTCTAGTTGTGGCATGTGGGACGCTGCCTCAGCATGGTTTGATGAGCAGTGCGATGTCTGCGCCCAGGATTCGAACCAACGAAACACTGGGCCGCCTGCAGAGGAGTGCGGGAACTTAACCACTGGGCCATGGGGCCAGCCCCCTCAGCAAGTATTTTTGATAGAAACTAGTTGGGAATTGGGTTGATAAAGCCAACCTAAGCTATTAGTGTCAAAGCTAGAGACCGAATGAATATTTTGTGGAGGAGAATCTTTTAATTCTTTTCAGAAAGTGGAAAAATAATCTTTTCTGATGGCAAAAAAAGATGATTATTTAATTTCTTGCTATTAATTTAGAAGACAATTTCATAGTGGTACATTTTCTCTTTTGTTTTGGTTGTAGAGAGTAACAAGAAGCTGAAATATTAAAGGAAATATTATATCTTCCTAGTGCTTTATATTAGGCTAACCTAGACTTTCTCTTTATTGAGCTTAATCAGCATAGGCAGATGGATTTTGGTGATCTGAAATTGTAAGAGAGAAATCCCCTGATACTTCTAAGCACCTGAAATAATGTTTTTGACCCAAAGAGATTAAAGTTCTAGAGACAGAATTTCTCCAGTCATCTAGGGTATTTGCTAAAAATGCAAAATCTTGAATCTGACACCCAAGAATTCTGATTCAGTAACTTTGGCGTGGGTGCCAGGAAATTGCATTTTGTAGTAAGCACGCCAAGTAACGTTATGAATACTAAATTTGAGAATCATTACCCATAGGTGTGCACACCAGATCAAAATTGGGATATCGCCAAGAGAAAAATTCAAAGTGACACAGATATATTTTAATTACATTTGGAAGTAAAATCTAGGATAAATTAAGCTGTGGATAATAATAGTTTAGGCTCATATGCCTTATTCATGTAAGTGTCCTGGCCTTTAGGACTTCTCTAATCTTATTCAACTGCTCAAGTTTTGGTTTAGTTGGTTCAGTGAAGAGCCATTATTTTTACCCTTAATTTATGTATTTTAAGAAAGCATGTGAATACAAGTTTATACGTAAAACTAGGCAAATCATGACTATAGTAGAAGCCAGCATTTCTTAAAGCCTATGGATGAACACTACTGTCATATGAGATCTTAAAAGATGTTTTGTGAGAAAATGGATTAAGTGAAGTGAGTGCCAACTTTATGGGTTCATTTTTTACTTGTGTGTGTTTTTAACTCTTTCATGTGTACTAGATTGTAAACGTAATGAAGCCAGGTGCCATGTCTTACATAAATAACATATGTTTTATCATTCTTACATGTCAAAGTGATTCATTTTAGGTATAGTAATACTCAGTATATATGGAAAATAGCAATAATCACTTCTATGTTGTTGAAAACCACCAGGTGGAAATAGGGGATTGTATGTAAGAATTTAAGTAGAATATGAGAAAGGAAAAAATTTATTTCTTTATTTTTTCCTTCTTCAGGCACAGCACCTTTTAATCACTTATCAATCATTTCTCTTTGTCCTATATTCTTCAGAAATACAGCAAACTTCAAAGCTTTTTATGTAGTTTTTTCCTTTAGGCAGCACTTTCAAGGTATGTTAGAAATTGCTAAAGATAAAACAATTTTTAGAAAAATCTAGATTTTAACTGTCATTTTCTTTAGTAAATGGAGGTGAAGTTCTGAAAGTCTAAAGATAATAGTGTATCAATAATCAGATGTTCAGAGGATTTCCCACTTTCTTCAATTTTTGGTAAAAATCTTGAAGATAAAATAGGTATTAAATTCAACTCAGCGTATACATACTGAATGCTCACTGTGTAGTAAGAGCTAGAGATGTAAGGATGGTAGGAATATAAAGCTACCCCCATGGAGCTTACAGCATAGCGGGTAAGATAGACATCTAACAAATAATTGTACATGCAACAGTACTTTGAAGGGGAAGTACAAGGTGTTAACCTATTTTGCCTGGCTGGGAAAGGGATCCTTTGGAGTTGATATTTCGGTTGACCATGTTTTAGGACACTGTTAATGATGGTGATGGTGGGGAGAGGATAGAATACTAATATTAGGTCCAACATCTAGAAGCAAGAGAGAGAGAGAAAGGTTTCCTCCAGCTACTGACAGACGCCTAATATGATAGAGAGTAATGGGGGGTAGTAGCAGATGAAGTAAAAGGAAACAGATTGTTGGGGACCTTGTAGGCCATATTAAGAATTTTCTATTTTATTTTGAATGCAATGAACATTAAAAGATTAAATCAAGAGAGGTTGTATGTGTCCTGATCAGACAAAATTTTAAAAGATATTCTGCCTAGAGTGTAGAAACAGGAAGCCAAGTCTCCTGTGGTGGTGCAGATGCAAGATGTTGGTTACTTGGATTTGGTTGGTTACAATAGGAATGGAAAGAAATGTACAAATCAAGTGATACTGATTATATAGAATCTATAGATTTATAATTGATCGGAATTGGGAGGTAATGGAGAGGGAGGTGTCAAGAGTGACTCACCAGCCTCTGACTGAGCAACTGAGTGATTGGTGGAGATATCTTTGGCTGTAGGAAACACTGGGGGAAGAGAATAGGATTTTTTATTTTTATTTTTTGATGGCAAAGCCATTTACTATTTTGTTTATTCATTGTTAAAAAATTGAAGAGTGGACAGTTTTGAAAATTTCCACTGTGGAAAGTGGGAAAACAATCTGGATAGGAAGCATTAGCAGCTAGTATTGAGGGCCCATAATGCAAATCTTTCCTGTTTTGTGATTTTACTTTAATCATGTTCAGTAACCAAGATTCTGGTTTAGATTAGGCATATAATTTTTATCCAGGATTGGAGATCTTCTGCACTTGATGGAATGACAATGTAGGAAAGGAGTTTAGGATAGTATAAACAAGAGAATGACTGAGGTGATGGACTAAAGAATAAAAGCTGGATGGAGAAGAAAATTAATACAGAAAGGGGCTTATGGGTGGCAGTGAAGTAGGGGAATCGATACACTGGAGGTGCCCATGGAGTCAAAGTACACATGTGGTAGGAATAGAATCTGGTGACCAGAGAGTGGGTTATATCTATTTATGACATAATAGAATAGTTTTGAGTAATGACAAGGTTTGAGGAGTGGGTACAGAAGTGGAGTGGAGGAAGATATTATTGAATATGATGAAATAAAATGTAGCAGAAGAGAGAGAACCCATGGCCATACTTTTCTTGGTTCTTTTTTATAAGCTTGATGTTATATCTCCTTCAATTTCTTTTCTTCCCTCGATACTGCCCATTTATCTGCTCCTCTTTACTCAAAGCTCATGAAAACTATTATATACACTTACTGTCTATATCTCCTTTCCTTTAATCCTCTCTTAAATTCACTCTTCTTGCCTACCATTCCACTAAAACTGTCCTGTCAGGATCCTATCAGTGTCCCCAAGGACCACACACTGATCTCCTCCCAGGCCTCATCTTACTTATGAGCAACTTTGACACAGTTGATTTTTTCCTCCTCCTTGAAACACTTCACTCTACTTGGCTTCCAGTATTCTACAGCCTCTTGATTTTCCTCCTACCTCACTAGCTGTTCCTTCTTAGTCATCTCAGCTAGATGGTCCTTTTTACTTTCCCTAATTTCTAACTATTGAAGTGTCCTGGGACTGAAGCCTCTAGTCTTGCTCATCCCTTCCCATCTGCACCCTATCATTATCTTTTCTGTCTGTACAAACTCCCTAGATTATTTCATACAGTCCTACAGGTTAAATGCTATCTGTATAATTCTAACTTCTAAATGTATATCTCTAGCTATGATATTTCCCTTGAACTCTAGACTTGTAAAACCAAATACTACTCAATATTTGCCTTAGGGTATCTAACAAGCATATGAAATTTACCACATCCAATACTGAACCCTTCATACTCTGCTCCAAGCCTGCTCCTCCCATTGTCTTCTCCATTATAATAAATCTCAACTCCAATCTTCCAATTACTCACTCTAAAAATATTGATTATTTTTTTTCTCATAGCCTTCATTTAGTCCATCAGCAAAATCTCTTGCCCTCTGTGTTGCAAAATATATCCAATAATTTCCCATTACTTTGTCCATTATTACCCTAATTCGAACCACCATCATCTCTTGTCTTGAGTGTTCAATAGCTTCCTATTCTCCACACAGTAGCCAGAGGAACACTTTAAGATGGAAGTTAGATCATGACGTTTGTCTACTCAAAACCTTCCAGTGACTTCTCTCTCTCTGAAAAAAAGCCCAAGGCCTAGAGAATATGCCCCCACACTATGTTTCCAACATCATCTTCTATCACAATTCACCTTTGTTCACTCTGCTCCAGCCTTTCTGGCTTTCTTGCTGATTCTTGAACATGTGTGGCATATTCCTGCCCTTAGGGGTTTTCACTTTCTGTTCTCTTTTCCTGGAATACTTTATCCCTGGATAATTACCTGGCTTGCTCCACCTGTTTCTTCAAGTATCTGCCTACATTTCATCTCATTACTGACCACTTAATATAAAATAATCTCTTTCTTCACTCTTCTTCCCTTTATTCTACTTTATTTTTCTCCAGAGCACTTATCATCACCTAATATATATATATTTTTTGCTTAACTGGTTCTCATATTTTTCCCCCTCACACTTGAATGTAAGCTCCATTAGAATAGGGACTCTATTTTTTTTCATTCACTGATGTAATCCCTGCACTTCTCAATAAATTTTGTTGATTGAATAAATCTATGTTTTTTATTGAGAGGCTACGTCAAAGAGAAGTAAAAATGCTGAACCAAGAGTAGCATGGACCTGAATTCTGAGCCAAGCTGTGATACTTATAGGCTCTGGAAATTTAGGCAAGCCATCTGATTTCTCTGAGCTTCAGTTTTGTTGTCTGTAAAGCATGCCGAGTGGACTATATGAATTCTAAGGGCCTTTCTATACCTAAATAATGCCCATGATCCTGTAAATCTTCATTCTTTGGGCTCTTTCACAGATGTTTTGGGCACAGCATATGGTAAGATGTCTGCAGGGTGATGTTGAGGAGGCACTCTGTAAGGTGGCGTGTGCTGGTATTACATAGCTTCTTTGTTTAGGCTTCTGTAAAATATGAGAAGCTATTGGAATATGGTTTAAGAACTTTTTCTACGTACCTCAGTGTCGTGGACTTTTCCTGATATGAAGGAATGAAACACAATTGAATACCCAAAAATGATGCCATTTTTTTTTTTCCACAAATACTTTGCCAAGGTATAAACTTTGACTTAGGAGTGATTTAAAATCCAAGTACTTATAAATGAACAAAATCGATGGTGTAGACTCCCCAAATTTCAAGCTGCAGTTGAGAAGGTTGTTAAAGACACGTACACATACAACTATAATCCTTAAGAGCTAGAGAGTACAAATAGAGTTAAACCATGTTGACTACGTTATTTAATGCACATTGGACTTTCTCCATGCATGGTGCCTCAGTGAACTCTCTTGGCAGGCTGGTTGCTTCTTCCTTAGTAATTTCCAAACCACTCAGATACCGTGTTCCATTTCTCTTCTCTACAGCACTTTAAAGACATCTTCTTACAACATGAACCTCATAATTCAACATAAGTTGCTGAAACCACAAGCTGTAACTTTTTTTTAAGATACTGAAGACAGTGTTTAAATAGATTGTATCATGTAGCCCAAATAGAAACATTTACATAGCAAGAATCCCAGGATTATTGAATAAAAATATGTGTATTATTATAAAGCAGTGGAGAAAATCACAATGAAGGAAGCATTTATTAGAACATTTCATAAAATTAATGGTCAATAAGAATATGCTTCAAACTCACTATTGTGAAACTTCAATATTAACAGTTCCAGATTGGTTTGGAAGAAAAATTGCTATTTCCAATTTAGTTTTGAGGAAAAGAAAGATTTTAAAACATTCTTGAATTTTTTTCCCCATTACTCATTAAGGTTATAAGGTTTTGTGGTTTGAGACTATAAAGAAATAACATATCATATGGTTTTATTTTGGGCTTAAAGGAATTGCTTAGCTGTGCATTATCCTGAAGTAGGGATGTATAAAAAGAAACAGATCATTAAGTTACAGATAGTCATTTGAAAAATAACATTTTTTATTTAAAAATAAAAATGTAATTACTCATTTGAGATGGTCCTTGTTTAAAATAACTTGCTATCATCTACAGAATAGTAGAGGTTAGTTTGTGTTGCTTTTGTTAATGATGGCTTTATTTGTGGGTAAAATAAACAGTGGTAAATGATTATGTAATCATTTTCATGTGATAAACTTTAATGTCTTGAATCTATAGTCATGGATTCTTAACCTCAACAATTGGCAGAAGTATTTCGAGAGTTGCCAGGAGGGGTGATGGGAGGTAGAGGGGAAAGGGGGAGGGAGGTAGGTGGAACAATGTTCAATTTTCATGTTTTCTTATGGTCTCCCCTTACCTTCTGAATCATGAAATTCTTTTTCTTAGACATTTTTCTTCCATTTGTTTTCTGCCCAAATTCCTCCTTTTCTAATCTTGTCTAGTCCAGTTGACTTCATATTTATCCCCCTTTTCTCTCTCCTTATATTTCAACCAAGTATAGGCTACAAAACCTTTCAGAAAGCATATTATCAGCTCAAAGATGATGAAAGATGAGAACTTGGCCAAGGTAAGGCTACCTGATTTCTTTTCTGCATTGTTATCCCAATATATCCAGAGTGTACTTCCATCCTTTCCCTATTCATTAGCATTGTGAACTATTTATAATCATAAGTCTACTGGGCTTGCAGTACTTGATTATTATTATTTTTTAGCACTTGATAAATATTGATCATAAGGCTCCAGTTCTCAAACTATAATATTTGGGGGTTGATTTGGCTGCCCTGGAAAGCCGAATTACCGCCTTTTAGTCTACCAGGGCTCCATTTAACATGGGAAGAATTAGTTCTCTGATTCAGTGATCATTTAGGGATGCCAGTATACTGGCGTGTTTCATATACAGTTGATCTTAAAACTATACGTTTTATAAAATTGGCAAGTTATTGCTAATCCACTCAAATTAAACCATGCTTCCACCATTGTTTATTTACTTGATTCCTTGTTGGACCCCTAGAAATATTAGGAAGTGAATGAGAGCTTCCTAAATGTGCAATCCTTCCCCTGAAGAAAGGAAGAAAGACTATATTTTCATAGCATCTAGCACATACCATTATTTTAGCACTCGCAATATTTTCTTCAAATAAGAGCCCGTCTTTATCACCAGACCATGAAATCCTTGAGAATAGATCCTTAATTCTCCTCCATTCATTTTCTTCTAATCTAGGGCCTGCTACATACTGGAGAAATAAATACTTTTGGAGCACAAAACTATATTATCAGTTCCTTCAGAGCTACGATCCCTTCCACCTCCTGACTTAGGGCTCTTGTGGTTTATTTTAGAAGTTTTGTGGATGTTGATCCTTTTCAGTTCTTCATAGTACCTGTAATTCAAAGGTGGAGTAGCTGGGTTGTTGGTTGCTCAGTGATGTTTAGTTAGAATAAAGGATTAATACTGAACCCTTTGAATGGCTTTACATTATTTTACAATAAAGACCAGAATGTGGCTCCTTCTACCTCTGCAGCTTTACCACATGCTCTTCTCCTACTTGCTATTGGCCACTGGCTTCTTTGAACTCCTCAAACAAACCATGTTCCTTCCTCCCTCAGAGCCTTTGCTGTTTCCCTGCCTGAAATATAATTGCTCTGTATTTACTCTCCTCATCCTGCTGTTCTTCACCTTGATAATTGATATTTGTTCTTTGGATCTCATCTGGGAACAGGGAAGCCTTTCCTGATACCCCAGAAGAGGTGTCAGGGGTATCAGGTCATGTTCCCTAGTTGTGCTGTATATTATGTTTTCTATGTTGCATTTACTACAGTTTTTACTTTTTATTTGTTTGTTTGTTTTTTCTGAGGACGATTTACCTTGAGCTAACATCTGTGCCAATCTTTCTCTACTTTATATGTGGGTTGCTGCCACAGCATGGCTGATGTGTGGTATAGGTCCACACTGAGGATCTGAAACTGCAAACCTGGGCTGCTGAAGTGGAGTGCAACGAACTTAACCACTAGGCCATGGGGCCGGCTCCCAGGTTTTACTTATTTATGTATGTGTTTGGTTATTTTTGTTTCTTCCACAAGACTGTAAGTTCTAGGAAGATGAAGACCATGGTTTATTTTATTATTTTATCATCTGTGTCTTGCATGGTCCCTGGCACAGAGAAAACACTCATCAGAATTTTATTGAAAAAAATGAAACCCAGTTGTATTCTACCTGTTTTGTTTCTTTTTCCTGGCAAAGCAGATTTTATATTTTTCATGTGAATGTAGTGCGAAAGCCGTCTTTATAGATAGACCTGAGTTCATTCTGGCCATTCTGTCTAAATCTCTAGCTATATCCCCTTTAGCCTTTACATATTGGAGACATTGGCTAAGAGCAGCAAATAGGCACAGGAAGAAGAAATACTTTTTCATTCTTATTCTATTACATCATCTATAATGTGCACTCGTTCCTCTGCTTTCCTGCTACCTGTACACCCACCCTGCCCCATAATTATGCCACTATGAGGTTGCAAGGTAATGTCTCAACCCCAATACTACTTCCACCTGATGGGACATAGTACCAGGGATTTCAAAATATAAGTCTAGCAATTCTGACCAATTCAGGCTCCAATAACTGAACATCACAATTACTCAAATTAGTACTTAGATTATAGAATTCAATCCTTCTAGTTTATGAAGAACTATTTATAAATTGAAGTAAAATTAAATTAACTGTCCTAGTGAAATGAGAATAGCTATTTTAGAATGAAGACCCAGCTAATAAAAAACAATTATATGTTAAATAATAATAGTTTATTTGATATATTTGTAGATATATGTGACTGGATTCACAGACCTTTTAAAAAAAAGTACCTGTTTTTTGTTAGACCTGTTCACAGCTCAAGTCCAGCTAATAAGTAAATTGTAATTTGATCCTTTATTTAAAAGTTTTTCCTTATATGAATTGGGGCCAAATCTTCCTCACAGAAGGAAGGGACATAGCCAGGCATTGACAGAGAACCTGGGTGGGTGTGAGCTTGAGAGAAGTGGGAAATTTTTCTACCTGGTGCCTGGGGAACATTTTATTAGCCCCTGTGTTTTTCCGAATCTGGCACTGATCTGATTGAGGAAGGTGAGGAGGCAGTTTTCAAATATCCTACATGGCCTCCTGGAAGAAATAGGAAACAAGGTGGCCTCGCCCCTCTGTGGGCTGACTCTTAGAAAACTGGAACCCTAATAAAACAGCTATAGAGTAAGTAGCTCAGGTAGGCAATTTTGGTTTTGAAGAAACATAAGAGCTGCCTTAAGAGGTGGCCTGTCTCCATGTTCAGTTGAGATATTAACATCTTCTTTGCTGTGGCCTGATGCATGATGCTCATTGTTGGTTCCTGTGTTAGAGGCTTTGCCTGTACTAGTGTGGAGCAGGTGCAGCAATCCAGGAATACGTAGTAGCCTGCTATGGAGTAATCTTACCCCAGGTTGTTAAGACTCCAGGGTGATGCCACTGCTGAGTCTTCCTGCTGACCCTATTCTGAATGTTCAGTAGAGCCGAGCCTTTTATGATGCTTTCTCAGAAGTAATTGTACCTAGGGAGTCATTGCAGCTGGAGTGGTTGTTTACCAAACTGATTGAAGATGCTGTGAGACAGAACACGATGGTAAGACAGAGTTGGGTGGGGTAAGACTTGGCATATGCTAAGACAAGAGAAGCAGCAGCATAGATAGAATCAATAGTGCTACGTGGGACACTTCTTGTGGTAGTGGGAAGCACTTGAGGAAGCTGGGAGCTCAGTGATGATCCTGCCAGGGAGTTGTTTTGTTGCCAGTGATGTTAATCCCACTCCTTTAGCTGTCTTTCTCAGACTGGAAGTCTTATCATTTTTGCATGCTTGTTGTGGCAGGTGCTTTATACATAACAACCCTGAAAGGTTGGAGCCCCAGGCCCACATGCCCATTAGTCTCTTGTGCCAGTCCTGTGTGCCCTGAGTCACCTCTCATTTCCCAGGCCTAGATGAAATGACACACAGAGGGTTTGGGATTTGGCTTCTAAAGTAGCCATTGGGGAGCTGGATGATACAACACAGAAGTTTGGGGGAATTAGCTACGTCTGCATGGGAGATGGGGGGGTAGTATCAGGTAAACACTGTAACTCTCCTTTCTCCCCTACACAAACTGCTCCATGGTACAGTTTTCCCTTGCAGACCTTCCAAACAAATATCGTGTGCTGAGAGACCTGTTGGGGCTCTTCATGGCTTTTCATGAAGCTCGTGTAATTAGGCATTACGCTGCACTGCTTTACATGTTTCTTTGCTCCCTGTTCCCTATTTTCTTCCCCTCACTGCTCCTCCTAAATAAAGGGCTTCTACCTTCTAAAAGAAAATATCAGCACTTTAATTTGCTCAAGCTCTGCTTTCTAGGTGACCTGAGCTAAGACATACCATCATTTGAAATTTGACAAAATTAAGCTGTGTGTGTGTGTGTGTGTGTGTGTGTGTGTGTGTGTGTATTTACAGTCTGGTTCCTTCTGTTGTTGAATCATTTCCTAACTGACCTGTTATTCTCTCCTTTATATAACATCTTATCCTATCCACAATTTATGGATATTTCCAAAAGTGAGCTTGGAGTTTGCTTTATTTTTTATCATTTCATGCACAAATATTTTAGACTTAAGAATATTGAAAGAGAACAGTTAATTACTTTATTTTTTTATATTTTATACAATCCTAGAAATCAGGAAGCAATTTTATAGCCCTCATATTGCTTGTCACAGAACCTGGCACATTGTATGTTCTCAATAAGTATTTCTTGATTGAAGGAATAGTAATAATATCATGCCACTACAATCTAGAAGCAGGCCAGTTTTTCTTTATTTTTTTTTCCCTTTGAGCCACTTCTTAAATTTTCTATAAAGCTCCTCCTTATGCACAACTTTTGGCATTGAAATTTTTAGCTCAGAGGGAGTTGATTGTGTTATTTAAGTTTTTCAGGAATTCTGTTGACTTCTTGTTATAGATCAGATTGATTTTTAAATTACTTTGGAGAGACCCAAAGAATTTTGCAATTGAGGTCATATTTTCAGAGAAAGGTATTATCTCAGTAGGATCATAGTTATTGCTCGAGACTTTCAGCTGCTGAATATTAAAAAAAAAAAAAAAAACATCAGTAGGCCTATATCAACAAAGAACAACCAAGAAGTAAATTCTTTTAGCTTCAGTGATACTGCCATTTGCAATGATGAGTCAATAGAGTCATTCACATTTAAATGTTGTCTATTTAATGGTCTTTGTAAAGATTACTTTATACTTCTCTCCATGCAGCACCCCTGTTGGGATGCTTTTACTTGAAAAACACTGTAAACACCCTATTTGGTATAGACTATGTTACATTATTTTAGTCTCTCATTTTACTTAAATGTCCATGAAGAAATATGGAGGTCTTTTCATTTTGCTGGGAAATTGTGTATGTCCATCTGTCATTATATCAGTTATCACTAGCTGCTGTAACAGATAAAACCCCAAATCTCAAGGGCTTTACACAATAAATATTTATTTCTTGTTTACATCAGAGTCTATTGTGGATGTACGCGGTCAGGTGGTTTTCCCTCCAGCAGTGACTCAAGAACTTAGGCTTCTTTCATCTGTGGCTTTGCCATGCTGTCTTCAACAGAGTGGTAAGGAGAGTCTTCCAAGGTCATCTGCTGGATCATTTCCTTTCTAGCCAGCAAAAGGGCAAATGAGGAAGGAGATCATCTGTGAAAAATTTTTATTGGCCAGACTTGGACATGACATATATTATTTCTGCCCTGATTCTACAAGCCAGAACTCAGTTAAATGCAAGGGGAAGCTAGGAATTATGGCCTGACTGTGTGTCCAAAAGGGTTTTAGTAATGACTAGCAATCTCTGACCTAGTTCCTAAAGAATGTTTTGATCCTAAAGCATTTGAGGGTAGCCCGGCTAGCTCATTTGGTAGAGCATGAGATCTTAAAGGATTTGAGCATATTTTTAAAGATTAATCATTTCTCAGCATTTTCCTAATTTTTTCTTTCCAAGTCACATCCATCAATTTAATGGTAAAAGCTGTTTGCTCTATGGAAAACAAAATGAGGTGGGTATCAGGCTGCATAGACAGAAGACACTCTCTACAGAGTTCATGGATCTTGAATTATTTTTTTCTTTTTGACTTTAAAATATATGATTTTTTCAAGTTCCTAAGTGAGTGAAAACACATTTAAAAAAAGTGGCTAGAGACAAACTGACCTTGGATTTTTCCTGGTCAGAATTCTGTTTACCAGAGTCAAACTGCAACTTTAGGATCTGGGGACTTAGGAATTTGGGAGTCTTTTCATGCTGTCACCATGAATAAATCATATCTCAATAGCAATGACCAGTATTAAATTTAATAGTTACATCACCTCAAAGAATGTTAAACATGATAAGTTATAATTACAGATTTTACAAAGTTGAGATCTTCTCATTCTTAGGGTTTTCTTGTATAGTGTTGATATTAGCTGCCTAAATAATGTGGACTAGCGTTAGATGGTCTTATCACAAGATAAAGTATTATCCATTCTCTTACTGTCTTTATTGAGGTATAATTGACAATGAAATTATAAGATAGTTAAAGCATATAATGTGATGATTTGATGTATGTATGCATTGTGAAAAGATTCCCCCAAAAGAGTCAATGAACACATTCATCATTTCACATATTTACCTTTTTTTTTCTGGTGACAACATTTAAATTCTACTTTCTTAGCAAATTTCAATTGTACAACACAGTGTTATCAACTGTAGTTACTGTATTGTACTTTAGATCCTCAGACCTTATTTATCTTATGACTGAAAGTTTCTGGTATTATGCATTCTTGATTCACAAATATATTTATTCATACAAAAATGAATAAGACACAGAATTTTCTTTTAAGAAGCCTTAATATTTTGTGTGTGAGAAAGACAATTAATAAATAGAGTGTAGTATGGCACATTTTACTATAGAGGAAAGAACAGAGTATGGTTGAAATACAGAGACAGTTGAGTTTTGAAAAATGATTAGAAGTCTGGTCTATAAGGTAAAGGGAAAGAATATTCCTCATAGAGATAAACAGCATATGCAAAAGCCTAAGGTTATGAAAGAGAATGGTGTGTTTTTTGAATGTTGACCAAGTCTATATACCTAGAGAACAATAGAGATATTTGATATTTTGTAGTTCTTGGTATGCCTCAACATACATTATGCTGTAATGCTAACTAGGAAGTATGACTAGGGCGATAAGAAGGTCTTGAAATTCTATTAAATGAAAAATAATGAAGAATGCTTGCAGAGCTCTTAGGGAATATATAAGATGAAATAAAATTTTGAGAAAATATGAGCCAACTTGAATTACTTGAAGGCCATGTAATAATGGAAATAAATTTAGTATATATGATCCAGAGGAAACAAATAAGACTAGGGGATGAAAGTTATCTTAAGGTTTTATCCAGCTGTCCTACTGCTGGGTATTTATCCAAAGAACTTGAAAACACAAAGGCACAAAGATACTTGCACCCCTATGTTCATTGCAGCATTATACACAATAGCCAAGACTTCAAAGCAACCTAGGTGCCCATGAAGGGACCAATGGAAAAGAAGATGTGGTATTTATACATGATGGACTACTACTCAGCCATGAGAAATGATGAAATCTGGCCATTTGTGACAACATGGATGGACCTTGAGGGTATTATGCTGAGTGAAATAAGTCAGAGGGAGAAAAGT
Organism: Equus quagga; assembly: GCF_021613505.1. Taxonomy (NCBI): domain Eukaryota; kingdom Metazoa; phylum Chordata; class Mammalia; order Perissodactyla; family Equidae; genus Equus; species Equus quagga. Next base: position 38,359,100 of record NC_060280.1, on the reverse strand, counting down.
CAAATACCGTATGATCTCACTCATAAGTAGAAGATAAAAACAACAACAAACAAACACATAGCATTGGAGATTGGATTGGTGGTTACAAGAGGGGAAGGGGGAAGGGCAAAAGGGGGTGATTAGGCTCACATGTGAGGGGATAGACTATTAGTTTTTGAGTGGCGAGCATGATGTAATCTACACAGAATTTGAAATATGTTATGATGTACATCCGAAAGCTATATAATGTTATAATCCAATGTTACTGCAATTAAAAAAATAAAATAAATAAAATAATTAATTAATTAAAAAAGAACTAAAAACAAAAATGTGGAAGACTTCCAGATTTGGAGCTGTCCAATGATGGAGGAGTTTACCTCAGTGTGGGCAACCAGAGATCAGATAATCTTTCATCAGATTGCTATAAAGGGGATTATATTTTGACTCTATGATGTTATGAATCTGTTGATTCTGGGGAGTACTGTAACATGGACTCTTTAACTGGACTGTGTCGATTTGAATCTGGGCTTCACAGCTTACTATAGGAGTGGTTGTGGGCTAGTTATTTAAACTTTCCACATTTGTAAGGCTGTAATAGTGCTGGCTTTAGAGAGTATTTGTGAAGGTTAACTGAGATAAACTATGTAAAGGGCTTAGCATAATTCCTGGCACATGGTAAACATTCTATAAATAAGAATCCTCCTCCTCATCGTCATTATCAAATGCTACATAAATCAGCTTTCTTTATGTTTAATGACTCATGAACTGTAATGGACAACATTGATATAGAGCAAGGGTTGGCAAACATTTTCTGTAATGGGCCAGATAGCAAATATTTTATGTTATGTGGATCACTGACAGTCTTTGTTGCATATTCTTCCTTGTATTTTTACAATACTTTGGAAATGTAAAAACCACTCTTGGTTCATATGCTGTATGAAAACAGGCTATGGGACAGGTTTGGTCTGTGGGCTATAGTTTGCTGACCTCTGATATACATGAATAGAGAAATTAACCAAATAAGCAGCATAGAATTAAGAGAAAGCAAGTGGGTTTATTAAGAGGTTAAGGTGAAAAAGCTGATCTTTACAGAGTACAAATGAATGGGTGGGAAATTTCAGGTCCAGACTTGGAAAAGGAAAGGAGAGCTTGCATGTCAGAGCTACTTAGATGGAAGAGGAAGAAAGTAGGATCACAAAAATGCCTATTATAGCATCAGATATAAATGTTATGTAAGATCCCCAGAATAGCACGATGGCTGTAAACATGTCAGACATAAAAGCCAAGAGCCTAATTACAGTTCCCATCTAGTCTAATCCTGTTACCATTAGCAACAGGGAGGACAGCATCTGTGTTTGCTATCCCACTAGTCTGATTTTTCTAGTTTTTCTCCCCCCAGCAGTTGCTACCACTGTAGAGTATTGTAGGGAAGGAGATGTCTAAAGACATCTGCTGGTTGTTTTAGGCCAGGCCTCGTGGGGTGGAGGGACAGTCCCTTGGTGGACTTTTTGTAGGTCAGGATTGGTCCCTCTTTGGAAATCCTACAATACATTTTTAGTTCATTCAAAAGAGATTAACTTCTGGAAATAGACTCCTGCTAACCTATTTCTATAAAGTATGGTTGGCTCCAAAATGTAAGGCATTGATTGTTTTTACTATTTTTTTCTTCCCTCCACTCCTGCCCCCCTCCATTAGTACTTCCGCTCAGGAAACCAACTTAGTACAAGGTTGCTTACTTAGCACAGAATTAGACAAATAGGGTTAGATGTGCTTAAGGAATATGTACCTTAAGCTAAGGTAACCTGATGGATTGCCTTTTTCTACTCTAGGGATGTTTGTATCAAGAACCAGGAATCAAACTACCTTTCCTTCTAGATAGTACTGAATTAACAGTGACAAACTTACTCCCCGATTCCCTTTTCAATTAGTCACCAAAGCACTATTTTCTCCAATGCAATCGGATAGTTGATAGCTTTTTTAAATGATTGTGTGAACATTTCAGAGCCTACTATGTGGCAAGTAGCTTGTTGTATAGTGGGAACGTGATGATGAATGGAAAGCAAATTACAGGCCCTCCAGGAACTCACTGTTAAAATATGGTACTATAATGGCTATGAGAGAGGTGAACATAAGCAAGCACAGAACACAGAACAAAGGCAGCAGACTCACCCTGCAAGAATTAGGGTAAAATGATGCTGGAGGAGTCAGGGGATAAGAGGTGGAAGAAATTTTCAGGCAGAGAAAACAGTATGTGTAAAAGAACAGAGTTGAGAGACTGTATAGTATGCCTGTATTGTTTGCTGCAAATAATTTTGTGTGACTCTAGTGATGAATGAGAGCAGGGAGAATGCCAGGTTGGGAGAATAAAGACATAAGCAAGGGCCAGGTTATGAAGAGCCCTGTATATTATGGTAATGAGTTTATCTTTCTTTCTTTTTTTTTTATTAAAGATTGGCACCTGGGCTAACAACTGTTGCCAATCCTTTTTTTTTTTTTCCTGCTTTATCTCCCCAACCTGCCCCCGTACATAGTTGTATATCTTAGTTACAGGTCCTTCTAGTGTGGGATGTGGGACGCCGCCTCAACGTGGCCTGACAAGCGTTGCCATGTCCGTGCCCAGGATCCGAACCCTGGGTCACTGCAGTGGAGCGCGCGAACTTAACCGCTCGGCCGCGGAGCCGGCCCGGAGTTTTTCATCTAAATGGCAATTGGGAATCTTCTCTTGGGATAAGTTGTTTCTGCAGATTAATACTCTAATGGTTTATAACTTGCTTTTACTGGAGGATGACTTTTTATTGACCTTGTGCTAAGTCTTTTGGGTCAAAAACCTCAATCGGAGCCTATGGTGCCTATATATAAAATTGATATTTTATTAATTTTCTATTGCTATAAAATTGCTGCATAAGAAGCCATCCCAACGCTTGGTGGCTTAAAAGAACAATCTTTTATTCTCGTGGATCTGTGCATCGGCTTGGGATTGTCTGATCTAGGCTTAGACTGCCTGGGAGGTTCTGATGGTCTTGGCTGGGTTCGTGCTACAGTTCTCTGGGGTTGGATTGATCCATGTTGTCTTTGACTGGGGCAGCTCTGGCGCACGTATCGATCTCTAAGCCTCCTCCTGGGACAAGAAGGCTAACCTGGGCATGCCCTGCTCATGGTGATGGTACCGGTGTAGGAGAATGACAGCCTCTTAAGACGTAGGCTCAGAATTGTCATACCATTGCTTCCTTCCTATCTATAAACCAAAGCAAGTTATGAGACCAAGTCAAACATCAATGATGTTAGTATATTTGTCCCATGGAAGTGAGGAGGATGGAGTGAATGTGTCTGAACAATAATGTAATTTACAATAAGAATAATAATAATAGCAATATTATTGTTTTGTGTGAGGATTAAATGAAAAATAATCTATGCAAAATACTCAGCAAAAAGTCCACCATAAAAACTTCAATAAATGCTTGTTATTGTTATTATTTGTTACATAGTAAAGTTAAATAATTTTGTATATTAGTCAGAGTCTTGGCAGGAAATGAATGGTGTTGGGTACCAAAGGTTGGATTGAAGATAATTTATTGGAAGGATTATTTACAGAGATAGGCATGGTTAAGGGAAACCATAAAAAATTGGAAGCCATTAACCACCTTTAGATCTGAGAGACAAGATTTTACCAGGATTCAGTAAGAGCTTCAGTCATAGGAGAGGTGCTGCTTGAAGGAGCGGTGGCCTTAGAAAAGAACACAGCCACTGCCAAAACCTAGGCTTGGCCAGGAGGGTGCTGGTGGAATAAACACCCTGACCTTTCTCTTCTCCCACTCCCTGGTCTGCTGCCAGAGCCTCACATTAGCTGATCCCAACCAGAAGCCAAAAGGCAACGAATCTTAGTGACAGTCTGTAGAAGTCAGCATCCCAGGGTGCAGAGCAAGGAAGAGAAAGGTAGGGAATAGATGTGAAGGGGCAAACAGGATAATTTGCATGCTTTGTGAGTCAGTGAGTTTTCAAATAAAAAAATATTCCTTTTCGTCCCTTTAAGTGTTTTTATTTTGTAACTAGAATCTAACTTTCCAAGAATGGTTGTTGCTTTCTCTTCCTTTTAATTTTGATGTGAGTACATGTCACTACCCAAAACATTAGAAGCCTAAAGTGTCAGTGGTTTCATTATGTAATCAAACACAAAACTGCCTCAATATGGGGACTAGACTACATAGAACATGGATAAGTGACTGAATCAGTGTCCTTAGTAGGATCTGTTTTCACAGTTTTGAAATTGGATCAGTGCTGTCGCAGAATCAGAAAACACTTCTTTCCCCATTGCCTTTAGAAATTATTTTGTGTTGTGAGGTGATTCAACATTCCTTTGAAACTGAGTGGAGAGATCATCATGGTTTAGAGAAAAATGACCTTATCATGAATTTGGCCCATCTCTGCTGTCAGCTAGCCAAAGTCTGCTAAAACAAAATGCTAAAAAAAGTATTTCCATATAAAGTAGCTCTCTTCATAATTAAATTCTGTACTAACTAAAAGAGGAGTTTTTTTTTACAAGTGTGGAATCTGTGCAGAAATTTTGATTCTCTCCCCCCCGGCCCCCGACAGCCTGTCAAATCATGTTATTTTTTTCTATAGCTCTAAGAATCTTTCTTTTATTACTTGTCTCAAGTCTTTCTTCTGTTTCTTAGATTTCTATTTTACATACTTTTAGTTTCTCCTTTAGTTTTATCCTATTCTGTTTTTCTGGGTCATTCTGACAGATCACAGTCACAGGCATTCATTCTTCTATTTAACAAGTGTTTGTGGAGCATGTGTCTTGTGCCCTGAAGACAGAATAGCCTCTTATTTTGTATTGATAATCAACCTAATAATTGCAGGTCTTTACTTGCAATGGTTTTTTCAGTTCCATTTTGCTAATTTCTTGTAGTATTTTTTAATTCGCTTGTTGCAGTCTCTGCATTTCTTCTTGAGACTATGGTTACTTTGTGGTGGTTCCCAAATTCATGACTCATTAGTATAAAAGGGCCCATTTCTTTACTAATCGGATTTAGAACCTAGGGAACCTTCAGGTTTCCAAGTTGAAAATGATGCTACATTAAAAAAGGATCAACTACTGATCATCACACTCACAGTTCCTAAAGTGTTGGAAGGCTTGTTCCAGCCCACTGACCTGGTGGCAAACAAGTAAATCCAGACAGTTTGTAGTTAACCTCAAAGCCCAGAGCCTGGGACTAACTGTATTTCCTGAATATCCATCTCAAATGTTTGTCTCATTGTTCCCACTTGGGTCAGGCATTTCATAGAATGTAGGCTCCATGAGAGCAGGGGCCTTGTTCTTTGCCATGTCTATAGTACATAGAGCAGTGATAAGTACATAGAATGTGCTCAATAAATATTTGTGTAATAAATGTATCAGGAATGGTGATGGCATAGGAGAGACCTGTGGGAGAGGATGGAACCAGGAGCGGGGAGGTAAGCTCATATTTAATGAACTACTATGTGCTAGGCACTATTCTGTGTATAATTTAATTTATTCTTGCAAAAATATTATGAGATGGGTATTATTTCTGCATTTTATGTGAGGAAATAGAATCTTATAGACATTAAGTAGATTGTCCAAGTCACACAGATAGTGTGTGGCACAAGTGAAATTCAAACAGAAGTTTGTCTGATTCTAATGTGTATCTTCTTCCCCCTCTGTATTCCTCACTTGTGATCCAGGAACATACGAAAATAGAGGAACTGGGTCTATGGGTGGAGAAAGAGTTAGATATATACTAAGGGCTGCAAATTTCCTATGACATTTAAAACATTTTTATGTTTTCCTTTCAATCATAGTATAAAAGAAATAAATTTAAAGCCTATTTGAGATTGTCTGGATAACCACTTTGAGCGCTGCTGTATGATTTCCTGGAATACATTTTCCTTGTGCTTGTGTTTACAGTTTCACTGGGGACAAGTGGTACTCTTTATATGTTACAGCCTATTGTAAAGAGAACAGAAGTGAACTTAATTCATAATCACTGCTTTATACCAAGCTAAGGCCAAGTGACATCAAGGCATGGTTAACACAGAAGAATTTGCACCGTAATAGTCAGTATCCTTTATGTTGGAAGTGGCAGCTTAATTTCAGCAAAACATTATCATTCGTCACATTAGATTAATGTTAATTTGAACTTTATTGGTTTTGTAATTTGGATTTATTCAATTTTTAAATTTCAGTTTTTATAGTTGTATCAGAGTTGGAAGCATAAGGAGTTTCCCTAATTTTATGTTTGTACATTCTTAAATGATTCTATGAAGTGTTTTCCAAACATGATAGTGTTGTCTACTTCAATGTTTTTTTCTTTTAAAATAGGTACACGTTTTATTCAAGTTGGGAAAACAGTGATAGTTGCTTGTGAACTTGTATATGTGTCTCATTAGATTGTAAGCTTTTTTGAAGACAGAAACCATGTGATAGTCATTTCGAAGTCCCTCTTCCACCTACTGATAGCTAGTTAAATTCATGGTCATTCAATTATTCAAAAAATATTTACTGAGGACCTACAATCCCAGGACTATTTTAGACTCTGGTAATACAGAATTGAATGTGACTGGCAAGGTCCTTGCTTTCGTGGAGCTTAGATTCTAATGTGGGGAAGACAGAAAATAAATAAATAAACACATGTGGAAATAAAATGCTTACATACTGAATAAATGCTGTGGGTAAATAAATTATTTCCATCGTTAACACTCCATTGATGCTGCTGTTGTTAAGGTCAGCAATGACCTCCATGTTGCCAAATCCATTGGCTGCTTTACTGTCCTTATATGTTTTGCTTAATAGGTGTTTTATACTAAATCTTTTTTTATACTGCTTTCTGTTTTGCTGTAGTTTTAAAATTTTGTTCCCTGGAAATGTAGAGTTCCACAAATCTGACCCAGGCAGGATCTGATGGGTCAGAGGACCAGGCTCCTTCTACCCTCTCTTCAATAGAGCATCTTTCTTTTCTGTCTGTCTGTCTCTCTTTCTTTCTCTGTCTCTCTTTCTTTGCCTCTCTCCCTCCCTCCTTTCCCTCCTTCCTTATCTATCTTGGTTTGTCTAAGATTTTGTTTGCCAAAAAGGTCTGATCCCAATCCTCCCTCCAAAATTATTTTTGAAAACCATGAGTAAACTAGTTTGCACACCATTTTATTAAGTCTTGGAAACTGACCAGTGCATCCTAGGAGGGTATACCTGCTTCTATCTGGTCAAGGAGAGGCAATTAATTTTACCTTTTTTTGTGTGAGGAAGATTGGCCCTGAGCTAACACCTGTTGCCAATCTTCCTCTTTTTGCTTGAGGAAGATTGTTGCTAAGCTAACATCTGTGCCAATCTTCCTCCATTTTATGTGGGATGCTGCCACAACATGGCCTGATGAGTGGTGCTAGGTCTGTGCCTGGGATCTGAACCTGGGTTACTGAAGCAGAGCATGCCAACTTAACCACTATGCCACCAGGCTGTCCCTTAATTTTACCCTTTTGTTAACAAAAGTAAATGAAAAATAAAATAGCAGAACTTTGCGTTTAGAAGTCTCTTGGATGTTATCTTTTTCAATTATCTAATTTTACAGGGGAGGAAACTGGAGTCAGAGAGGTAATGTGATCTTTGTAAGGCCAGGTAGCTAGTTAATGGCAGTTGGGACTAGAACTCCGATCTTCAAATCTTTTTACTATCCCATGCTGCATATATAAATACATAGTTTCTGATTTTCTCTCAACTCTGATATGTTGCAGTGTGGTGACAAAGTTACACAGATTGAGGGACATGAATATAACACAGAGTTATGCTGCATTATGAGTTTATATCAATCTGGGCTATAATATGGGATAAGTAGATGGCCAGATGAGGGGACACACATGGGTATGTGTATATTTGCATGCATATAGATAACACTTAATAAATATTTATTGAATTGCATAGAACAACGTATTATATATATATCCCCATATTCTAATATTCTTCTCTCCTCCTTCTACTATTATCACCATTTCTTATGGTTAAAATTAATATAGAATGATGATGAAAGTGACACACAGTAACACGCCAAAGATGCAATTAAGATAAATCTGAGTAGGTAGCACTTCAAAGGTTTTTGGAAAACATAACTCTAGGCCTTGGTATTCCAAAATTAACCCTGAGCATATTTTTTAGGTCCAGAAAAATTGTAATAACCTTGATTAATAACAAATATGATGCTTAAATGAGTCAAAGATATGTTGTTTGCTTAGGTAATAGCATTGTTAGTGAATTTGGGCAGCAGAGAAGCAGCAGCTTGGAAATGAAACAATAGACCAAATATAGGTCACTCCGGGCAAAACCTGCATTTGTGATATATGATTAGAGTCTGTCCAAGTTTCTGACAAACAGTAGTTACCTAAAGAGGAACAGAATGTGGAGTCAGTAGTTACCTAAAGAGGAACAGAATGTGGAGTCAGCCTTTCAGAATTCTGTTGATGCTAACCTCTTATGAATTATAGGTAGTTATGCAGCTGCTTGGAGAGATTTCTTCCCATGATAGTCTGACCTCAGGTGCTCTCAAGATCATTTTGTGCTGAATGTTTCTACTATACCATTTATATTAATTCCTTTAGGCTAAAGGTAGAAAAAGAAACAGTAACACCGAGTTTTTGTTTGTTTTAAATGAGTCAATTTGATGACAGGGAGGGATGGTTGTTTTTCTTGGATCTACAAAGCTAAGTCCTAAAGCTCCAAGTGGAAAAATTTTGGCAACTTCTAGTTGTTATGCATGCTTTAGGGATAAAGTTCTGTTATGCTTGGCATCTGCCTGCAAAGTTACTTTTAGAGACATTCTTATGCTTCTAGGTACAGAACAAGTCATGACTATAGTGGAAAGCTTCTTTGGTAATCAGGAGATTCAAGTCCTGGTTTAGTTACTACTAGTTTTCTGCTCTTGTAGAAGTCACCTAAATTCACCAGCCTTCGTTTCTTCATCTGTACACTGAGGAGTTAATAAGATGATTCTCAGCCCTCTGACAGTTGTAGCACTGCATGATTCAGACTCACAGTTTCCTTTTTTTTTTCATATTGCTCCATTCAATGTTTTGTTTCCAGATTATGCCATGCAATTTTATGCCTCTGTCTTTTGCATCATATATACTTTTTGCTCATTCATTAATTAATGCATGAGTGCATCTATTCTTTTATTGATTATCTAATTCCACCTTTATTGAGCATATACTACCTTCCAATGATGGTACAGAATTTACTGACACGATTTCTGCTGTCAAGATCCTAAAAATCAAGTGTGGAATACAACAGTGTCCCTGCCAGCCTCTCCAACCTCATCTCATACTACTGTTTCTCTTTCCCTATTGGATTTCTTTAACGTCTTTGCTCCGATTTCTCTTTCCTCAGTTTTTTGCACATTCTCCATCCCTTCCACTTCCCTGTTCCCAAACTCCTATGCGTGAAAATGCCTACTTATCCTTAGATCTCAGTTGAAAGTTCTCCCTCCTTTGAGAAACAAACTCCCTAGAATAGGCATTCTATTATGTATTCTCGTTACATCCTATTCTTCTTCTAGCCTGACATTCATGACACTATAGTTATAACTTGATTAAACCATTGTATATGTCCATAAAATGTCCAGAAAGAAAATTTTACTTTCAGACAGTATGAATGTACATGGATTCCAAGGATGCTGCAAAATCCTTGTGTTCCTTTCTCATCTATCTCTTCATGCAGAGTCTACTTCTGGTGGGCATAAGGGGTCTCTCCTTCATGGTCTTCCTACCTCTTTCTTATTTTATTCTCCCTGTCTGTTTAGCTTCTCCTTCAGTAGTTCCATCTATTGTTCCTGAGGAGCTGGAGGGACAGTGTCATATTTCAGGTCTATACAACTTTGAAGGGTAGTTTAGACCCTCAGCTTCTTCAAAGTGAAAAATCTACAAAACAAAGATCTGTCTTTGCCTAACTTATTATAGCATAACTTCAATGTGTTACTGTGCTAATAAACATTTTGTTTCTTTGTTCAAAAAAAAGGAAAAAACAAAATAGAAGGGAAATAGACGTGAAGGTAGCGAAATTTGTTTTGCCTCACTTGTTTGGTGTCCTTTTTTTTCTGCTAAACTATCAGCGCAGAGACTAATCTATCTTATTCTCTATGTATCTCCAGTACCAGGCACACAGTACGTGCTTAATAAATGTTTGTAGAATAAATGAGTGCATGGTTGAAAGGTGGGAAAGAATGACCAGTAAATTGATTGTTATGGTATAATGTGAGAGGTTCTGTAGCATAGATATGATATCCCTATTTGGGTATGTTATATTCAAAGAAGATAATGTATATATTATAGTTTTATAAATCCTAAAACTCTACATAGCTACTTTGGCAAGACACTGATAAGCTCTATACTTCAGTGGTTCTCAAAGTGTGGTCCCTGTACCAGCAACATCAGCATAGTATAGAAATTTATTAGAGAAGTAGATTTTGAGCCTCACCCTAGACCTACTAAATCAGAAATTCTGGTAGTGTGGCTGAGTAATCTGTTAAAAGATCTTCAGGTGATTTTGGTGCATGATAAAATTTGACAACCACTGCTTATAAGGGATAAAATGTGCAGTGTGACTTGGCTTTTAATCTTGCAAAGATTATATATAGGGAGATAAAACATATATACCAGTGACATGGGGCTCTAAGAATCACAAGACAAACGCAAAGTACCAAAGCAATAGGGGGAGGAAGGGAGAAATGACCTTTGGTGAAAGAGGCTTCAGGGAGAAAGAACATTTGAGCTGGAACTGCTGAATCATGGTCCATAAAACATTCTAGATGAAAAGAAAAACCAAATAAACAATCAAAATCCCTGTAACCCCAGATCAAAACAAAGAAAATCTGACAATTATTCTAGATATAAAAAGGCAGTTTGTAATAGTTAAGATCTCAGGCTTTGGAGTTAAACATACGAGGTTCCTTTCCTGGTTCCGGCAGTTATGAACTAAGCAAACTGGGCAAACTTCTCAACCTCCCTCTTCCTGAGTTTCCTCCTTTGTAAAGTGGGTAAAGTAGTAGTACCTATCTCATAGGATTGTTGGGAATAGTATATGAGATAATGGACTTTCAGTGCTTTACTTGCTAAGGTAAAGGCTTGATAAATGGTACTTATTACTAACACAAAAATAGACTATTGAAGTTGAAAAGTTGGGTAAGGAGTCTTCATCTAGACAAGGAAGACTTTACATCTTCTATCTCCTAGTTATAATTTTCTTTCCTTCTTTTTTTTTTTTTTGAGGAAGATTAACCCTGAGTTTATATCTGCCGCCAATCCTCCTCTTTTTGCTGAGGAAGATTGGCCCTGAGCTAACATCCGTGCCCATCTTCCTCTACTTTATATGTGGCATGCCTGCCACAGCATGGCTTGATAAGCGGTGTGTAGGTCTGTGCCCAGGATCCAAACTGGTGAACCCCAGGCTACCAAAGTGGAGCATGCAAACTTAACCACTATGCCACTGGGCTAGCCCCATAATTTTCTTTCTTTCATAATTTTTAAAAATGATTTTTCATATGGTAGATCTATTCTTAATTTTCTGAGGATACTCCATACTGCTTTCCGTAGTGGCTACACCAGTTTGCACTCCCACCAGCAGCGTATAATGGTTCCCATCTCTCCACATCCTCTCCAACATTTGTTGTTTCCTATCTTGTTAATTATAGCCATTCTGACTGGAGTGATGTGATATCTCATTGTAGTTTTTTTTTTTTTTAAAGATTTTATTTTTTCCTTTTTCTCCCCAAAGCCCCCCAGTACATAGTTGTGTATTCTTCGTTGTGGGTCCTTCTAGTTGTGGTATGTGGGACGCTGCCTCAGCGTGGCTTGATAAGCAGTGCCATGTCCACACCCAGGATTCGAACCAACGAAACACTGGGCCGCCTGCAGCGGAGCGCGCAAACTTAACCACTCGGCCACGGGGCCAGCCCCTATCTCATTGTAGTTTTGATTTGCATTTCCCTGATAGTTAATGATGTTGAACATCTTTTCATGTGCCTGTTGGCCATCTGTATATCTTCTTTGGAGAAATCTCTGTTTAGATCTTTTGCCTACTTTTTAATTGGGTTGTTAGTTTTCTTGTTGTTGAGCTGTATGAGTTCTTTGTATATTTTGGATATTAACCTCTTATCTGATTTATGGTTTACAAATATCTTCTCCCAATTGTTAGGTTGTCTTTTCGTTTTGTTGATGGTTTCCTTTGCTGTGCAGAAGCTTTTTAGTTTGATGTAGTCACATTTGTTCATTTTTTCTTTTGTTTCCCTTGCCCGGTCAGATATGGTACTTGAAAATATGCTGCTAAGACTGATGTCAAAGAGCATGCTGCCTATGTTTTCTTCTAGAGGTTTCATAGTTTCGGGTCTTACATTCAAGTCTTCAATCCATTTTGAGTTGATTTTTGTGCACGGTGTAAGGAAATGGTCAACTTTCATTCTTTTGCATGTGGCTGTCCAGTTTTCCCAACACCATTTATTGAAGAGACTCTCCTTCCTCCATCGTATGCTCTTGGCTCCTTTGTCGAGTATTAGCTGTCCATAAATGTGTGGGTTTACTTCTGGGCACTTGATTCTGTTCCATTGATCTATGTGGCTGTTTTTGTACCAGTACCATGCTGTTTTGGTTACTATGGCTTTGTAGTATATTTTTAAATCAGGGAGTGTGATACCTCCAGCTTTGTTCTTTTTTTCTCAGGAATCCTTTGGCTATTTGGGGTCTTTTATTCTTCCATATAAACTTCAGAATTCTTTGTTCTATTTCTGTGAAAAAAGTTGTTGGAGCTTTGCAAAGGCATAAAGATATCTGCACCCCTGTGTTCATTGCAGTATTATACACAATAGCCAAGACTTGGAAGCAACCTACGTGCCCATCAATGGATGAAAGAATAAAGAAGATGTGGTATTTATACATGGTGGAATACTACTCAGCCATAAGAAATGATGAAATCCGGCCCTTTTTGACAACATGGATGGACCTTGAGGGTATTATCCTGAGTGAAATAAGTCAGAGGGAGAAAGTCAAACACCATATGATCTCTCATAAGTAGAAGATAAAAACAATGACAATCAAACACACAGCAATGGAGAATGGATTGGTAGTTACCATAGGGGAAGGCGGGGGAAGGCAAAAGGGGTAATTAGGCTCACATGTGAGGGGATGAACTATAATTAGTTTTTGGGTGGTGAACATGATGTAATCTACACAGAATTCAGAATATATTATGATGTACATCCAAAAGCTATATAATGTTTAAATTTAAAAAAATAAAAAATAAAAAAAATGATTTTTAACATTTTTTTGAGGCATTAAAAAGAAACTTTGAAACTATCTCAATCTTGAGAGTATAGTACAAAAGTTTTTCTCTTTTGATCCATTTGAGAGTAAGTGGTCAACCTGTTGATCCATCTCCTCCTAATACGTTAGTGTGTATTTTCTGGGAACAAGGACATTCTCCTACATAACTGCCATGTAACCATCAAAATCAGGAAATTAACAAATGTCCCAATAAAATGTGCTTTATAGCAAAGACATCAGTTCAGAATCACATGTTACCTTTAGTTGTTATATCTTTTTAGTTTCCTTAATTCTGGGACAGTTCCTCAACCTTTACTTGTTCTTTTGTGACTTTGACACTTCTGAAGATAGGAATATCACAGAAGTGAGGCTGTGTTCTTTTCATAGCATCCTATCAGGTGGTACATGATTATACTTGTTCCAATTACTGATGATGTTTACTGTGAATGCTTGATTGAGGTTGTGTTCCAGGTTCTAGGCTTCTCCACTGTTAAGTTACTCTGTTCCCTTTTGTGTATGTTTATACATACACATTTACATCTATATTAACCTCTATATCTATTGAAGACCACGAGTTCACACTGATACCTCCTGTTCCAGTATGACACCACGTAGTTTTCTCCATTTCCATATTTTGACTCTCTTTTCTGATAGACTCTCATTATCCTTATTTTATTTACTTATTTGATCAATCTCCCTGTATGTATCCAATCTTCTGTGATCACTGGCACCCTAGCGTAGATACCCTTCTCACCAAACTCAGGCTCTCACAACCCTCACTAGGCCACCCCTCTGCATAGATGACCTCCTCACCCTACTTAGCTGTGGCAAAGCACTCCAGGCCCTTTCTACAGCATAGGAGCCCTCCTCATACTGGTCAGCTTTGATCCCATGCTTGAACAATATATAACCTGTTTGGCCCTCTCCGTCCTGTTTTGGTTTCCACAGCTCACATCAGACTACCTCTCTGTGAGAACTCCTTCCTCACTCCATTGGTCTTTGTAACTCTGCTCTGGGCCACCTTCACACGTAGATGCCCTCCTCGCCTTGCTTGATCTCTGGCACCCTGCTCTAGGCCACCATAGCTCCTTTGCCCAACATCCTCCACCACCAGAAGAGACCTTGCTCTACTTTACTTGATGGCTTTGGGACTGAATTATATGGGAGGGGAATGAAGGGGAAGGGAAAAGGAGGAAGGGAATGGGAGGAGGAAAAGGAGCTCATAGATGTATTTTTCAATAAAGCAAGAATAAATATTTCTATTTTCCAAAGATTGTGAGTGGAACTATCAGCATGAAATTTTCTTTGTCTGAGAATAGGAAGGATGGCCTACTGGTTTGACTACGGGGTCTAGTGTGGCTTTCCAGCTCAAGTTTTCAGGTTCAAGATTGTTGCACAACATTAGGTAGCCTAAGAGAGAAAACATAGCTGCTTGTCACACTTGTGGACTGCAATGGATCAGATAGTTCTTGAACCATAAAAACCAGCTAGCCACAGGCTAGCTTTTCACCCTCACTTTGGAACCAAAGGCAGTATTCTTTATTTTAATCAATATAAAACAAAGCTAATAATGGCCTAAATATATAGGGTTGCATATTTTCTATTCTGAATTTTTATATTTGGGCATATAATTTTCACTTATGCAAATCCTTTAGATATTGAGGAAGTTGGGAAGAAAGGGAGGTGACATATTCAATGGCTCTAGACTTTATTTTTCTACAATTTTATTTAAGCAGTATATTTCAATAAGATAACAGCATAGTAGATCATAAGCTTAATATATATATAATAGATATGATTATACCTGTTGTATAATGATATGCATATGATAATTAACTTTACATAACTATAATAAATTATAATTGTTATGTATAATAATATAACTATGTATAATAATATAACTGTATATAATGAAAATTTTAGCATAATTATAATACAATGTTATCATGGATTTTATGAGTATATTTTCAGTAATTTTTACAATCTAGAATTGATCTTTCAGATAAATTGGTGCACTGGTGCTGAAAAGCAATGTTCTTTTTGAGATTAGCCATCAGCTGTCACTTCTTGGACCAATTCCAAATGAAGTGCTTACAGACTGCCGTTTAAATCAGTCCTTTTGGAGCAGTGGAATGTGACACTTTTCTCAAGTGGTGGTTGACATTAGGTGTTACATCTGCCAAAGAAACACCCTTCACCTCAGGTTACACATAGGAAGGGACTAAGCTTTTGGTCTTATAAAGGTCTATACAATCTTGTCTTATGATTCAGAACTATATGTCCAAAATAAGAAAAAAGTACAAAGTGAAAAAATAATTGCCAAAACAAAAATATTTTGGTAAGTTTTAATGACAGTCCCTCTGTACCAGATTTGAAGAGATGAAAGGGACACTGTCTTTTTGCATATCAGAGACAGAATTTTATTTTTCTATGTAGCACATGCCTCTGTGGATAACTTCTCCTTGTAGACTGAATGCTATTCTGGTCTCATCTGAGTTGGTTAATTGGATTGATTATAAAATTACATAAAATTACCATTAAACAGAATATTAAGTAAATCTATACTTATGTGCCTGACCGTGAAGTTTCCCCTACAGTATGGTTTCTTGATTTATGCCTATCTTGCCATCTTTTCCTCTTCTGCCTTTTATTTTCTGTTAAAGTTAGTGCCAATTCCACAGGAAAAAATTGCTACAATATCACTGCACAAGTAATATTTATTGAATACCCTGTGTTCACGGCGTGCATAAAGCAAACCTGAGAAGCTATTGATGCTAGTAAAGGCATCTGTAGAAACCTCTTTGTAACGTTTAATTGTCTGCAAGCTTAACCGTGCTGACAGTCTGTACCTACCTCTATATAGAAGCATCTTTGCCTCCCCTTGGCATTCATCAGCTAGGAAGATATGGTCCCTGGAACCCAAACTCTCATTCTGTTTGAGATTTTGCTGGTGGTGAGAGAAATGAAATAGCTTCTGCTAAGCACTGTGCAGTTGAGATTAGTTAAAGTATTCTTGGTAACAGGCCTTGGAAAGTTTTTGAAAGAGTTCCTTAGGTTTGATTCTCCTTCCATCTGGTGATCTGAAGAATTTCCTGAGTGATATTCTAGTCATGCATTTACAATGAGATACACTTGTTTTAGCATTGATACCATTGAATTAACCCGTAATATACCATTAGGCCTATTAGTGCAGCATGTTGTAACAAAAAGAGTGTAGGCTTTTGTGTCAAATGTGGATTTCAATCCTAGCCTTGCCACTGCACAGCCCGGTGACCTTGAGCAAGTCTCAATTTCTTTATCTCTAAAATAGGTGTAATAATAATGCCTCATAATATGATTATAATGACTAAGTGAAATAAATGATGTTTTCATAGTATGACTGCCTAACATATGGTGGATAAATGACAAATGCTAATTTCTTTTCTCCCTCTCTCCCTCAGTGAGCAATGTCAGTAACTAATCACAGACCGGAAGAAAGTGGGATTTTTGGGGGGCCGGGGAGGGAGCATGCGGGAATATGGAATTTAAAAGTAGGATCATATAAGATTACTTATAGTCACATATCTTTACAAGATTTGTAGAATTTACATGGTAAATATTCGTGAAATAAAAAGGGTTTGTAACATTCCTGCATCTTGGATGATTGATGTGAAATTGAAGGTTAATTATCTCAGCTATAGAATAAGACACAACTGGTGGTGGTTTTGGAGTATAAGTGCTGATAAAAGATAGCTGATTTGCATTAACGATATCTTGAGTTTATTTAGTGCCTGTTTTTGAGCAACTTGATATATCATACTTATTAATCAAAGAGATATTTTCAATTAAAATTTGTGTTAAGGGCTGTATTTTTAAAAACCTTTTTTTGAGGCAAAAAAATAGTCTGTGTTGCTTTATGCACATCTTATTGCATTTCTATTAAAATTTGTTTCAATTAACTACTTTTTTCTTGTAAATAACAGTTTTCTTTCTCCTTCCCATGTATTAATTCTACTTTATTGCTCCAAGTGTCTGCACTTTGTTCTAGAAGAAATGACTCCTAGCTAAGCATATTCTGTGTTCAGGTTTCCAATATTTATTGAGACCTCTTGTGTACACTGCATCGTGGAAAGATGATTCATTAATCAAAAGAGCAATAACTAGCATTTATTATGTTCTATGTAACTGTTCAACTGTTTGAACTATTTGCATATGTAAATTTTTTTGGTGAACAAACATGCTTAGAGAAGTTAAATAACTTGCTGAAGGTCACATATTTAGTAAGTAGCAGAGCCAGGGCCTGTGTGTCTGACTTCAATGCTTGTGCTTTAACTTCTAGACAGTAGACTACTTCACTTATGCTCTACTGATCTACCTTTTCCCTCACATTCTGCACTTTACAGTTTGTTCCTCTTTGAGTCTTTTTTCTCTAGATGTTTCTTACAAATGTTACTGGATGTTTCTCAGTTCCATTCTTATCCCTAATGTCTCCTAGTCACTTGACCGTTTTTTTAAACTTCCTCTTTTGATGTAACGTCAAACATATGGAAAAGTTGCTAGTATAAGGAGCTCCTGCATATTCACTTTATCCAGATTCCCCAGTCATTTACATTTTGCTCTATTTGATTTATTATTCTCTATGTATGTGTGTGTGTCTCTCTCTTTATCTCTATATTTATGTACACACATATACATACACACATGTTCGTACATACATATATGTGCGTATTATTAATGAATCATTTGTGAGTGAGTTGGGGACATCTAGCCCCTTTATCACTAAATACTTCAATGAATATTTCCTAAAAACAAGAATGTTTCCTTGCATGAATAGTGCAGTTATCAAAATCAGGAAATTTAACATTGATACAATACTATTATCTAATGTACAGTACATATTCAATTTCAGCAGTTACCTCCAAAACATTTTTTATAGCTATATTTTCCCAGTCCAGGATCTATCCCAGATCACACATTATGTTTAATTGTCATGCCTCTTTAGTCCCCTTTAATTTGCAGTAGTTCATCAGCCTTTCTTTTCTTGACCTTGACAATTTTGAAGATTACAGGCTAGGTATTTTGTAGAATGTCTTATAATTTGGATTGATCTGATATTTCTTCATGATTAGATTCAGCTTATGCTTTTTTGGAAGTAGTATCACAGAAATGATGCCATGTCTATCTTGGTGTGTGATAACAGGAGGCTCCCAGTGCCAGTTTGTTCTAATTTGTGGGGATATACTATGAGACTATGTAACATCATGTTCCTCATAAATTTTTGTCCACAAGTTGCAGTGTCCATTGATGATTTTCTAATTCTATCATTTCTTCTATATTTATTAGCTAGAATTCTACTGTAAGGAAGAGCTTTTGCTTCTCCTCCACTTAATCTCATTTATTTATGTCAGGATGGACTCATGGATTCTCATTTTATTCAATATGTTATAACCTATTGCTATTAATTTATTTTAAGACTCAAATCGTTCCAGATTTGTGAGAAAGCCGTTTCAAGCTGGAATTCATGTCCTTTTGATATGATCCCATGATTTTTCAGTACTTTCGTACTTTCTAGTGCAACAGAGTGTCCCAGGTTAATCTTATAATTTCTCTACCCCAGCCCTGGAGTGAGCCTTTTCGCAAAAAGCTCTGGTTCCTTTTAGTAAAGGAAAGTACTTTGAAAAAAAGATTCCCTCCCTCATCCTCCCTTTTCTTTCCCTTTCCCTTTCCTTTCCTTCTGTTTGTGCTTTGTCCAGGCACAGAAGAAGCCCAATCATGCCAAAACATTGTGGAAATTTGCTTGAACCTTTTGCATGTAAGCATTTTCTCATCCTCTGGTCTTGCCTCTTCAGTGTCTGTTGGGTTTGATGATGTATTAGTCCTTGGATTTCACACTCATCCCTGTTTTGGTTTGGCCTCCTTTGTTCTCTAACTTGGTACTTGATTTGTACCTACCACTGACCTTGCTTTCACTCTCTATTCTTGGCTGTAAAATTTAACTTATATTTTCTTTTCATCTACATTTCACTTTAGCCTACTCTTGGTATTCAACTTCGTTCTTCTAGTCTCAGGTAATATCTGTAAAGAAACTTGTTTGGCTGAAACCCTAAGATTAGGATGCTTACCACCCTGTAAAGCCTTTCTTGGGAATTCTGCCTCTGTGCCTCAGTGTCTAGTAGTCTTGGAATCAAATGGACAAGGGTGATGATAATTTTTTTGTGGAAGAGAAGGTATGGAATCTGGATGCAGTGTGAGGAAATTGGATATGAGTATTTATCTGGCTCCCCAAACAGAACCAAGTGTTCAGGAAAGGCTAATGGAATACTAAGACAGCACCTTGTAACCTTTTTAAATATAGCAAGATCAGTTGGGTTATACTGTTCAGCTGAATTCATAATCAGATTTGTGGTATGTGTAGGGAAGCCTATAGAGAACAAGGGATGCTAGAAGAAGTAAAAGGCATATATTTTAAAAGAAGGTGTGTCTTACAAAGATTTCCATATCTCTATTGAGGGTTTAAGGTGAGAATCTTCAGCTGATTTCAGTGAATTCTTGGGATTAAATGGCTTTGGTGAATTATAGCTGTATGTGCCAATCACAAAAAAACAAATGAACAAACAACACAAGCTTCAAGGAGGTTTCCCATTGTCCCTGGAGAGAGGTAACTACAATTGTCCCCATCAGTACTGTGCCTTGCAACATGAAGGGTGAGATGGGAGGAAGCAAAAACAGCCTTTCCCCAATCACTTTTATTCCAGCCTGTGAGCTAATAGATAAGAAAGTATGTAAATTTGTTAAACATTCTGGTTACTTTTTTGTTTTACTGTGGTTAAGGAGATAATTGCAGAGCAATTTGTGAGTCATACGAGAAAAAAGTCTCATGATTTAACAGTCATATTTCCTTAATTCAAGTCAGATAAAAGGAAATCCATTTCTCCATCACTCACCATATCCACAGTTTTCCAATGAATTCTGGCCATTGAAAAAATCAAATCTCCCTCAAATGAAAAACGATTCACCACTTCTGAGGATATGCAAAATAAATTCCTCAGATGCTTGAAGGCATATCTCAAAGAGGGGGTCCAAGGGTCTTTTGAGGAAATAGTACCATCTTTGAAATGTTTGTCATGCCAGATTGTCTCTGCTTGAAAGAACATGAAATAGTTTGAGTATGAGTTTTTAATGGTGTGCTTAAAAATATAATCCTATTTATTATGGATTCCCTTGATCATACTGTTTGACAATTGAAAACCTAGCTGTGCCAGAATAATCATTACAAAGGCCAGATCTCATCTTAATGGAGTATAGGTTAGAACAAAAGAGAGAGATTGGACTGAATAGGGACTGTCTCAGACGTCGCCTAAAAGTTGATTTTTTCTGTTTTAATGTCTTATAGGCAGCACACTGAAATATTGTTCCTTTTGAATTTCTAGCTAACTGAATCTGAATCAAGTTAGTCAACAATATTTACTAAGTAGTTATTATTTTTCAATCAATGGGTAGAGTTCTTATTTTGACAATTTCTTCTTCTATTGAGATTTTTTCCCCTCATTCCTCATTCTGAAGAAGAAGAGAATTCTAACAACTCAGTAAGAGATGTTTGAAATGAGAGTATGAAGCCTTAGGCTATCATCCTGGAGGTCTGTTTCTTAGGTCCAGAGTTGTTGGTGGTTCAGAATCCATTGACATCACCTGGGAGCTTGTTAGAAATTCAGAGATTCAGGTCCCACTCCAGACCTTAATCATAATTTGCATTTTAACAAGATCCCCAGGTGATTCAGAATCATGTGTATATTACTTTGAGACATGCTCATCTGTAAATTTGACAGTAATTTATAAACTATTTCAAAAAACAATTATGAGGTTAAAATGCGTATGCCTTCAAGAATTTGAGGAATTTATTTTGAATATATCCTCAGAAGTGGCAACACTTTTTCATTTGAGGGAAGAATGTGCAAAATAAAAAGTGCTAGCTAGCTGGTGTGATCAAATCAAGTAGTCAAGTCACGTTGAAACATAATCCAAATATGCAAGTTTTCCTGTGGTCTTGAGTGTGAAGAGATTTGACTTTATTCAATGATTTTTTTTCTATTTGATCCTTAAATGGAGAAGGAATGCAAATAAACTAAAATTAGCAAGTATTCATTGTGTGCTTACTAAGTGTAAAGAATAATGCCAGATAGTAGAGAATATATGGCTGGCTCTGACATTGTCTGCTTTCCTAAGGGCCTTGCCTGGCACTTAAAAATTACTTACTGAGTTGAAATGTTGAATTGAGGATAGGTAGGTGAACAACTACTTATCATATAAAGTAGAATGAGAAATAACTATTAAACAGATCTGAGCAATACTTTGTGGGAATGGGAGGAAAGAAGCAGCCTTGCCCACCTTCCCCCACCCCCGACAACTCCCCACACAAACCTTTTTTTGTTTTGTTTTGTTTGATGGTAGCTGCTTGGGTGTTCTTACTTTCACACATGTCCTACTCAGTTGAACTCAGTTTTAGTTAGAATATTTTCTATGCTAATGACATTTCGTATTTGGATCTCTGACTTCAAATAGTCTTTTCACAAAGGGAGAGTACTGGGACTGGGCATTGAAGGAGTAGGATTTCTGTATGGGAAAGGGCATCTGGGCCAAGGGAAGAAGGGTGAGCAAGAGATGGTGAGAGCCTGAACTCTGGCAGTAGGAATGAACAGAAAGTGGTGGTAGTGCTTATGGTGGTGGGGAAACAAGAGGATACCAAAAAGAGTTGCAAGAGTTGCTTGAAAAGTGACAAACAGATATATGTCTGGCATTAAAAAAAATAATGCTTACTAACCAGAAATAAAATTTGATGTTGGTCACAGAATTATCTTCAAATATGTCATCTTTGATGTAATTAAGGTTACCTTCTTCCTCTCTAGTAGTTGCTTAGGCAGTGAGAATCAGGAACAAAGGAGTGTGAAATAGACTTGGAACATTTCATCAGGTTTGGGGTTTATCAGTTAATTAAGATTTGCAAATTTAACATTAAAAATATTGTCCATAGGGTTTTTCTAAATGTGATCAAGTCACCACTATTCCTGATGTTTAAATGATAGCTTGTTGGTATGAATTCTTAACATGAATGTGATAAATATGTTTCCTTTTCCGGATACTTTATACACCTAATATTTCAAAATTTGGCAACTTGCAAATGCTGCCTATGAAATGGTGTTTACATCCTTAAAACTGATGCAGAGAAAAATAATCTTGAAATTTGACTACAGAAGGTGTTTTACTCATTACAAGTCATTATTCTTTGGAAAATATGTAGCTGCAGAAATCTTTACAGATTTATTCTTTACAGAATAGATTCTTTTAATTAAAATACAGAATTTATTCTTTTATTTTAATTAAAACTTGAGACCAGATAATGTAAACATATCTTATTTTCTGGATTTTACCTTTTTTTATTCCTTTGGCTTTTAACTCAATTAATACCCTACTAATCCTCACTGTATTTAAAACTCTGAGACGGATTTATATCTGTGTGGCTTTTACCTTCTGTTCTTACACATTTTCCAAACGTGATTTCACAACTGCTTTGTTGCTAGTGACAGAATAAAGTTACAGCTATGCATAAAATTTGAGGATTTGTAACTTTTCTATGTAAATCTTAATATTTATGAAACAAATTTTTTCTTATTATTTGAAAAATTTAATATTTAATACATACAAAAGAATATACATAAATTATATATAATATATTTAGCATAAAAATAAAGTAAACATTTCTGAAATGACCACCCAATTCTAGAACTAGACAATTACCGTTAATTTATATCTACTTATGTGTTCCTCCTTTATCCCATTTTCTTGCCCACCTTTTCCACTGAGGTAATTTCATCTTTTCATGTGCTTCTTTGCTTTGATCTAATTGTTTTTTCACAAATACATGTATGGATGCCTAAAAATATATAGTTTAGTTCTTCATGTTTTTGAACTTTGCAAAAATATTTTTATATTTTCTTTTTTTCACTCAACTTTATGTTTCTAAGATTTATTTATGTCATTTCATGATACTATAGTTCATTTCTCTACTGCATAAATTCCATTTTGAGAACACACCACAATTAATCCATTTTCCTTTTGATGGACATTGGATTGTTTCTAATTTTTTGCTGTGATGATCTGTGCTGCTGTGAACATTTTGGTGTGTTTCCTGGTGCATATGTGCAAGAGTTTATCTAGGATGTATCCTGAGTAGTAGAAATGCTGGGTTATGGGAGAAACAAATGTTCAATTTTACAAGATAATATAAGATTGTCTTTTAAAGTGGTTATAGCAATTTACACTCACCAGGAATAAATAAAAGTTACCGGGCAAAACCTGAAAAACGCTACCTAAATCAAGTAATCAAGACTAACATCAGTAATGAAAAGTCATGTTGATGGCAGGCAACCTATACATGTGATGAGAATGGCACTTCCTCTCTGTGGTCTTCCTCCTGAACACTCATAACCCCAATCTAATCACGAGAAAAACAGAAAAATCCTAGTCGAGGGGCAATCTACAAATACATGGCCAGTCCCTTCCTTCTTTCCTTTTGTTCTTTCATTTAAAAATTTGGAGTTTATATAGATACTCCCAGTTCTTACCTGATGCCACTGTCTTTCTTATTACACTTTACCACTTGGTGAAGATTGCTGTAAAGAGGCCAAAGTCTAGGTGCTACTTGTGCTCATTCATTACTTCTAGGTCCTTTCGGCAGACAGAACAAGGAAATTTATGTGTGTATACTAACTTGTGTATATACCTACAGGTTTCCGCCTCTATCCAAAAGTTTGCTTTACGTCACTTGTCTTTTATGGAAGACCTACATTAGTTCCTGTTTTCGCTAACCAAAAGAAATCTGAAGAGGATTTTCACTTTTACAAAAAAAGGCAAAAAACAAAAATAGTATTCAGCATTTGTTTTGCAGTTGGCCGTTAGAGAGACCGTGTGCACCTCTGGCAATGAGAGTGGCGCCACTAAGCCCTTCCCTGGGAACTACAATTAGCATCTCAGCATCCAGGGACCATCACTTTGAACTCTGTTTGTGAGCATCTGTGCTTTCTCTCAGTGTATTTTGGTAGATTACTTTTTGGGTCTGGGAATGCATAAAAATTTTCCCCATATAAGTTAATGGTAATTGCTTCTTCAGTTTATGCCATTTTGGCTTATGAATGATTTCATAGGAACGCTGTACTTTTGGATAGTGGGAAAAACCTGAATTTGTAAATATTTCTGTGTGTATCCATTTGTATCTATATTAAGCCACACATGAGTTTATAATGATGTCTCCAAATCTAATCTAAAATCATAAGGATCATTCTCGTGTCCCCCCACCCATCCACTTACTTTTTTGTAACCTTTTATTCCGACAGTGAGAAACCTGTCTCCCACCATCCACCATCCATTTGATTGTTCAGTTGTGTATATATGAATAGTGGTTTCAAAATTGTTAAACTGTACACCATGAAAAACAAATTTACTAACTAGAGTGTAGAGTAGGATGCTTTTGTATAGTTTTTTTGTCTTTGGTTTTACAGTCTCTACTCATTTTTGAAGTTATTTAGGTCATCACTTTTTTCTCCTAATGCCTTCGGTGAAGTTTTTCGTACATTTGTAATATAGTTTGAGTCCTTTGTCACTGTCTGCATTTCATCGTGGGATTCTCTGACCTTCTAAATGATGTTAAAAATGTTGCATAACTTTAGGTTTACTCTTTGTGCTGTAAAGTTCTATGGGTTTTGACAAATGCTTCATGTTATGTATCCACCATTGCAGTATTGTTACAGAAGATTTCATCACCCTGTGCTTTACCTATTCAGTCTCCCTTCCCTCTCACAGAACCTCTAGTAATCACTGATCGTTTTATTCTGTCTTTAGTTTTGCTTTTTTCCAGAATATTATATAAGTGGAATTATACAGTATGTAGCCTTTTCAGACTGGCTTATTTAACTTAGCAATATGCACTTAAGATTCATCCATGCTAGTGCATTGCTTTTTGTTACTGGATAGCATTCCATTATATGGATTTACTGCAATAGGTTTTTGAATTCACCAGTTGAAGGACATCTTGGTTGTTTCCAGTTGTTGCAATTATGAATAAAGCTGCTATAACAATTCTCACGCAGGTAAAAAAGCAATTTTCAGCATTTCCTCTATTTTTGTTATTTTTCTTTGGCATATGTATTTATGCAGTTCTTTTAATCAGTGAAATTTTCCATATACACACACATGCATAAGCTATTTATAATGTGGTACATGACATTTTGATTCTTCCCTTATGTTTTCTTTACAGATATTCAAGAATTTTATGAGGTAACATTGCTAAATTCTCAAAAAAGTTGTGAGCAGAAGATAGAAGAAGCCAATCAAGTTGCACAGAAGTGGGAGAAGACATCCCTTCTTGCTTCATACCATGATAACCTTCAAAAGTCTGCAGAGGTATATTACTGAAATGTCTGAAAGAACTGAATAATATTATGACTGACTTACACCAGTGAGAAGTAGTAGTAGTAGTAGCAGTAGTAGTAATTATTATCAACAAATGGCAACAATAATAATAGAAATGTAGTTATATGACACTAGATGCAATATTTTTCTACGAAAATCCAGGTTTTTGCCAAAAGATAAAGTAGAGCATGGGAAGGATATGATTCTTCACATTATACAAGTGACTTCTCTTATGAATATTGTTATAGTTTGAGTTGACTTAAGTCTAAGGCATTCTGGAATTTCAGAACATAATTCCAGATGTAGTAGGGGAAGGAGATGGATAGTGGGATAGGAGAGTGTGGTTTAAGGCTGTGATCTCTGTAGCAGGGCCATATATCCTGGGGCATGAATAAAATGATCCACTGGCATGTAGGAACAAAATGAGAGAACTCTCATTTATATTTATTTTGTCATAGTTTTTACAATTTTTTTATATTTGGGTAATTTATAACATATGCTACATTAATGATAATATATATACACTTGAAAATAGATATAAAGCTATTAGAGTTGTATGTTGAAATGTTTTTACAGATAGGATTATGGAATCAAAACTTTTGGAGACTACTGTCAGAATTAACAGTTACCAAAGAGTAAGGCAAGTTGAGGTATGTTTCAGGTTCATACCTGAGGCTTAGGATGGAGGCAGGAGTAGATCAGTGATATGTTTAAGTGGCAGTCAATACTTTGAAGTCAGCTAGTAGGGCACACAGACAATCTATCAAGATTGGGGGTGTGTAGCTGACTTGGAAGCTGCATGGAATCCTAGTGCTAATCAATGGCACTGTGCTGAATCTTTGGATTGTTGAGGTTGAAGCCTGTGATATACCTTCTGTCCTGCTCAGAAATGATTTGGAAACTGGTAATACTGAGTCTAATGATCACCTTAGTTAGTTGCTTGAAGAAAAAGTTGACAATGACAATAATGTGTTAATAGATACCAACTATGTGAAGTTTATAAAATACTTAAAACCATTAAAAAATCTTACTTTCAACACGTAAAACTAATTATTTTGATTTTTTTAGTGTTTTTTTTCTGTACAAATATATGTATACAAAATTAGGACAAAAGCATGTAGGGTGTTTTTATTATTTTTAAATTTAATGCTGTACTAATAGTATTTACTCATATCATTAAATATTTTTTTGAAAATATTTTAATAGATTTATAATACTCCATCATTTGAAACTTACTCAAGCAGTTTCCCATTCAATATTTAGGCTTTCTCCAATTTTCTGCTATGAATAGTGCTATAATGGATATCTACATAATATAACAGATATCTATATATGGTATATAAACCATAGTGCCTTTTCCAGTTATTTCATCAGGGTTGATTTTATAAGTGAAACTACTGAGTCTAAGGATATTGACATTTTTAAGGCTCTTGATACAAATTATCAAATTGCTTTGCAGAAAGGTGCTACCAGCAGTGTTTGAAAGGCATATATGCCTATAGCTTTAGTAGCATTAATTATATAAAATATTTTGTCAAATTGATAGATAAAATTTGTTACTTAAAGCTTTAAATTGCAATCATTTATTCATCGAGACTAAACTGTTTTTTTCTTATGATTATTGGCTATTTATATTTCTTTTGTGATTTATTCAAGCTCTCTGTTCATTTTTCTAAGTGGTGCTAGAATTCTTATTGTTTTGAAAGAGCATTTTATTTATGAAATATGCCATTCTATCATAATTGTTGCAATATTTATACTTTGTTGATTACTATTAATTTTTCTTATAGTGCTTTTTGACTTTAAAAATATTTTTAATTTTTACATGATAAAATCTACCACCTTTTTTCCTTTTATTTTTTCTTTGCTTTGTCCGTCCCCATTCTAAGATTAGTTAACTATTCTTCTATTTTTTTTTCTAGGTTCTTATTGCTTTGGTCTTTGGTCTTTTTGAATTTTCAAAAATTATTTTTAGTCAATTCCTAAATGCATAGTCTTACACATAATTTTATTTAAGTGATCAAATATATACTTTTTATTCTAAATGAAGTTCTTTTTTTCTAACTTTTCCATTTTTGGGTGTCTCCCTTTTCATTCACTTCCTGCCTATGCTGTATCGGTTCTACCCTCCCCACATACAAGGTAACCCATCTTAACGACTTAATGTGTTTAATCCTTCTGCATTCATATAGTATGTGTTCATATGTAAACTATATACACACACATATATACACACACAGAATTTTGGAAAGTAATTGTTTCTCAACACATATTCATATTATATGAAAGTTTCTTCAAGTTGTCTGGTGTAGCTTTAATTTGTTCTTCTGATGGATGCATAATTTCATAGTGTGGGTATATCATAATTTACTCCATCATTCCCCTCTTGATCGGAATTTTCTGTTTCCGGTTTTGTGCCACTATGATTAATGCTGCAATCTGATCATTGCTTATATATCTGAACTTAATGATGCATTTGCTCTGTAGGATAGATATTGAGGGGTGGCATTATTGGCTCCCAGGGTATGCATACTTTTAATTTGATTGTGTTCCCAGACTGATTTCACCGTTCACATTTCCACTGACAATGCATATTGTTATAATTTTACCTCACATCCATCCTAGCAATAGGTGTTGCAGCCCTTCTTAATTTTTTTGTCAGTTTCATAGGCTTAGTGATGCTTTATTTTTAACTTAATTTCAAGTTCTGAGACTATTAGTGAATTTGAGCACTGTCTCACTTTTGTTGGCTATTTTAATCTGCTCTCCTGTGAATTTATTCATATTCTTTGCTCATTTTTCTGTTGTATGTCTCTTTGTTGTCAATTTGTATTGGCTTTTTGTATATTTAAATGATTCAATTTATACAATTTTGCTTTACGTAGATTTTCTTGGGGATAAAGATTTTACATGAATTGATATATACATGTAATGCCTTTGGTTTATGATTAATATCCTTTCAACAAATATATCAGCTAGATAAGTCATTTAAAAAGAAAAAAAAACTTTAGGCTCTTTATTCAGTGGTTATCTAAAAGATTATTTGATCGAATCCATATAAATCAGGACTTTCAATTGGTTAATAAACAGATGCCGGCAATAAAAGGAAGAATGATGAGAAAAAAATCCACATAGATATTAGACTTATTTATTTTTCAATGTCAAAATCAGGATAGACAAAACAGAGTTAATGTTTTCCATATACAATTTTAGAGTTTCTTTTAACTCTATTCTATACATCTTAAAATCTCTTGTTTAGGAAGTCCTCAGCCTAAGGTGATTTGACTATTGACCAGTTATATCCAAAACATCAGAACATGAACGCTCACTAACTGCAATCAGTGTGCTTCTGAAGTGAGTCTAATTGCTCTTCCTTATATGAAGTTATATGAGGCAAAGAGACAGACCTGGCTGGTCTGTCTCTCTGTAGATGGAGGTGGGCACAGGGGAAATTGTCTCTTATTTGGGACTTCAGTGTACTGGGCCAGGACAACAGAGGATCTTGCCCTGCAGGGGTCAGCTTTCCAATGTCAAAGTCTGGAAAGTGTGTCCAAATTAAATTGTTGCTAAAATGGTCTGAATCAAGAGCAGTAGTTGAGAAATGGAGCCAAAATGAAGTTTATAACAAGGAAAACTTAGAATAAAGGACAACAATGTGGGTAGATTCTTACGATATAGTGCAAATGCTTGCTATACTTTTTAATTCTCATCTTGTGTCCCCTCCTTTGAACAAGTTGAGTTTATTTAAAGCAGCTGGGAAAGACATGTAAGCTCTTTAAGGGCAGCAATTATAAATCTTCCTTATCTCTGATTCCTTGCCACCCACAAGAGTGTTTCTCACATAGTAGGCTCAAGAATATATTTTGAACCAGAAAGAAATCCCTCTAAGCATTCTCTAGTTACCAACTTCAGTCTGGCCATAGGGCTCCTTGCCTGTCCCATTCTGCTTCTCTTTTTCTGTTCTCTTAGCTGGGCCTCCCCAGGATGTAGGCTAGAATAGAGAGGAAACTGGTGCACTTTAGTTGATCAAAGCTGGCAAAGGAAGTCATGAATAATATCCTCTAAAGTAATAAGAATGATATTCTTACGTGACTGGTACATTGGCTCTGGAAACAGAAGTTTCAAAAACCCTTAAGGCAATGTACACGTGACTGGGATATTACTTTCTAATGGCTTTATATGTGCTAGTACACTTCTTCTTAAAAAGGTTTTATTAAGACATCCATTAGCTTTTAAAAGTCTTTGATGATGCAGGAAAAATGCAAAAGGAAGTATCCTCTGATAACTGTAGTCTTCTAGTGTGAGGCAAAAGTCAAGATTAGTGGTTGAAATAATAAGACTTTATTTTATGGATTCGGGATTCAACTTAGTGTTCTTTATTTTCTTTAGTAGAGTCAAGTCAATCTCTTGCAGTATTTTGACAATGTGAAGACAAAACCTGGTAGCATAACAATGAAAATTTTGGAGCAAATAAGGATTGGATCAGGTATTTTAAAGATAAGCAGGCATTAAATGGCTTCTGGCTGCAAGCTGTCATGATATTTTAATGCCAAGGAGATGTCTGCTATCCCCAGTAGAAGGTTCCACAAGGAGGGGCACCATTCTACACTCAGTGTTTAGCACAGTGCCTGGCACAGAGTAATCTTAAAAAGGAACTATAATAGTGCAATTTTTAACTTTATTTTTCTGTAAATTAACATGATCTTGGTATTAAGCCTTGAATCTACCAAGAGGCAGAAAACATAATTTTAGTTAATTCTGGATTTTCTTAAAACATTTCTGCTTTATGCTTAATCACTTCCCCATTTTCCCTCCAGCATTCTTTTTTCTCAGAGATAAACAATTCCCTGGTGCATATATTCTTCCACAGCATCTCAGTGAGAGCAGAGACACTGTATAATATTCTGCATCACTGTGTTGAGGACAATGCCTCAGTGACTCTTAGTGGATTGAATGATGTTAGTGGAGGAGACGTGCGGGGAAGCATTATGGTCATCGATCAACATCCATTATGAGATAGTTCCTTTTGGGATATTTCCTTTCTAATCTTCAGGAGTCATCATTCCTTAACGTGGGCATTTGCAGCTGAGATGCATGTGTCTCCACCTGGTCTCTCGCTATAAGGTCCATATTTACCATCTGCCACATCTACTATTCTCCTCATTTCAACCACAAAGCTTTGTTACTTATTTTTTTTACACTCCACCAGTGTATCTCGTGGCTACGTGGGTAAAAACTAGCAGCAAAATGAGCATTTGGCTGCTTTTTACTCTTCTTTGGGTACAACAGGATCTTGTGAGGCTGTTCAGGATCTGCTATCTGGATATTCCTTTACCATTGTTTCTGTTTTATTCTCCTGTGCCCTGCTTGTGCCAGGGAACTTCTTTAAAGGCTTAGAGTTGGGAGAAGGATGCGAATTGAAGTGATTTTCATCAAGCTTTCCTTTTTCTCTTCTTCTACTTTTTCTCTTGCTCTTTAACATGAGTTTTTTGGTCATAGAGAGGTGGATTGTGTATACGAAATTTGGGAGAAATGTATTCTTATTAAATCTTTCCAGTCTTGGACCTGGACTATGGCTTTTGAATTTAAAAACAAGAATATGGTGTCTGTGCTTTCTGTTCTTATTCCCCCTGGAAGTTCTGGAGGCTTCTGATACAGCCACTCAAATGTAGGATGGTTAAGGTAAAGAGGACATGCGAAGAAAACCCATTGTTAATAAATCACTCCGTCGTTCTGCAGAAAGATTTGCTGCTTTGAGAGCAGCAGATATCCTGCAATTGAATTCTAATGTCTGGCTTCCCACAGGAAAATTTGCTGTGAGGAAAAGAGGGTGGTATACAGAAATTCCTTAATCAGGTTCTAAAAAACAAGAAAAAATAAAGAGAAGCTGAAGTCTCAACAAGTTTTACTGAGATATAATTGACATACAGCACTGTGTAAGTTCAAGGTGTACAGCATAATGACTTGACATACATATATTGTGAAATGATTACCACAATAAGTTTAGTTAACATCCATCATCTCATATAGCAACAACAACAAAAAAAGAAAAAATGTTTTTTTCCTTGTGAGAACCCTGAGGATTTGCCCTCCTAACAACTTTCACGTATACCATACAGCAGTATTAACTATAGTCATCATGTTGTACATTGCATCCTTAGTGCTTATTTATCTTATAGCTGGAAGTTTGTACCTTGTGAAAGTTTGTTTTTAAAAGATACTTGTGAAAAATGCTGCACATCTTCCCTCTCTATCCAACTGTCTTCCCACTCAAAGTAAAAGCTAAATTTCTTACAATGGCCTATCGAGCCCTACAAGTTGTGACCCCGCTTACCTCTTTGATCTAAATCCACCACTCTACTCCTCACTTACTCCTGTCCAGGTTCCCTCACCTCCTCACTGCCCCTCAGGCACATGAAGCCTTGAATCTTTGTACTTGCTTTGTCCGTAGCCTGAAATGCTATTCCTCCAGGTATCTGCATGGGGTCGGGGAGTCACCTCTTTCAAGTCTTTAATGGCATCTTCTCAGTGGTTCCTACTCCATTCATTTAAAATACCCTTCTCACCTGCCCATTACCATTCCTTGCTTTGTTTTTGTTCATAGCATTTATCATCATCTATCAGAGAGACATTATGGCTTAGTTGTTAAGAGCAAGCACTCTATAGTCAGACCATTTGGGTTTGAAGCCAGGCTCCATCTCTTACTGGCTGTGTGACTTTGGGGAAATTGCTTAGTCCCTCTCTATCTTAGTTCTTCCTCTAAAATGAGATTTTCTCAAGAATTAAATGTCCCTTTTCCCTCTTACTGAAATGTAAGCTCATGAGGACAGGGATTTTGTCTATTTTCTTTATTTGCTTTGCCCCAGCACCTAGAATATTTCCCCTATTTTATCAATCATTTGTTGATAAGTTTAGTTATGTTATTTTAGCTTATTGTAATTTTTCCTAAGAACAAATATACTAAAGTTAGCTCTACCTTTAACTAGGGCCATCTGAATCTCCCATGGGAGCTAGCTTTATTTTTAGAATAAATGCATAGTCCAAGTGACAGTTGATAGAATGACTCACTCATCCATTAATTCTTTTATTTAAATATTTATTGTTTGAGCTACTGTATTTTGTTCGGCTCTGTGCTAGATACATTAACTAGAGGACACTAAAATTGAAAAATATGTATTTTTCCATTGACCCTGAACTCAAGGAGCTTATTTTCCAGCTGAGAGTCTAGACTTCTAAGGATGAATCCATGGGGATGGTGACTGAAGCACTGACTTTTTAGTCGAACACATCTAGGTTTTATATATCTCATTCCTGCCACTCACAAACTATATGACCTTGAATAATTTATTCAACCATTTTAACTGTAGGTTCCTAATCAATAAAGCAGGCGTAATAATTGTACCTACCTCAAAGGGCTTTGAACTTATTAAATTAGATTATCTATATAATGTGCTTAATATAGTGCCTGGCACTATATAATAGTAGGCACTTAATGATTCTTATTTGCTGTTATTATTGCCTTGAAGCATGCCTTGAAGGATGGATAAAGTGTGTAGAAATAGGCAAAAAGGGCATTCCAGGCAGAGAGAACAGCCTGAGTTAAGTCAGAGAAATGATAAAGCATGAGGTGTATATGGGAAATTACAACTAGTTCTGATTGACTGGAGTGTAGAATATGTTAAAGTAGGTAGAGAAAGTAGGAAAGTCAAAGCTCAGTCATGTCATTCTTCACCCTTAAGTAACCACTGGTCCATTTTGGCATATTTCTTTCTAGTTATTTTTTTATGCAGTGTAAATTTCTGTAAAAGATTGCTTATTATAAAATTGAGATTAGAAATGCAGGTAATAATAGTAAACATCCAGATAGTGCTACTTATGTGCCAGACACTGTTCTAAATGTTTTATATGTATTAATCTCTATTGCTTCCCCTCTGGCTCTTCCTAACAGATCTATTACTTCTTATAAAATTGTTTTTAAAAAAGAAAAATAAAAAGAACACCAAAAACTTACTCTGAAATACTCTCAAGACAGTATGTATTTTCATGTATAAGGTGATCCTGGTTTGATCCTCCATAGCTGGTCATTTGGAAGTATTTCTTCAGCAGCCTTCTTCTAATATGATTATGCCTGGTTCAGTCAGCTTACATTTCCATAACAGAAATTATTTCTTGCGGTACAGATTTATTTAGAAACTTTCCCTCCTAAAGGAAAGGAGAAGTTGGCTAGATCAGGAGTTATCCATTACAGAGATTTTTAAAGTGAGGTTTATGTCATTCTAATTGGTTGTCCCCCAGATCCTTATTTGGTAGCATGGACTTTCCATATTGCCATTTCCCAAGGAGGTGGAGAAAAACTCTTTTTCTTCTCCTCTCCACCCCCATCCCCACATATATCCAGGAGAAGGCCCTTAAAGCACAGAGGAGTGACTGGCATCAACTTCCCAACTCAATCCTCTGTCTATAATTTACCAAGGAGATTACTGTGGTGACATTAGAGTTTCCTGGGGTTGGGTTTGGGGGAAATTATTCAACAGCCAGGGCTTAAGGTATAATATGTCCCTTCAGATAGTCAGATGGTCCTAGCACAGAAAAGATTCCTGCTATTTTCAGCCTCGTAAAGCAACATTTTGCTAAGACCCCCAACTAAAGATCTTGTTATTCACACTATCCCTCTTCATTGTCTGATTCCATTTTTCATAGTTTATTAAAATTGTCCCTTTGTGGTTGATTCATCAAGCTTCATTTCTTAGTGAGGATAACATCATTCATTCATTCATTTATTCTACCAATATTTATTGAGTATATGTTATATGCCAGGTATTAGATATATATCAACAAACAAAACAAAAATTTCCACCTTCATGGACATTATATTCTAATGAAGGGGACAAAAAAGTAATAAGCAGAATTAAATTAGATAAAGTATATAGTATATATAACATATATATATAATAAATCATATAACATATTAACATGTGATGGCTATTATGGGAAAAATAGATCTGGTTGAAGGGGATTAGAAGTGTTGGTTGCAGGGGATTGAAATTTTAATGAAATGGTCAGTGTAGGTCTCAATGACAAGGTGATATTTGAGCAAAAACTTGAATGATGTGAGGGAATTATCTATGAGATTATCTGGAGAAAGACCATTCCAGGTGGAGGGATTAGCCAGTATGAAGGTCCTAGAGTGGGAACATACTTAGGATATTCAAGGAATATTAAGCAAGTCTGTTTGACCACAGCTGAGAGAACAAAGGGAGGAAGAGTAGAAGGTAAAGTCCAAGAGGTAACAGGGGGCCATATTATGTACTACCTTAGAGGCTACTGGAAAAATTTTACTCTGAGAGAAATTGGAAACCATTGGAAAGTTTTGAGTATGTGAATGACTTGATCTGACCTTCCCAGAAGGCATGCAAAATCTCCTGTTTTTAGGAATAAGAAATATTTTATTTTTGCCTGGATTGTTTTTACTCATTATTAGTTTCCACAAGCTTTTTTATTGTAGCTATATATTTAGTGTGTATCGAAGTGGATAGGAAGGACAATAAGGTTGTTGTTTTGGACCCTCTGAAGTTGCTGTAGTGTGCTTCCCAATGATAGATTTCTCCCTTGAAACAAAATCAAGTGAGTTACCAAAGTAAAACTTTAATTCAGTTTTAATAAGATGTAGTTTTAAAAGACCTGGAGGTCAAGGTTTTAGACTTTTCTTGTCTTGAAAGAAAGTGACTTTACCTGCTTGCATTCAGCCTGGGATCATTTTAAATACTGTAAGCTTCACCTATTAGGTTTTGAAGTTTCTTCTCAGGTGCCTAGAGGGAGATATCTTTCTCACTTCCTCAGTATACATGTGATAAAATTCTAACTGCTCAACTTAAACTCTGATTTATATAAAATTTTTGGAAAATGTAGATAAAAGTTTTTTTGTTGTTATTGCCCTTTTGAACATTTTTACCTGTAATATGTTGTAGATATGACAAGGTGGCAGCAGTAGCAGAGTCATAACAGAAATATTCTGTGTTGAGTTGATGTTTTAAAATAAGATGGAAATTACTCACTCAGTCTTTATTTTAGGAATATAACCAAGAAATTTGTTGTTTTAAAACATTTTAAAATAAGCATTTAATCCGAGGTTTGATTTTTTTGTTGTTGTTTCTTAGATGTTTTTTTCTGAGCTTTTAGTGATTTCTCTCTCTTCTAAACTATTCTATACTGCGGCACATATCACTCTTTTCCTATCTGCCAATGCTGTGTTAACTGATTTTTAGCTCTCAGCTAAGATCAGTTTTCTGCTTAACTCTCTTTTATTCTTTATGAAAAAAGTGGACATAGCACCCTCCTCACTTCTGCTCTAAGAATTTATATGTATTAGTCTATTTTTCCCACAGAGCTTGAGTTGCTGAGATGAAACCTGCAATTGTAACTTGGTAACAGAAAGAAAGTATTTTTACATTACTGAACAATTACTGAACTGTGTTGCCATACAATATTGGGCCAGGAAGGAGACAGCTTGGCTTCACAGAGAAATCAAGTCATCTGAGAGCTCTGTGTGTGAATTTTGGCTTTGCCATTTGCTAGTAGTGTCACCATGGAACAATTACTTAACTTCTCTGAACTTCAATGCCTTATCTGTAAAATGTTAAAATAGTAATGTTTACCTCACAAAATTGTGAAGACTGAATAACGTGTAGGGCATGTAAAGTGCTTAGTACAGTTCCTGGACCTAGTAAATACTCCATAAATAGCAGCTATATTGATAAGGATTTGGTGGAAAGTCCTTTTACATCTGAGACTCACTTTCTTCATTAGTAAATGGAAAAAAAAAAAAAAAAACATGTTGGGGAGAATCAACAGAAAGGATGTGTATAAGAAAGCTTTGAAAACCGAATCCTATAGAACTGCATTATGCTGAAATGTATGGTAAAAACAAGATTTTATTTTCCTATTTCATCATTCCTCCCTGGAAATTCAGATCAAATGACAGATGAGAAAGCATTTTGCAATGCAAAAGCATTACGTGAATATAAGATGATCTCATCATCATTAATATACAATGTGCAAATATCTTTTCATATGCTCACTACTGTTGTAATTCTTTCCATGGATATTTTTGTGGGGCTGAAGAAGAGAAAGAGAGTTAACAGTAGTCCCTGTTAAAATGTGTATGCCTGCTGTAGGGCAATACAGTGCTGCTGTAGGTAGGCTCTTGAATGAGCTTGTCAGAGCTCCATATTGATGTTTAAATAGAGCAGGATTTTTTCTTGTTTGTTTTTATTTGTTTGAGAGAGTGGGTGGAAAAAATGTAATTATTTGGCATGGGGGACCTGGGTAATGGTGAGAGGCAACTAAATGATGGTAAACGGGAGTTGAGAGGAGGCACAATTAGAGAAAGGGAACCTTAAAGGAGAAGTGGATAGTCTCAAACACAGCTTTAACTACTAGTTCATTTTTTTTATTATACTAGCTTGGCAAGAGGCACAGATTATCCCTTATAAGGAATGATGACACTGTCTTCCCTTCCATTCCCTTTCCCTCTCTTCCTTTTCTTTCCCCTCCTCTTTCTCCCTCCTCCCCTTAGCATTTACTTAATATCTGCTATGTGTATTCGTCTTTGTGTAGCTGCCAACTGCCTTTGCAGACTTTGGTCTGTAGGTAAAAGTGGACCTCAGGAACACCTTCTTCTTTCATAGCCTCAGTTCTGCCCAGATCTCTTTGACCTATCCCTTTCACTTCATTCCTTCTTTCTTCCTATCTTCTAGTTCCTGACCTGGATACTAGTTATTTTCATTTTTTTGGACTTGAAATTTTTTTTTATGTCAGTTGCAAAGATGAGGAAGACCAAGGCTCTTTATTTTATCTTGTACTTTAGTAGGAGTAACAGTGTCTTACTTGTATAGACCATTATATAGTTAAAACATCTCGCTTATCTTAGTTGATTCTCAGAATGGCTTAGTGAGCCAGGTAGTGTTAATGTCACTATCCATATTAGAAATGAGGATGCTGTGGATAAGCAACTTGTCCAGGCTCATATTGTTAGAAAGCGGTGGAGTCAGGAATTTGACTTCAAGCCAAGAATTATACCATTACATTATAGGAGTGAGAGGCTAATTTTATAGGATATGGGGGATGGTTTCATGGCTAGGTGGCTTTAGTGCTGGACTTTGAGTAATGCTTATGACTTTATTCCTGGAAGAGACAGGTATTCCAGGTAAAGGAAACTGCATGAGCAAAAAAGCTTGGGAGAGTGATAAAACCTGCTATATATAAATGAAGTTTGGGCTAGGCACTTTTTTTTTTTTATTTTTTTTAAGCATTGGCCCTGAGCTAGCATCTGTTGCCAATCTTCCTCTTTTTTTTTTCTTCCCAAAGCCCCAGTACATAGTTGTATATCCTAGTTGTAGGTTGTTCTAGCTCTTCTATGTGGGATACCGCTACAGCATGGCCTGATGAGTGGTGCTTGGTCTGCATCTGGGATCCGAACTGTCGAACACTGGGCTGCTGAAGTGGAGCGCATGAACTCAACCAGTCGCCAACAGGGCTGGCCCCCTGGGCTAGTCACTTTTAATATATTATCTCCTAATCTCTATAGCAATCTAGAAAGGTAGGTATTTTATTGATTGATTGCTTTCCTTGTTTTAAATAGAATTTTAGGTGGTAGGTAGATATTATTATTTCTAATTTACAGAAGATGAAACTAAGCCTCAGAGAAGTAAAGTGACTTGATCAAAGTCACACAGTAAAATGTGATGTTGTGGGGATTAATAAACATGTGCCTGACATTCCATGCCCCTTCCCAGGAGAAGATGGGCAGGGCTTTATGAAGAGTGAGGAGTCAGGTTTAGCAGACAGGGTTGCCGAAAGTGATAAGACTGAGTAGGTGATTCTGGCTGTCTGATTGAGAACTTTAACTACAATACTATAGAGTTTAGATTCTCTTCTTTAGGCAGTTGTGAGCCGTAGAAAGTTTTCATGCAAGGAATGGCATTATCAACTATGATGAGGAAGATTAAGCTGGCAGCTCCATGCAGGATAGATCAGAGAAGGGAGAAACTGGTGTCAGGGAGACCTGTTAGGTGGCTGTCACACTACGAAATATTCAACTGCAGACCCTGGAGAACTATGCATTACCATTCTGAAGAATACTGAATAGTGAATTTTTCTTTACAAGTATCATTTCTCATAGGTAGTAACTTGACTTATAAAGAAGAAAATTATACTAAATTTAGAAAATGTACTCTAACTTGTAAAAGAAAGGAAAATCCTGATTGCAAAATTAATTACCTGGTGAAGCTTGTTGAGTAACTTACAGAGCTGGCGGTTACTTTGCTGAGGCTGAATGTTAGCTCAGCATTTATCTATGAATAATTTACAGTAATATTTTCCTTTGGAGTGGTCTACCTAACCTTCCAATAATATGATCTAAAACAGTGAGAGTACTTTAGTTTTCTACCTAATATTGTTCAAATGAAATAGAATTGGATCATACTAATATTTACTAGAAATACTGGACCTCAAAGAATGTATTATTGAGATGGCAGAAAGATATTTAACTGTAAAATGTCACTAATACTAATCACTTTGAAATTTCTCTAAGTTTGACCTTCTTCTCCATTCACAATGCTGCTGATCTAATTTAGACTTTCATAGAATCTTGCTAAGAGATTTGGCAGGCTTCTAATTGGCCTTCATAATCTAGGCTTTTGTCTTTTAACTCGGTATCCATAACCCAGCAATTTAAAAACTACTTATTTATCTTCAACGTTTACTGACTATTGTTTCATTTCCTTAGCATAGTATTTACCATAGCATAGCCTTTACAGTCTGGCCCAAACTTAGGTTAGGCCTTACTTGAGCCTTGTTCTTGTTTCCCCTTTCTGGAATAATCTTCCTTTTGTTTTCATCTGGAAATTTCCTGCTTATTCTTTTAAAGACCTACTTTTCTATTACTGATCTTCTAATCACCTCAAGTAGAACAAATTCTTCTCTGCTCTGTGCTGCCCGAAGCCTCTGTTAGAGTGTTTATCATATTGTATTAAAACTAGTTGCTCTAGTGTTTCACCTGTTACACTGTGAGCATCTTGTTATCAAGTATTATATTTATTCATACAGTTATAATATGGTTCAGAGCTTGTTAGGCAGTAAGTATTTAATGAATGTTTATTGAGTGGATGATGGTATTTTCTTTGATGTCAGAGAAAAATATGCTGTTTTGCTAAATTTATAAAAATTTAGTTTATGGTTATTTTTGCTATTCCATAATTTTACAGTCTCATTCCTTATTCGATAGGCAGAGTATCCTGGCAAAAAAAGATAGAGGAAGCTTCACACTCCCTAAAGTTTTGCTTTCCTAGAGAAAATGGCCTGAAGTATATGGAGGTCAATCCAACTCTGAAAATATTACGGCGAGAGAGTGAGATTTATTCATGAGGTGGACCTATCAGTAACTTGATAATAAAACTGTAACAGTGGAAAATGTTTCAAAATATCCATGCTATACAAGCCTAATGTAATGCCGCCTGTATGCCACTGCAGAAGATCTAAGGAAGTCTACCTGCCTTAGACCCTGTCCACGGAGGGCTTTATATGGAAACCTCAAAAAGACTTGGTATTCTTATCAAGGAGTAATAATTCTTCTTACTTCGAATCAGTTTAGCATTTTTTTCCTTAGGGACCTTAGCACTTTCCACACTGTATTATAGTTACTTGTGAGCAAGCTAGAACTCCCCTACAATGTTACGGGGTCAGGAAGTGTGCCCTGTATACGTGGTTTACATCCCCTTGGTACTAGTCTAGGTCCCTGCGTATAGTAGCTGCTCAGTAAAGGTTCATTGGATAAATAAATGGATTATGTTACTGTCTTATCTAAAAGGACCATAATTTTCAAACTATAGAAACATATAGAAACAGGGCAGAGTAATTGAAATTGAGAATGTTCCAGAAAATTTCAGATAAGTGATAATCCAAACTTGTAATGCTGTCAAAGAACAGAATCAGATGTTCTAGGATGTTTTTGGGAACAGAAAGTCTGTATTAATCCACTATTAGTTAAGAATTTTCTGAAATTTTTAGAGATATTACTATTCTCAGTTATAATTTCATTATTACTTTGTAAATATGACTTACTTATATGTATGCAGCTGTGATTGAAAGAAAATAACATAAGATCATGGCTTAACGTATGAATAACCCTTTGCTACTTAGTTAAGGAAAGAAAATTGTTTTTTAAAAAATCTTTTGTGTTCATCCTCCACACCCTGATGAAAAGTGAATCAGTACAATACCAGATATCACACTAGCAGGAAAACCTTAGGAGTTCTCTTTTACAGAGTCCACAAGAGTAAGTGAGTCATAAATCCAAAGTTATTAATGCCTTAAGTCATTGGTTAAACTAATTTCTTAAAGAAGTGCATAATGCAAAATCTTCATGAGATTTCTTTATAGTGCTGTGGTGGTTAGTTTTATGTGTCAACTAGGCTAGGCTACAGCACCCAGTTATTTAATCAAACACTAATCTACATGTAGCTGTGAAAGTATTTTGTACATGTGGTTAACATCTACAACCAGTGGACTTAAAGTAAAGGAGATTACTCTTGATAATGTGGGTGGACCTCATGCAATTAGTTGAAGGTCTTAAGAGCACAAAGTGAGGTTTCCAAGAGAAGGAATTCTGCCTCAAGAGTGCAACACCTGCAGCTGCCTGAATGTCCAGCCTGCTGGTCTGCCCTATAGCTTTCAGACTTGCTAGCTTCTACAATTGCAAGAGTCAGTTCCTTAAAATTAATCTCTCTTTGTCTCTGTCCCTCTCTCCTATTGGTTCTGTTTCTCTGGATAAACTTGACTGATGTGAGTACTAACACATTTTAATAATAGCCATCACTTAGATAGCACTTATTATGTTCCAGGCAGTTATCTAAGCATTTTACGTATATTAAATCCTTTAATTCTCATAACAGTCATACAAGATATAGGTATTATTGTTATTTCATTTTGTAGATGAATAAACTACAGTGCAGAAAGTTTAAATGATTTTCCTGAGGTTACACAGCTAGTAAGTAAAAGAGCTGGGATTCAATCCTAGGTAGTCCATTTTCTAAACTGCTATGCTACATATTTCTCAAACAATAGATTGTATTCCTGGACACAAATCACAAAACAAAATAGATCAAGAGAAGACCTTCGTTTAATTCTTTTCGTTTAATTTCTTTTTTGTTATTTTCTTTTTTGTTTTTTTATTTTGTTTAATTCTTCACGTAATTCTGTTTGTGATGGATTTGAGGACTTTCTACTGGCCTAATATTAACACTATTATGAGCAGTTAACATTTATTAAGCATATTAACTATATATGAAACTCTTATATACAGTATCTCATTTAATTTTCTCAATAACCTTGTGAAGTTGGTCCTATTTTTTACTATATTTTAGAATGTAGTAGAAGATTATGAACTCAAACTGAATTCTCTTTAACTCTACAATCTGTACTCTTGAATCTTTCTGCATCTTGGGGTATTATGGAATCCTAAGGATTTTGAGGAATCTTATTATTTAAATATCCAAGGACTTATCCAGTGCAGGATGTTTTATGAAGCATTCCATCTGATATTTATCCAGTCTCCTCTGGAATCTCTCTACTATTGCGGAAGCCTGAGCAGGTCAGCTAAATGTTAGCTAGTGGAGTAAGAACCAGGTCAGACATATTTTCTGAGGAAGCCTGAAGCAGAGAGTATGGGTGGAGCAGATCTAAGTTGGAGTTTATAAGGGGGAAGTTCAAAATCAGGAGGCTGAGTA
This sequence comes from Equus quagga, assembly GCF_021613505.1. Taxonomy (NCBI): domain Eukaryota; kingdom Metazoa; phylum Chordata; class Mammalia; order Perissodactyla; family Equidae; genus Equus; species Equus quagga. The sequence continues at coordinate 38,316,588 of NC_060280.1, read as the reverse complement.
ATAAGGTGCAAATATAATCTCAACAAAGAAGTAGTGGGCTTGTAAATGAAAGGATCTGAGTAAGAACTAGATTGAAGCAAATACTTGCCTCGGATACTTTAACAAGCCGGTAGCTATGTGGTTAGGCTATCAGGCTACTTTAGAAGTATAGGATTGAGATATGGAGTTTACTATTTCCATTATGGGACTGTTCTTGTCATCAAAAAGTTCTCCCACAGATAGAATAAAAGCATACTTTCCCCAAATTCTACCCATTAGTTGTGTTCTGCGGCACAGTGCAAATATACATTCTTTTTCATCAGTTTGAAAGCCATCAATTATTCCCTTATTCTTCTCCCAACCTTTCTTACCAAATATTTATCTGTTACAGGCATCACATGGTGCTTTTGGAGAGACATTAGCAGTCCCGGTTATGTGTTATTTTAAGCATTAAGTAAGAAAATAGGATGATAAACAGTGAAGTATGTACCCTTATTGTAATGGTGCTAACTGAAATAAAATCATTGGGATGGGGCTTTCTTAAAGGGCTGATAGCAATTCAGCCACATTTAGTTATATCCCAGATATTTAGAATGAACTATTCTACTTTACTCTTGAGAAACATATCAGTAAAAACAGAAAAAGGCTCTGAGGAGCCAGAACTGACTCTATTCTCTCTTAGAAATTTGTCAGGATTAAGTAAAATAATGCAAATAAAATGCTTAGCACATTGTCAGTAAGTATTCAAAAAATGAAAGTTATTATATATAGGGAGCAGTTGCCATTGGCAGACACATTTCTGATCCTAAGGAGTAAAATCTGACAGCTTGATAGTATAAGAAGACAGGAAGAGAAAAATAAAATGCAAAACACAAATATAAAAACACAAAAAGTGCAATAGTCTGAGGCCATTTTGTATGAGGGTGAACTCTGAAGCAATTATTCTGCTATACAGTAGAGAAATAGTTACTGCTCAAAGTGGTTTAAATTGTTTTAAGTGTGCTTTCCTTAAGAGGAAAGGAATATGCATGTTTTAGAAAGGCTTCTATACAAAATAAAAATAAAAATTTTATTTTAAAGGATTAAACTAAGATATCTGGAAAACTCCTATTTCTAAAATGACTTGTTCCACATGGTTTCAGATAGCCAGGTGTTTGTTTGGCTTGGGTTGGTTTGGTGTTACTGTGTCAGATTATTTGACAACATCCATTTAACACACATTGATTAAATGCCTTGTGCCAGAATTTCTCTTGGTTGTTCTGAGGGACACAGAAATGAGTGAGACCAGATCCTTGCCCTCTAGAAGGAAGATCCGTGTCTTAAGCACCCATGTAGCTTAATAGCAAGTGCTAAAGTAGAGACAGACACAAAATTTTATGAGAGCACAGAACAAATCTATTAAATATGAATTATGTAACTGCTGCCAAAGGAAATCCTGAAAAAAAAAGTTATTGTCTAGAACTGAAAGTTCTTGCTCTCTAGAACTTGTAGTACAACACTAAATTATTTTGTTTTCTAAGGTTTTGCTGGGATTGTGGTAAAATAACTCCCTGTGAGGGAAGTATTTCTTCATCAGAATTGATTGGTTCTGAGTAAAAGAAAACAAAGTTGACATAAGAAACACTGAAGCAATCATTTATTCACTCTTTCAATATATTTTTATTGAGTACCTAGAATTCCTACTATGTGCCACATCGTAGGGATACAAAGATGAATGAGACCCCATTGTATGTAGTGGGAACCGGAGTGCAGGCATGGAAGGAACGTAGGCCTTGGAGCCAAATGGGCTGGGGTAGGAATTCTGCTTCCCCTACTTACAGCAATGTGGTTTTGAACTTGCTCCTTCTAACCTGTACAATAAGGATAAAAATATTTGCCTTGATAGTTGTTTTGAAGGTAGAGTTATATATATGTAAAGCACCTAATTTGTTTTACTTTTGGTGCATAGTATGTGCTCAATAAAAGGAAGCTACATGAATGACAGTGGTTGTCTTTAAGAAGCTCATAGTGCAGTGGGGGCATGCAGATATGCAGTCTATAATATAATATGATGTCCCCAAATAGGGAGTGCCTAAGTTTGCTTGATAGGAAAGGCAGGGATTCTCAGAGCAGGCAACTTGAGAAAAGTCTTGAAGAATGTAGTGGCAGTAACAGAGTGGGGGGAGTTTCTAGCAGAAAGAGCAACATTTGTAAAGGCATGGCCCTTGAAAGAGAAAGCATATCTTTTTTTCCCTAGGAAGTGTAAGTACCTCTGCATGGCTAGGGCATAGGATATCTATCTGGTGGTGCATTGTGGAAGGTGAGACTAGAGCATAGACAGGATCAGATTGTTAAGAACCTTACATGATTTCTAAGGATGTGGGTAGCAGGAAGCTATGGGGAGATTTTAAGCACAAAATAAAGCAGAAGTGCAATAGCCCATGGACTGTTGGGAAGCTACATCCATGAGGCCTAAAACGAATACTGGTTTTGAGAGGGAAAGATGTCTAGGACCACGTAGGCTGTAGAGTTTGGAGGTCTTCTGCTTATAACTAGGCCTAAGGCTTACATAAAAGAAATGGTTGAACTGTTCTCTTGGTGCCTTTCTTTGAAGCCTTCATCCTTATCTCAGCCCTTGAGATGTTGCTACTTTGGTGATGAGAAGACTCAGGATTACATAAACCTAGGGGAAAAATTGCCAAAGAAAAGGAAAATATTTCTCTGTAAGGCCTAGGACATCAAGCTCAAGCTGGACAGTTGTACCTCCTTTCTCCTGAGACTTATCCCTGGTTTCTGCTTGGTTTCTAAGGGTCAAGGGGGAGGAAGAGAATCTTCCTCTCAAGAAGGTGGAGGTTATAGGCCTTTTTTTTACTGCGTTGGATACATGAGATGAGAGACTGTAAACACAATGAATCCCCCCAAAGAAAAACATCAAGAAAGATTTTAAGTAAAAAGGAACCTACAATTTGGATATGCTGGTGGGTATCCAAAGCATATCCATAAACTTTATGGATAAAGCTTCCCTCTGTATGCCACCCCTACCATGGCCCATATGAGTTGGGGTGAGCCTGTGTCTAGAGTGGAGAGATTGATGTGTCCCAGCTTCCAGCTACCCCCCAACCCCCCATCTAGAGATCAATGTAATAAAAAGTGATGGTCCCTGCTTTACTCAAAGTTGGTCAGATGTGATCCTTTTTGGAACCCTTAGGAGGAATATAGACAAACTTGAGGGCATTCAAAAGAGAGAGACCAAGAGGACCAAAAGACACAAAATCATGTCTGGCTTCTGCATAGAAATGTGTGTGTTGAGGGCAGAAATTGTATTTCATTCATCTCTGTTTATGTTATCTAGCAGAGTGTCTGGCACACTGTAGGAGCTTAATAGATAACAGATGTTTTTTAATGAATGAGTGAGTCAGTGAATGAATACATATGAGAGAATTTAGCATTTAAATTATGAGGGACGCATAAACCAAAAAGTAATGGCCATGGGGATATGAGAGTTTTGACTTTCATGTGGAAGATGATCCTTCAAGTATAGATCTAGAACAAAAGTGTTGAGGTTATATGGAGGCTAATATAGGCCCAATGGAAGAAATAATTGTCCAACAATCAATTTCATTATGTTGTAGTCATGGATATTCTATCCAAAAAATGTCCATTAAAAGTCAAGAAGTAGAACTCTATTGACAGTGGTCCCAATTATACAGAACATAAGGTAAGAGAGAGATGCATCTGAGTGCTTGTACTGTGCCAAGCTTATTAAGAGTGTCACATGAATTCTCATTTAATCCTTACAACTACTTGTGATGTGGCTTCTACCATTATCCTCCTTTTAAAAAATCAGGAATCTGAAGCAATGAAGTTAAATATATTGCCAAAGGTTATATAGCTCTTGGTGGAGCCGAGATTCAAACCCAGAAATTCTCATTATAGGGCCCGCACTCAGATAAAGACAGCAGAAAAACTAAAGAATCAGCCTCAGGCATCTTAGCCCAGTGTTCATTGATATATTCATTCATTCATTCATTCATTTGTTGAAAAAGTATCTGAGGGCCTGCCTGTACAAGATATTATATTAGGTACAGGGAATATGTAAATGAATACAAAACAATTCCTACTTTCAAGGAGCTCGTCTTCTCAGTAGTTCTGAATTGCCTCAAATATGCCTGAAAAAAAGTGATGAAGGGGAGGGCTAATGCATATTTATTAAATAGTCCACAATTGCTGGTCAGGGATTCGAGGAGAGAGAGAGTAAGACAGAGCATAGGAAGAGGAAGGCCAAGGTGGGGAGCTGTATAGGAATCCCAATGGGGGATGGACCAGAGTCAAGCAAGGAAAAGAGCTGGGACCTAAAAGAGCTGAGACCTTGGTAGCAGCCCAAAACAAGCAGAACTGTTATATGAAATCCACATTAGAATCCAGAGAATCCAAGGAAGGTTTCTTGAGAGGGTCAGCTGGACTGTCCATGGTTGATATTGGTAGAACTAGTCTCAAAGTGAGGGGGTGTAGAGCTGTGACAGAACCTCAAAGGAGGCAGAATGAGCCCATTGGTTTTGAAAATCAGTTTCCCCATATGTTGGGTGTATGATCTTTACTTTCTATGAATCTCAGTTTTTTATCTGTGAAATAGAGATTATAATACTTGTATCAAAAGATAGCTGTGAGGATTAAATGAGATTAAATGTAGACAAAATATAACAGTTTGCCTGAACAAAGTAGGTACTCAATAAATGTTAGTTCCTTTCGCTCATATTCAGCTTTGAGTGGGGTAGAGCTTGAGCCTCCCCTTTTCTGCACTGCTCCGTCCTGATCCTAAAAGAGCTTCTTCCCCTTTGTTAACTCAGACTTTTTATGGGCTCCATAAAAATCAGACCTCTGGGTAGAACACAATTGCCTATTATAAAAAGGTTTTTGGGAGAAGAGTGTATTGATCTTTTAATCATTTTGTCTTAGAGAACCTCTTTCAGAACTGTTACCTGGTTTGAGCCTATAAACATTAGAAATATACAGCTGGATTTCTGCTTATCTTAAAAGTCAATCCAATAAAGGTGTGTTGTAATTCATTGTGGTGAGCCAAGATCTTCAGGGGTTTGCATTCTCACAGCAAAGTCACATACCCCGAGAAATATCTTAACATTTCAGTTCTTTGAATTTTGTTCTTTAAGCAGAATACTACATTTGATATCTTGACTTGAATATTTTCCTAAAAACCTATTTGAGATAGTGCCCAAACCATTTCTTGATTTACTGATCCTTGTAACTTAAATATTACACAAGTAATAGGGAATACCTACCAGATGATGCTTTTTCAATTCCAGTTTTAAAGGGATAAGGAGTGGTAGAGAGGGACATATTGAATAGGTAAGTCAAAATAGTCTGGATCCAGTATTTCGATAGCAGGAAAAGATTTTCAGAAAATGCATTTGCTGTAGAAGAAAGTGATGGAAGACCATGAATTGCATATTAATCTAAATTTGGTCCTTTGAGGAATATTTTTTAAAAGGAAGAAGATGCTCCTTTACTAATGTGACAGAGGCAGGTGAAATCTTTTCTTAAACTGTGAGATCACCAACTGACTTCCTGAGTCCTCAGAGAAAAAGGGCATGTAAGAGCCCTTCTCAAGAGCCAGGTTCCAGCTACTCAAAACCTCATTTGGATCCTGACTTTATAATAAAGTACAGATTTCCTCCACTATCCAAAACTTCACTTTCACCACTTCACTTTTAAGAGAGACCTACATTAGTACCTATTTTCACTAATTGAAGGAAGTCCTAAGAAGATTTTTGCTTTTACAGAAAAAAGGAAAAATAGGACAATAGCGTTCAATGTTTGTTTTGCATGGAGGCTTTATAGAGGCAGTGTATACCCCAAGCAGCGAGAATGTCGCCTCCAAGCTCCTTTCCTAGTACTACACTCAGCAACTGAGCATCAAGCTGCCATGGATTTAAGCTATGTCTATGAGCATCTGTGCTTTATCTCTGTTAAGTTTGGTAGGTTATTTTTAGGGCCTGGGAGCACTCAAAATTTTTTCCCACATAAATTACAGTCATGCATTGCTTAATGTCGGGGACATGTTCTGAGAAATGCATTGTTAGGTGATTTAGTCCTGCAAACATCATAAAGGGTGATTAAACAAACCTAGATGGTATGCAGTCTGTCATTTACAAAAATGTTGTTATGCCATGCGTGACCCTAATGGTGATTGCTTCTTCGCTCTACAGGATTTTGGCTTGAAATAGGTTTCATAGGAAAGCTCTACTTTTGGGTGGTGGGGGAAACCTGTATTTTGTGCCCTTGGTAAGTTTCTTAACCTCTCCAAATCTCAATTTCCTCATTTGTAAAACTCATCAAAGTATCAAATGATATTATATATGAATCCAGTTTATAAACTTAAATTCTCTACAATATTGTTGTTTTAATCTACTGGAAGGATTCTTTTCCTGGGAAGGTAAACTCAACAAAAGCTTTGAGTCACTATATAACATAAGATGACACTGGTTCGTCTACCACCTCATTGTTTTACAAATAGACTTAGGTGAATATTGCCTAAATATTTCCATGATCATTTCTCAGAATTACATACACAAAATAGCAAGCTCCTTCCTCCTTCTCATCTTTATCTTTATAAAAAAGTTTTACTGCATTGTTATTTAAAAATTCTGATCACATTTTTGTCAATAGGAAAGCCTGATGAATTCTTGTAAATAAGATTTCTCACTGACACATCTGTGTTATGTTTATCTAGTTTATCTAGTTTCAGAAATCTTCCATGCAAATCAAAATTACAATGAGATATCACCTCACTCCTATCAGAATGGCTATAATTAACAAGGCGGGAAACAGCAAATATTGGAGAGGATGTGGAGAGAAGGGAATTCTCATACACTGCTAGTAGGAGTGCAAACTGGTGCAGCCACTATGGAAAACAGTATGGAGATTCCTAAAAAAATTAAGAATAGAATTACCGTATGATCCAGCTATTCCACTGCTGGGGATTACCCAAGGAACATGAAAACAGAAATGTGTAAAGATACATGCACCCCTATGTTCATTGCAGCGTTATTCACAATAGCTAAGACCTGGAAGCAACATAGATGCCTATCAGGGGATGAATGGGTAAAGAAGATGTGGTATATACACACACAATAAAATACTACTCAACCATAAGAAACAATGAAATCTGGCCATTTGTGACAACATGGATGGACCTTAAGAGTATTATGCTAAGCAAAATAAGTCAGAGGGAGAAAGTCAAATACCATATGATCTCACTCATAAGTAGAAGATAAAAACAACAACAAACAATCAGCTAGAGACAGAGATTGGATTGGTGGTTACCAGAGGGGAAAGGGGGAGGGAGAAAGGGGAGGGGGCTGTTTGGGCACATGTGTGTGATGATGGATTGTAATTGGTCTTTGGTTGGTGGACATGATATAATCTATGCAGAGATTGAAATATAATGGTGTACACCTGAAAAAAAATCCCCAAGACCTGATTTAATATCTGAACATAGAATAATTTCAATGTATATTAGTTGATTAAGTAAAGCGAATTTTATTCATATGGGAATGAGTAAATATTCCTTGCAGGAATGAAGTATTATCACTTATAAAGTATCTAAGTTTATTTCCTATTAAAAAAAAAGAAATCCTCCAAATATAAAAATCTAACATTGATTTTCAAGTGTCTGATATTTGCTTCTACTAAATAGCTCTATCATGTTTTCTTTCTCCATACACTTCCATTTAGGAGAATGGACTTCTTAGTCTAACTTCTTCCACACCATTTTCAACAGATTTCATTTAACTGAGAATTATTACCCCTCTTAAGCTTGATGTGCGTATTTGCATCCAATAAATGGAATGTGATTTTTACCTCATGGCTATTTTCATAGCAGTGATGATTTTTGTGTTCCCAGAACTAAGTAAATGTGTCTAGATGGCCCAGGACTCACTTTTTGTTTCATTAGGCATGATAAAATTACTCATTCACTGTATATAGCATGCATCGATTTTTATCTTACATCAATAAAGGCTGAGGTCATTTTATTCCTTTCTTCCCTGTTTTTGTTCTTTCATTTTCTAAGGTTGGCTCACATTTACATTGTTTCCATTTTTTTTCAGTCTGAGTAGTTTATTGTTATGCATTTTTTAGTCTATTTAATCACGTAAAGAATTTTGAGTTAGGTTGCTATAATAACTCAGATAATTACAAATTACTTTATATTAGGTAGCTTATCTGAATACAGATTTTACCGATTGTCTCTTAATCTGCTGCAGGACTTGTTGAAAACAATAGTATTGAGAGTATTGATATCAATAATACACCAGACCCAAAAAACAAAAAGACAAAAGCAATTAAAAAAAAAAAAAGAAAGAAAGAACACATCAGACTTTTCCGTAAAGGCTTTGTTTGTTTGTTTTAATGGTCAAAGGGTATAAAGCACCTTCCTCATGCAGTCCCTTTTAGCTGAAGATGCTGGTAATGTTCCTGAAACTTCTTTGGCCCTAACTCTTGATTACCATTGACAGCAGTTGTAGGACAGCCTGGTCAGATTTCCAGGTTACCTGGTTACCTATGTAGCGTGTTTTCTCTTTTTCTTCTTTTTCTGCTCACTCTCCCTCTTTCTCCCTTAATTTTTATTCTATCTCTCTTTGTATTTCTTTCTTTCTATCTGCTTTCCTTCCTTCTTCCAGCAGTGAACAAAGATAATTTTAAATTTGTCCTTCAATGCAAAGACCATATGACTAGTAACTAGAAGTCATTTTCAAATTTAAAAGTGTAAGAGATATGTTTGCCTCCTAAGTATCTTCAGATGTCCTTAAGATTCTACTAGTTTAGACTGCTTTGTGGTATTGGGGCATAGGGCAGTGAAAGACGTAACCAAATAATTAGGTGGCAGACTTGAAGTGCTTTTAGATGAATAATAGGTTATTAATTTTCCACTGAGTTATCTGAAAACGAAATGTTTGTAATTTTAAGTGAAGTTAATTTTGATGTTTTAGCATTTTAAAGACTGTATGGCATTCTCTAGTACGGTTTATATACATGATTATCTATCTGTGTATGAACGTATGGCTATGAATATCCACATGTGTTTGTGTGTGTGTATAATTTCCTTGCACTATAAGAGTCAATTGTGGTAAGTATCAAAGTAGAATTAAAACAGTGGCAAATATTAGAAACTAAAATGCTTGTTAATAATGTGATATCAGTGGAGTTAAATAGGAATCCTTTTAATTATAAGCCCTCAAGAAGTTATGTTGGCAATTTTACTTTGAGTAGTATGTTATAGAAAATGTACCTGAGATATTTAATGACTATAGTGGATGATTTGTGCAGAAAAATTAGTTATTTAATATGATTTTAGTTTTGTTTTGATTCAATTTTACAGAATTATTTAAGATTACCTAATCAAATAGCATATAAACAAGAATTATAATTATTAGAAATACAAATAATAACCGACGTTGGAGGAAACTTTCCTCAAGAATAAACTGTACCAAGATTCCCATGAAATCATGTAGTCAAGAACTAGAGTTAAATATTTCCAAATTTTCAACTGTCATTTCATGACTTGTTTTCCTGTTTTATTTTTATAACTTTTTTCCCTAATAACAAAGTAATATATGCTTAATGTTGAAAACTTAGAAAATATAAATGTGCCTAAATTTAAAACAGAATGAAAAAGCGATGCTGTTACAGAAGGTAAGCACTGGGATTTTTAGGGAATGTCTTTGTAATATTTTCCCATGTAAAGATATGCATATTTTTATTTATAAAATTGTATACTGCACATACCATTTTGTAGTCTATTTTTAACTTAGTAATATATTATAGATAATTTTCCCTTTTGATAAGTACTCTTGTCCACATGATTTTTAATGATAATTATGATAATATGTACCTTATCTTACTTAACAATTTCGTGTTTTTCACATTTAACTTATTTATAATATTTCACTTTATAAGTAATATTTCCATAAAATGTCTTATATATAAATTTTGTTTTGCTATATTTGTGATTATTTCGGTGGGATAAATTCCTGGGAGTGGACTTTTGGGGTCAACCACCTCTTTAAGTTTTACTTCCATAACTATGCATATTGTACTGTCTCTCAGATCTTAAGAAACCAACTAGTCTAGTTGCATGTTTTCATTCTTCTGAGACAGGTCTTAATCAGAGATCACTGACTCACAGACAACACCCAAGTTCTGTGTCCCACTTTCTTGTTGAGTCAAGCTGCAAATATCTATAAATTTGCTTTCAGCATTGGACCTTTTTAGCTTAGCAATACTGCTGAGGTCACTGGTCAGGAACTTTATACTTGCAGGGCTGAATAAAATGCATCAGAGAAAAATCAATAAATGTAACAATATTTTATGTTTGTGTGTTTCATTGTAGACTATAGAAAGCTAAGGTTTAAAATAAATCAAGAATATGCTAGGCAACTACATAGGAAAAATAAAAATTTATTTCGAATAAGAGAAACTAGTTAAATATATTCAAAAAGATAAGAAATAATAGTGTGCACATGATAATTAATATGACATCTGAGTTGTGCACTATTTTTCAGAGATTTTTACCAGTAAGTTTAGACAGTTTTCCTCAAATTTGAGAAGCTAGGGACTTCTGACATTTCATACAGTAATTTCAATTTTAGAAACACTGGTTTAGATTAATTACTTTTAATTGCTGGAGGGATAGATTCAATGGATTATCTTAGATATTCAAACTCTGGTATTCACTGGTATCCTAAAAAATATATGTATTTTTTCCCTTTATAACAGTTCATATTTTCCTTTCTTCTCAGTTTTTCCTGGTGCTTTCAATTCCCTACATATCTGCCCCTGTAAGTATTTGCCACTGACTTCTATTGTGCAAATCGATATATAAGAACATATATTGGAATAATTTTGTCAGCATCATTCCTTAGCCATCCTTTTCTTACAGCACATTAGAATGGCTTGCAACAGCTACTCTGAAAATTCATCAAAGACCATTCTCCATCTTACTCAGTTGACTCAGCACTGCTACTTTGATATCCTGGACTTGAAAACTTTGGTTTCTACATACATTTGTGAACACTTCCTTGGGTTGGCTGCACAGTTAGGTTCCCCTCCCCAGTTCAATTAAGGCTCAGATCTCACTTAATGCCTTTGTTTTTAATTGTGTCTGTTTGGCATTCCTTTCCTCTGTCAGCTTTGGCCTCAGGGAACCCCTTCATCAGTGGGCAATAACCTTTGCTATCTTATAAGATAAGAAAATTTCTTATAAGAAAATATCTTATAAGAGAGGAAAATTTGGACAAAAGAAACAACTATTATAGCAGGTGCAGGTTTTACCTGGTCTGAAGTTTTTATAATTTGGGAACCTCTCTTTAATGTGAAGAATACAAAATTACCAATACAAAATTGGATAAGAAAACAAAGATTTATTTAGAATGAAAAAAATACATTATAATAAATTAAAAACTATAAAAAGTGGAAAAAGCTGCAAATATCACAAAATCATGAAGTGTTACATAATATTTTAATCAATTATGGCCTGACAAACTTCTGTAATACTTTTTCTCCTGTTTCTTTGCTTTCACATTAATAACCTCTTCATAAGACCAAAAATTTGTAATATTATTTTCTGTAGAGAGAATAGAACCATATTTCAATCTTTCCTCTGATATGGTTGATCAAAATTTATTTATTTTCAGTGATAGTTTTTTTTTTTTTTTGGTGAGGAAAATTGGCCCTGAGCGAAATCTGTTACCAATCTTCCTCTTTTTGCTTGAGGAAGATTGTCACTCAGCTAACATCCATGCCAGTCTTCCTCTATTTTGTATGTGGGACATCACCATGGCATGGCTTGATGCATGATGTGTAGGTCCATGCCCGGGATCTGAACCCATGAACCCCAGGCCACTGAACCAGAGTGCATGAACTTAAACACTATACCACAGGGCTGGCTCCTCAATGATAGTTTTGAAGAGTTTCTTTCAGCTTCACCAGTTGTTATTTGTAATTTGATATTAGAAAAATTTTAAGATATTTTAGGATCTTCAAATTTGAGAAAAACATATCAAGTTTTCATATATGAGCTGATAGAGACATGCTTATGATTTATTGTAATTGCTACAGATTTGTGTTGTTTAACACAGGAATTCTGATAATGTCTACAGGCAGACCTCATTTTATTATACTTTGCAGATATTGTGTTTTTCATAAATTGAAGTTTTGTGGCAACCCTTCATTAATCAAATCTTTTGGTGCCATTTTTCAACAGCGTTTCCTCACTTTGTGTCTCTGTGTCACATTTTGGCAATTTTTGCAATACTTTAAACTTTTTCACTACTATTAGATTTTTATGGTGATCAGTGATCTCTGATGTTACCATTGTAGTTGTTTTGGGGGCTCCACAAACTGCCCCCATATAAGACAGTGATCTTAATCGATAAATGTTATGTGTGTTCTTACTGCTTCACTGACAGGCCATTCCCCTTTCTCTTCTTCTCCTTGGGCCCCCCTATTACCTGAGACACAACAATAGTGAAATTAAGGCTAATTAATAACCCTACAATGGCATCTAAGTGTTCAAGTGAAGAGTCACACATGCCTCACTTTAAACCAAGAGCTAGAAATTATTAAGCTTACTGAGGAAGGTGTGTGAAAAGCTGAGATAGGCTGAAAGCTAGACCTCTTGTGCCAAACAGTTAGCCAAGGTGTGAATGCAAAGGAAAAGTTCTTCAAGGAAATTAAAAGTGCTACTCCAGAGAACACGCAAATGATAAGAAAGTGAAACAGCCTTATTCTTGATATGGAGAAAGTTTTAGTAGTCTGGATAGAAGCTCAAACCAGCCACATTTCCTTAAGCCAAAACCTAATCCAGAGCAAGGCCCTAACTCTCTTCAATTCTGTGAAGGCTGAAGAGACATGAGGAAGCTGCAGAAGAAAAGTTTAAAGTCAGCAGAGGTTGGTTCATGAGGTTTAAGGGAAGACGCCATCTTCGTAACATAAAAGTACAAGAGCTGATGTAGAACCTGCAGCAAGTTATCGGGAAGAACTAGCTAAGATAATTAATGAAGGTGACTAGTCTAAACAACAGATTTTTGGTGTAGATGAAACAGCCTTATATTGGAAGAAGATGCCATCTAGGACTTTCATAGCTAGAGAGGAGAAGTCAATGCTTGGCTTCAAATCTTCAAAGGACAGGTTGACTCTCTTGTTAGGGGCTAATGCAGCTAGTGACTTTAAGTTGAAGCCAGTGCTCATTTACCATTCTGAAAATCCTAGGGCCCTTAAGAATTATGCTAAATCTACTCTACCTGTGCTCTATAAATGGAACAACAAAGCCTGGATGGTAGTACATCTGTTTACAACATGGTTTACTGACTGTTTTAAGCCTACTGTTGAGACCTACTGCTCAGAAAAAAAGATTCCTTTCCAAGTATTACTGCTCAATGACAATGCACCTGGTCACCTAAGAACTCTGATGGAGGTGTACAATGAGATGAATGTTGCCATGCCTGCTAACACAACAGCCATTCTCTAGCCCATGGATTAAGGAGTAATTTTGACTTTCAAGTCTTATTATTTAAGAAATATATTTCATAAGGCTGCAGCTGCCATAGGTAGTGATTCTTCTGGTACATATGGGCAAAAGTAAATTGAAAACCTTCTGGAAAGGATTCAACTTTCTAGATGCTGTGAAGAACATTTGTGGTTCATGGGAAGAGGTCAAAATATCAACATTAACAGGAGTTTGGAAGAAGTTGATTCCAACACTCATGGATGACTTTCAAGGGTTCAAGACTTCAGTGGAGAAATAACTGCAGATGTGGTGGAAACAGCAAGAGAACTAGAATTAGAAGTAGGGCCTGAAGATGTGACTGAATTGCTGCAATCTCATCATAACACTTTAAGGATGAAGAGTTGCTTCTTATGGGGGAGCAAAGAAAGCGGTTTCTTGAGATGAAGTCTATTCTTGGTGAACATGCTATGAAGATTGTTGAAATGACAACATAGGATTTAGAATATTACAAAAACTTAGTTGATAAAGGCAGTGGTAGGGTTTAAGAGGATTGACTCCAATTTTGAAAGAAGTTCTACTGTGCGTAAAACACTATTAAACAGCAATCTGTGCTACAGAGAAATTGTTCGTGAAAGGAAGAGTCAATTGATTGGGTAAACTTCATTGTTGTCTTATTTTAAGAAATTGTCCTAACCTTCAGCAAGCAGCACCCTGATCAGTCAGCAGCCATCACTATTGAGGCAAGACCCTCCACCAGCAAAAATATTATAGCTCACTGAAGGCTCAGATGATGGTTAGACTGTTTTAGCAATAAAGTATTTTTTAATTAAGGTATGTTAATTAAGGTAACATTTTTGTTTAGATGTAATGCTATTGCATGCTTAATAGACTGCAGTATAGTATAAACACAACTTTTATATACACTGGGAAACCAAAAAATTCATATGACTCACTTTATTGCAATATTTGCTTCATTGTGGTGATCTGGAACTGAACCCACAATATCTTTCAGGTATGTCAGTATTTCATTCGATTCCTATAAAAAAAGAAAAATAATATGGAGAATTTATAACTGTCTTTGCTACATTATTAAGTGTAATCCTGACAGGTGAGAACTTCCATTTTGACTAGGTGTTAATGAAAATTTAATATTCTGCTTACAATGTTATATGTGATGATTGGAAGAATTTTCTACAGACTAGCTTCTGATTCCATATTTTCAGACCTTTCTCTCCTCCACTTCCCACATACTTCTGATTCCAGGCATCACAGGATATGTTCATATCAAAATGCCATCTCTGGCCCTCCCATAGTGGACAGTAGGAGTGCACCTAGAAACCAATTTTACATTGAGAAGGCTAGAAATATAACTATTGGTAGAAGTGACTGTGAACTTCATAAATGAACTCTAGTAGGCTCAAACTAAATATATTCCCAACTCAGTAACTCCTTTGCTAAATCTTCAAAATGGCTTTGGTCACTACAACGATACTTTGTACAAGGGAAATATAATGGAGAAGTTGGAATGGAAGGACACAAAGATTTTAAACATTTATGGTTAAAATATCTTGCTTTTTTACAAATTTTCCAAAAACATATGACCATGTGAAGACATTTTTAGAGCTCCTTCTAGGGCTTGGAGGGACTTCATCTAAGAGAGAGGTCCTGAAGCTTAAAGTTAATTAGCTTCACTATTTGTGGCTTTGATTATTGCTCTTATCACATTTAATTATAGTTAGCTGTTTATATTTCTCTTCCCTTAAATTGTAAGCTCCATTATCTATTCATCTTTGTATCTTCAAGTGACTAAAAGAGGACTGGGAGTATAGCAGGTGCTAAATAATTATGTGATAACTATTGGATGAATAATACTCTTCTTGCAAGAAAAAGATGCAGTCAGCATGAGACTCCTCCTGCAAAGTTGGGCAGTGAATTTAAACCATGTTATGCCAAGATAAGTGCACGCATAACTTTTTAAAGGGTTCATTTCTCCATTATTTTATTTAAAAATCAGTGCATTAAGTGAGTACAAATTTTGAGATAGGTGTACTGCTATGATGATTTGCTGAACAGAGTAAAATGTATATGGTAAGATTTTGAATGTGTGTTAAACTAATCCAGTGATTAATACATAGCAGACAGATAGTAAATGTTTCATCAATGAATGAATAAAGCTGATATATAGTTAATTATTTAGTGCCCTTGATATCTGTGTATGCAGAGTGATAATTATGAACTATAAAAAGAAACTCATTTATAATACCTAGGTTCAGCATTCCCTGACTTTAAAACCATCAAAGATATGCTGAGATCACACTCTTTGTTATATGATAATTTTCTTATCTCTTTTCACTCACATGCATATGACCACTCCCTCCTTTGGGTCTCTATACAAACTTCTATCTTTAGCACTTCATTATAACATTTGTTAACATAAAATTCCTGCCCTAAGCTAGATTTTGAGTTCTGTTAGTATGAGGATGACATTTCTCTCTCTTTTTTTTGCAAATCTGGAGTATATCCTCTATGTTGTCTAGCATTCTGCCTGTCTTAGTCAGCTCAGGCTGCCATGACAAAATACCATAGACAGAGTAGCTTAAACAACAGGAATTTAGTTTTCATAGTTCTGGAGGCTGGGACGTCCAAGATCAAAGTACCAGCTGATCTGGTTCCCTAGTAAGTGCTCACTTCTTGGCAGATGGCCACCTTCTCACTGTGTCCTCATATGGTGGAGAGAGAGGGAGAGAGGGAGAGGTGGGGAGCTATCCAGTGTCTCTTGCAAGGGCACTAATCCCAACTCATTTAAGTCTAATTACCTCCCAAAGACCCTATCTCCAAATACCATCACATTGGAGGTCTCGGCTTCAACATAAGAATTTTGGAAGGAACACAATTAAGTCCACAGCACTCCCTGAAATAAAAGAAGTTCTTAGTTGCTTAAGAAATGAAGTCCTGCTATAAGGAAAAGTGCAAATTCATCTGGACTACTATAAAATATTCTAGTTCTTTGCTTTGATTCTTGGCCCATTCTCTCAAGATTTGATCTTGGATTTGTCCCTGGACCCCAGCTTGTGTTCTCACTATGTTGTGGACATGGTGTCAGAGATAAATGCAGCCAGATGTTAGTTAAAGCAGTGAAACAGATTTTTATTCAGGAACTACTGACCGTAGGGGTGCAGAGGTGATTGAGCATTTTAAAGGGAGAATGAGGGAGGGGGTGTGGGGGGAGCTCAGTAGAGTCAGAGAAGTGAAAAGTTACAAAGGGTTGGTCAGTATAAATGTGTTTAGGCCAGCTATACCTGCCAGCTGGCAGTTATTGAAGTGAGCATTCTATCCTCCCACAGAGACTGAGAGACAGAGGCCCAATGCTTCCTGATTACATTTCAAAGGAACAATTCTCGGGTCCTTGAGAAGGACACTTCTGAGTTTTAAGGGATACATATTCACACCTGTAAGCCCTTTTTAGTAAATGCTCTAAGAAAGGGCAGTCAGAGGCCTATGTCAGGTGTTGGCTAGAACAAATAGTAATTTCTCCTGGCAGTGTTGAGCTTCTCAGTCAGGCATTTTAATGGAGGACTGGAGTTAGGGGGCTGTAGTCATCCTAGGGACATGGCCTTATGTTGCTAGAAGCCATGCTAGAGTTTGGTTAAATCTCTTAGTGCAGTGGTTTGGAAAGAGTTGTTATATGCTGACAGTTGTGCAGTTCTGTGGTATCTTTGGGTATTTGATAGATAAACGACTTCAGTCCATTATTGATTCTGCCTTTGGCATCCTCACTGCCTTCTTTCAGGCCTCTGACCTCTGCACATTCCTTTTCAGTTTCCCTGCTGCTTCCGACTCACCACTGTCAGCTCGTAGGAACCCACCTTGTTATTTAGATCAACATAGAAAACGTATAGAATACTCTCTGAGAATACGCAAAGAATCAGCAGTAAGATTTTAAGCTTATCAGAAAGGTATTTCTCTTACAAGACAGTTTATATATATATTATATATATTATATAAATATATATGTATATGCATAATAGATACAGAGGCTAAAATTATATCCAATCCTATTTCATTTTTTAAAATTAAGACAACGTTTTTAGAGCAGTTTTAGGTTAACAGCAAAATTGAGGGAAAGGTACAGAAATTTCCCATATACTCCCTGCCCTTACCATGCATATCCTCCTCCACTATCAACATCCCCCACTAGAGTGGAACATTTGTTACAATTGATGAATCTACATTGACACATCATAATCACCCAAAGTCCATAGTTTACAGTAGAGTTCACTCGTGGTATTATACATTCTATGGGTTTGGAAAAATGTATAATGAGGAATGTAAATGTATCCGTCATTATACATAGCCATTATCCATCCATACAGAGTATTTTCACTGCTGTAAAAATCCTCTGTGTTCTGCCTATTCCTCCCCACCATCCCAAACCCTGGCAACCACTGATCTTTTTACTGTCTCTATAGTTTTGCTTTTTCTAGAGTGTCTTGTAGTTGGAATCATACAGTATTTCCGATTGGCTTCTTTTACTTAGTAATATACGTTTAAGTTTCCTCCATGTCTTTTCATTGTGTGACAGCTCATTTCTTTTTAGTGCTGAATAATATTCTGTTGTCTGGCTATACCACAGTCCCACATTATTTCATAAGCTGCATCTATTGTCATAGGTAAGTATTTCTCAGCATCAAACAGTACTTGATTAATATGCAGTTGTAATTAGTTTTCAATCTCATGGCGCATGACCATCAACCATGATGTATCTGAAAAAGTTACACATGGTCCCAAAGGAACATAAGACATGCAGAAATAAAGCAATAAAAATGATCATCCTTCACAGAATTAGTCAGATCTAAGGCATTCATAAAGCATAGTTCATTTCCAACATTTAATGAAGGAACTTTCTTTTACTACTTACAGTGGCCATACTTTTTTTTTAAAAAAAAAAAAAATCTCTAGATCTATATTGTCTCCCAGAACAAATTAATTTCACTGAATACATTTGGAATTTTGAAATATCCTCCAGTATCATTGGTAAACTTAGGCACTAAAAATTATCCCTGAAATTTGTTCCTTAGCCAAAACATTCCCATGTCTGAATCTGTGGCTCTTTGTCTTTGGTTACCAGACTGTCATTAAGCCCTCCAGTGAGGCCATAGGAATGATGTAAAATGATGCTGTAGCTGCATTTTCTCAAATTTTGCAATTATTCTTTGCTTGGCTTTCTGACATTCTCACGTCTTAGCACATGCTCATATCTTTCCCTGTTTGGACTTAGTAACCTTGCTTTAGACTGCCTGCTTTTAATGGAATGGTCATCTCTACTGAACACTTTAACTAGGAATTTTTGTCTCTTTCTTCTCATCCTCACTGCCACCTCCATCCTCATTTCCACTCTCATCCCAAGCTACATCTTCTACACTCTGCAGCTGTGGTTACAAGCTACTGCCCCCTAACTCATATCCATGAGACATGGCTGGCTAGCAGGAAGGTCAGAAATTTCATGCTGATTTCAAAGCATGTCTTTCAATCTCCTAAGTTTTTTAAACTTAAAAAAAGCTTTAATTTAAAAAAAATCTGTCATGTTGAAAACTTTTAACTGAATGAAGTCAACATTTGTAAGCATGTTACAACTTTAAAATAATAATAGTCTTAACACACTTTGCAAGAGTGGCTGCAACAAAAAGGTGTGAACATTGCTGGCATCAGAACTAAATGATGAGGCAGTGGGGACACTAACAGAGGCTTTGCCATTACCTAGCTAAGTCACTGAGCAGACTAGGCCTCGGTTCCATTGGTTGTAAAATGGCATTACTATGGCATTACACTTATCTTAGCTATATCACACAGTCCAGTGAGATATTGAGATTGAAAGTGCTTTGAAAAGCAAAATGTGATGCAAAGATATGAGAGATGATGACTATGCATCTGGTCTACGTTTCTAGGATGGAATGACAGGGAGTATACTGGCAATAATATATAGAAGGTTGGCATCTGAGATCAGAGAGCTGAAATAAATAAGGTCCTAAGCTTCTTTAGGGTGGCAAGTTGCAGAAAATGATGAATGTTGTCAAGACAATTGAATTTGGAAGGGGACCAAAGCAATGATTGGAAAATGCAGTTTGAGTTGCTGAGACATTGAAAAACAACAGACATATAACACAAATATCTAATATGATATATAGTCCTGTGATTTAAGAAGATGATGAGCTAGTCTATATATTAATGTTCAAGCTTAGGATATCAAACAAAGCCTTCAAGCTCCTTGTTGAACTTGGAAAATCAGACTTCTAGGGAGATGGAAAATATTCTGCTGTAAGTTCCTTGGCTGTCCCTTGTCTCAGAAACAAGGGCAGCATTTGGGTGTGAGTAGGGAAAGATTGCATTCCTCTGGAAAGTTTGGAAAGTTCATTTGTCACCTAAAATCTAGGTGTTCGGGATTACTAACAATAAGAAAACTGAATAAGTAAAACATATAATTTGTTAGTGATGAGTGCTCAGGAAAAATGAGGCAAGAAGGGGCTGTAGGAAATGTCTGGATAATTTTGGATAGAATGATCAGAAAGGACTCAGTGAGATGATATTTGAATAGAGACCTAAAGTATATTCCTGTGGCCTATGAGTGAATCATGCTTCGTTTCTTCTTATGCTAATTCCAGTGACCTCAGGCCCAGAAGGAGGTAGATGGATGCAGTAGCAGTAGTGTTACCATTTAGCCACACAGTATTAAAAACAAATAAAAATAATTTTATTTCTTTTCCTTCACTATCTCCTCCTCTAATATTTTCCCAAAGGTGTTGTTAGTGAAAGGGCTACTCTTACATTATATTCAGGATAAATGGGATAAACTTGCACACAATGATTTAAGAAAAATGTCTGATGAAAGTAGAACTTCTATTTTTATAAATGGAGATAGAAGAAAGCACAGTAAACATTATTTGATTTGAACATTAAATTTAATTAGCATAAATGTGTATTTTGTTATTTCAGTGATTATTACATGTTAAAAATGAAGTTTCAGAATGCCATTAGCTTACGTATGTTTAGAAGAGGTTCTGGATTGCTATTCTAGTAGGTTCCTCAGCAAAAGCATCAATGCTTTTAAATTATACTAAAAGCCTAGTTACCTGTACAATACTAATTGGATACATATGTTACTTATTGTTATCTATCTTCTATTTTCATATTGGTATAGATTCATGTTAACATTATTATACGACTATACAAATACAAAATTAGAATTATACAACTACAATATAGTTATGCAACTATTATACAATTATATGACTACTATCAAATACTAACAACTATTCTCATGAAGGACACATCATAAATGTAGTTAATGAGAATGATTCTCTATTTTACTCACTAAAAGATCCATATTTGCCTTATTTTGCCAGTAGATAAAACTAGATAATATAATATATAGTCGAGAGAGAGAGACATCCTAAAATGTTAACATTTGGAAAATCTGTATAAGGGTATGTGAGAATTCCTTGTACTGTTTGTTGCAATATTTCTGTAAGTATGATATGATATTCAAAATACAAAGTTTAAAAATGACTTTATACTCACCTTTTATGGATAGATGGATAGTTTTGGTATGGAATTCAAGGTTCATGTTCCTCAGAAATAAATGACTTTGCTGCACTGTCTTCTAGTATTCATTGAGTCTAGTCTGCTGTTTGTTCTTTTGTGAATAAGCCATGAATTCTACATCCATTTCATTATTTGTCTGTTAAGCACTTATTTGTATCTTTGTTACTTATTTTCTACTTATTTGTTGAGTTTTAAACATTTGTTGATGCTGTTGTAGGCATTCAAAATGAATCCATTAGCAAAACATAAAGATCCCTGCCATCCTGGAGTGCACATTCTAGCAGTGTGGGTGGTGGATAGGGGGAGACACAAAAAAATAATAAATAAGTAAATTATATAGTTTGTTAGAAAATGGTAAGTGTTATGGCAAAACAAAAAGTGGAGTAGGTAAGGAAGATCAGGATTCGGGTGGGAGTGGGTGGTAATTTTAAATATGATGGTCAGGGAAGGTGTCTTAGAGAATATGAAAATTAAGCAGTCTTGAAGCAGGTGAAGGAATTATCTGTGTGGATATTTAGGGGAAGAGCATTGTGAATAGCAGGAATGGCCAGTCTAAAAGTCTTAAGGAATATGCCTTCTGTGTTCTAGGAGAAGCAGAGAGGACAGTGAGGCTGGAGTGCCATGAACAAGAGGGAGAGCGGTAGAGTATAGGAGGTGAAGTCAGAGAGGGAATGGAGAGTCAGGTCATCAAGTTTGTTTCTGTTGGTTATTTTAATGACTTCGGCTTTTGCTCTGAGTGAGTGGGTGTTCATTGCAGAGTGCTGGGCAGAGATGTGGCATGGTTTACCATAATTTAAAAGGATTTCTTGGCTGCTGTATAGAGAATAGTTTATAGAGGCCAAGAGTAGATGCAGGAGACCAGGCAGAAGGCCGTTTTATCATCCATGTAGAAAATGTTAGTGGGTCAGATCAGTATGGTAGCAATGCAGGTGATGAGAAGTGTTAGGATTCTTGATATAGTTTGAAGATAAAGCCAAAATATTTCCAAACAGCTTAGCTTTGGCTGTGAAAAAAAGCAAGAAGTCAAGAATATCTTCAGGTTTTTCCATTATGAGCAATGGAAAGAAGGAATGGATGTTAGTTGAAGTGGAGGAGGCAGTAAGAGGAGCAACTTTGGAGGTAGGGAAGATCTGGCATTTAAGTTTTTACAGGCTGAGCATGAAATGTGTATTAGATCCCCAAGTGGAGATGTTAAAAATATAGTTGGATATACCTAGCCCAATTATTATTCAAGGGCAATACGAAGTGTCTGGGGTCACTTTCATGCCCTTCTTTTTCTTTTATTTTTTGAGGAAGATTAGCCCTGAGCTAACATCTGCTGCCAATCCTTCTCTTTTTTGCTGAGGAAGACTGGCCCTCAGCTAACATCTGTTTCCATCTTCCTCTACTTTATATGTGGGATGCCTACCACAGCATGGCTTGCCACATGGTGCTATGTCCATACCTTGGATCTGAACTGGTGAGCCTCAGGCCGCCAAAGCAGAACATGCACACTTAACTGCTGTGCCACCAGGTCGGCCCCTCCCTTCTTGATGACCTATTTTTATCTCTGGAATCTCAAATCTTGTCTTTATTGTAGGGTTATGAAATTTCACAATGAATGAATGAATTTATTATTTTACCTTTGTGACTAGCAGAATTAAATTTTTGAAAGATAATCACACCTAGATCATAGCCCATAAGCCTATCTATGATGCCACTGGCTGCTGATTTTTTCAGGATAAATAACAGGAATGAATGGATTGGATATTGTGGGATACCTTTTACTAAAGGTTCCTTGTGATAGATGAGATATTGTCCCATGATCAACATTTAGATCACCAGTAGGAGTTCTGATTACTCTTATTCTACTGCAATACAACTACCATGATGCAGTGTTTAATTTCGCAGAAACCAATGAACCATATCACTTACTTGATGGCTCTGTTACATAAACAGTTCAGCAGAGACTTCCTGGCACATACTCATTTATCTCTGATCATTGGCACATATAATAATTTAACTGGAGCTGTTTCCTTAGTGCTGTATCCAAACACATTTCATTTTAGTATAATTAATAGGTATTTATTTTTCTGCCAAAACCAGAGGCACCAATAGCAATCTGACTATGATTATCGTTTCCTTCCTCTGGCCCTTGACACAAATTCATCATACCATCCCTTTATGGTTGCCCATTCACTTCATAGCTATAAGCAGTGACACATACATTTTTTTTAACCACAGATGTTGATTTCCATATTGTTGCCCCACTGCATAAGCACTTCCCTAGTATATCATTGGTGGATGAATATCTCACTGGAGCAGTTGCTGATGCTTAAAATATAAATGATATATGCACGTCACTTTGCTTTTCCTTCCCTTGCATAAACTTTCACCACTAGCCAGTGATGACTGAATATTTAACACCTAGAAGCATCGAAGTACGCCTATTTAACTTCTAAATCATTTGTGACTAAAAGTTGACATCTAAAAGAAATTTTCAGCTCTCAGGAGAAATAACACAGTGTGGAAACTTTGGTAGATATCTCTCTTGGATTAGAGAAATAGACTCAGTTTTCAATACATTGTCTCAATTCATAACTATATAAAGCTGAAAGACACCTGAAAAAATGTAAGGTGGTTGGAAAGATACTAACATTTTAGGAATACTCAGTATGTAACTATGCTGTGCAAGGTACTTTGTATATATTATTTCATTGAAACTTCATAGCAACTCTGAGAAGGAAGTGATATTAACTTTATTTTCAAGATAAGGACGCTGAGGCTAAATTGGTTAAGGAATTGACCCAAGTGCCATAGTAAGAGAGTAGGAGATGGGGGATTCAACCCCAGCTTGTCTTCCATGTCATCCTACCTCTCAATACTCTATTTTAGAATCAGGGAAAATATTTAGAGATATTTAGTGAGTTATTCAGGGTCAGGCAGATGGTTTATGGCAGAGCTGGGATTAGAACCTGGAGTATCTCCAGGCTCTTCTCTTTTCTACATTGTTCTCTCTCCCTGGAAAGACTGCTGGTACTCACTTCTTTGGGGTGGGTCTTGATTAGTCTTGGGCAGTGCTTAGATACTCACAGCAGGAATATAAACTCAGGCCAAGATAATGAGACATCTGAGTGCAACCACTTCGAAAAGAAAAAAGGCAACAAATATAAATTACAGATATGTACCATGTAAATCAGAGATGTTAGAACAGAATGAGGAGAATTTCAGATAAGCATAAAAAGATATCAAAAAATAAAGCAAGATATTAGAATTACAATAAAATGAAAAATTATTAAAAAGATCCAGATATTTGGTATAAGAAAGATAATGTTTGAAATAAAGAACACAATAAATGGGATAAATAATGGAATGAATACAGCTGGAAAATGGATTAGGGACTTGAAAGCAAAGAAGATCCTTCAAGAAAGAAGCAAGAATGTCTAAATACATAGAATATATAAATAAAAATTGAGAAATAGAGGATAGAAATTTAAGTGTATATTTGGATAATAGGAGTTCCAGAAAAGTGAAAACTAAATATATAAAGATGATTTTGGGAAAATAATGGAGGTAGATGCCACAGAAGTGAGAATTAAGAAAGATGACTAACCTAAGAGTAATGGATCCATAATGCCAGACTGAAAAGATAAAGACTCACACCAAGAAACATTATAGAAAAAAGTAAGAATATAAAAGACAAAAAGTTTATAAAAGGTTCCAAAGAGAAAGAATAAATCATGTTCATAGGAACAAGAATCAAATTGATATCAGACTTCTCAATAGCAACAATGGATGCAGGAAAATGATGGTTTAACATTTTTAAACTTTGGAGGGAAAAAGACTTTGAGCTTGGGATGAGGTTACAGTACTGGCCTGTAATCCCTTTCTCTTTCTTTTACTGGGGGTGGGTGGCCTGCTCTTTGGGGCAGAGGCAGGTGGCCTAGGCAAATACCCATATAAACGTGCTGCTAACTGACCTTCTGATAAATAGACATGTAAATGATATTTGCTAGCGGGAGAATCCTTATGTCTGGAATGCTCTTTTCAATATGTCTCTGGGTTAGGATTGCTTATGGTAAACAAACTTGAATCTATAGATTTATGAGACATGGATCCTCAGAAAATGTCATGTAAGCTATACAACTATCTGGGGTATAAAACAGATGTTTTATAACCTAAAAATGTGTCAGATAACTCACAAACCTTAGTTAGAGACTTCATTTATTAATCTGGCCAGACAGAGTGTCTAATGCAAGAAGGAGGGATTTGAAGATCTATGTGAGATTTCCCAGATCACTTCCTAATTTACTTGTGCCTCTTGATTGCTTCCATCCTTGAAATTATTAGCAAAGCTTGATGATGGATAAGATCTTAGAGTCTCGAGAGTTTGATTTGTTATTGCGATTCTTTGTGTTAGCTTAGAACTTAGAATTTTATTTCATCAAAGGCATAGGAAGGAATGCCCTTAAATCTGATAAAATCTGTCTTACACACTCACACGTACACACACATACACACATGCACATATACACCATTAACTTAAACTGAGACATGTTAGAAGTATTCTCTTTAAAATTAGAATTGAGGGGGCTGGCCCCGTGGCCGAGTGGTTAAGTTCGCGCGGTCCGCTGCAGGCGACCCAGTGTTTCGTTGGTTCGAATCCTGGGCGTGGACATGACACTGCTCATCAAACCACGCTGAGGCAGCATCCCACATGCCACAACTAGAAGGAACCACAACAAAGAATATACAACTATGTACCGGGGGGCTTTGGGGAGAAAAAGGAAAAAAATAAAATTAAAAAAAAAAAATAATTGGAGTTGGGAATTGAGACAAGGATGACCGCTATCACCAGTTCTAGTTAGCAGTGTATGGGAAGTTCTACCTAATGTTATAAAACAATAAAAATAAATTAAAGGCCTATGGATTTGGAAATGAGGAAATAAAGTGTTGTTTTTTGGTAAATGATGTGGTTGTCTACTAGTAAGCACTCTAAAAAATCTATAAATAAGTTAATAGAAATAATAGAGTTTAGCAAAGATAGGGATATAAAATCATGAAACAAAAATCAATTACATATCTAGACATTAGTAACAAATAACTGGAAAATATGATTTTAAAAGGAACCATTTATTATAGCATAAAAAATCAAGTATCTAGTAATAAGTCTAATAAAAATGTTCAGGTAAGTATGTAAAAATTCTAAAACTTTAAGAGGACTTAAGATAAAAATGAATAGAGATATCTATCATGTTCACTAATAATACTATTTAATATAAAAATGGCAATTTCTCCCCAAATTGATCTATACATACAATGACATTTACAAAATTCCCAACAGGATTTTTCTTGGAACTTGATAGCCTGATTAAAAATTTATACAGAAGACTAAGTGTCAAGAATAGGAAAGATACTTATGAAGAAGAGTTATACCTACGAGTTATACTTGTATAACTTGAGTTATACTTATGAAGAAAGTTATACTAATTAAGACAGTATGCTGGTGTCCCTGGTATTGACAAACTGACCAAGAATGAAAGATAACCTAAAAAAAGACTTATGTATGTGAAACTTTGATATATAAAAGCGATGGTGTGACAGATCATTGGAAAAGGAATTATTCAACAAATTTATCATACATATGGAAAAGTAAAGTTAGATGCTTATCATCCACCATGCTCAAAAATCAATTCCACATGGATGAAAGACTTAAATATCAAAAGCAAGCCTTTAAAACCTTAACAAAAAATACATATGAATATTGACTTAATATTGGAAATAGGGGATGATTTCTTAAAATACAAAAAGAGCCAACTATATGGAAAACTTGATAAATTTGGCTTTAAAATATAAGAACTTTTATTCATCAAGTCACTTTAAGAAAGTGAAAAACCAAGTTGCAAACTGTGAGATGTCTGCAATACACATAATCAACATCAGATTTATTCTGCAAATGTTTAATGAACAATGCATCAATGAATGTGAATGTCAACTCAAGAGAAAAATAATCAGTCACTTCACAGATGAGGAAACACATGTGGCCAATAAATATATGAAGAAATGTTCAACTTTATTGGAGTCATGGAAAAGCAAAACAAGACTAGGATGAAATACCATTTTATATCCATTTAGATGAAAAAAAAATAGAAAGACTGACAAAATCAAGTCAAAAGGATGTGGGACAGCAGAATCTCATATATTGCTGGTGGGAACATGAATTGGCGTAAAAACTCAGTTTGACATTATCGTATGCAATTGAACATTCGCATATCCTATGAGCCGGCAGTTCTACTTCTAGGTTTATACCCTAGGGAAACTTTTGCAAATTTTGTACAGGAATGTCCATAGCATGTTCACAACAATGAAAACCTGGAAATAACCTAAATATACGTTTACAGAAGACTGGATAGTGTTATGTTCATCCAATGAAATGTAATACAGTATTCAAAGTGAAGAAACTATAGCACAAGCAAAAATGTGGATCAACTTTAACAATGTAAAAATTAACAATGTAATATTGAGTAAAAAAAGGAGTCCCAAAAGATTACATAAATCAGACAGCCTTTTATAAAGTAAAAAACGCTAAATCTAAACTATATACTTTTTCTCAGAATATATATGGATATAAAAAACTTTATATATGTGCACGTGGATATGCAAATCTTTATCTATAATGAATGTGTGGAAATATACGTAAATATACACTTATACATATATAAAGTCAAGGGAATCCACCATACCATTCCAGATAGTGGCCAGGATAGTGTAATTCAGGGAATGGGATTGTGAACAGCCCCAAAGCCAATTGGGTTATTGTCATTTGTTAGTTTCTATTTCAAATAGTGGTTTTGCTGAATATTATGTTACTAAAGAGAAAGGAAAGAATGAAAGAGGGCCATGCAAAGACTGGGGATGAGAGTGTGTCATGAACCAATGATTATAATCAATCTAATTTGGGATACTTGAATCATAAACGTAAATACAAATCTAAAACAATAGTGGTATCTGCTATGATATGGTAAGTATAAGTTGTTACGAGAGTACAGAAAGCAGCATTTAGTCCAAAATGGATGAAGGGAAGGATCTGGAAATAATTCCCCAAAGAAGAGGATGTCTGAGCTACAGTATCGATAGATAACTTTTATTGTGCACGTTCTATGTGTCACACACTGTTTTAAGTATCTTATGTGTGTCAACTCACTTAATCCTCACGATAATAAGTGCTATTATCACATTTATTTTAACATGTACAGATGACTTTGGTAACAAGGTCATACAACTAACAAGTGGTAATTATTCTCTCAGATGATTTTCTCTTCCACATGCATGGTACTGTCACTATGTTTATCAGACTCGTTTAATTTCTGCCTCCCTCACCAAAGTTTGAAGTCCTTGACAATGTGACCCATATCCTATTCATTGTTTATTTCCAGACCTAGAACGAGGTCTGGAATACATTGTGTGCTCACTAAGTGCTCATGTAATGAGTGAATAAATGAATGAATGAATGAACATGGTCCCTGCCC
This sequence comes from Equus quagga, assembly GCF_021613505.1. Lineage (NCBI taxonomy): Eukaryota > Metazoa > Chordata > Mammalia > Perissodactyla > Equidae > Equus > Equus quagga. The sequence continues at coordinate 38,287,998 of NC_060280.1, read as the reverse complement.
CTAAAGATTTTATGGACTTTTTTGGGGGGATTAAGTGAGGATCAGCATGTAAACGATATACTATAATGAAAGATATTTGCCTCCAGAGAAATATGTACAAAGGTCATGAGCTATTGTGGGAAATCATCTACATTTTCTTAGAAGAAGTTGTATTTTAAGGAGCCATAATCCGTATTCAGTCAGGGAAAATCTTTTGCTATTGAGAAAGGGTGAGAATGATGCCAAGTAGGTCAGTAACTCATAATTAAACAGTCAAGGCTGGTGATCTGATAGATCCTTATATAAATGGGGCATCAGAGAGATTAAAAAGAAGTTTCAAAGTAGAAAAATGAAATGCTATGAACTCTCTAATATAATATATAATAAAGCAACACTTTAGATTACCTAAGGTTAACTGCAGGAGGATGATGCTGGGAAAGTAGGACTAAGAAAACTCCAGAAAGCACAGTGGAGGGAAGAAATCCCACACAGCTGAGATATGTACTAGTGGGCACCAAAGCTTCCAGCCATTGAGATTGGATGAAGTTCACAGGGTTGTGAAGGTCCAGTTAAATCAAGAAGCTATGATAGCACAGAAAAACAATGAAGGTATTTCTCATCCTGTAATCTTTGCCCATCATATTTAGACTGGGTCAGGTCATTGTGGAGAGAACTCATCTGTACCCAGGATAGTGAGTAATTGTCCATATAGATTAAATTACCAAACTCTGCTTGATCATGGAAAAAAAATCTGTATAGCACAGAGATCGAGAATGTGGATTCTAGAGTCAGACTGTCCAAATTCAAAACCTAATTCTGCCACTTGTTAGTTGTGTGACATTATTACTTAAATGATTTGTACATGTTAAAATAAATGTGATATTAGTACCCACTGTTGTAAGGATTGAGTCAACATACATAAAATGCTTAGAACAATGTCTGACACACAGAACGTGCACAATAAGTTATCTAACAATACTCTAGCTCAGACATCCTCTTCTTTGGGAAGCTGTTTCCAGATACTTCCTTTCGTCCATTTTGATTAAATGCTGCTTTCCTGTATTCTCATAACAATGAATGCTTACTCGTATCATAGCAAATACCACTGCTATTTTATATTTGTGTGCATGTGTGTGATTCAAGTACCCCATATTAGTTTGATTGTAATCGTTGGTTCATGATACACTCATGCCTAGTCTTTGCATGGCTCTCTTTTATTCTTTCCTTTCTCCTTTCCTTTCTCTTTAGTCTCAGAGAAGTCTTCCTAGATGGGGCAGCAGGTGTTCTGAGTCTTTAAGGAAGAGTCAGACAAACAACAGGGTGCAAGGATGAATGTTTCATTTTGGTTCATGATAGCCCCAAAATACATACTACATGCTCAAAACTGTGTTAAATTGAGTTGTAATTCATTTGTTCAACAAAGACTTTTGAACCTATTATATGCTAGGCACTTTATCTAATATATCAATAAATATAAGGCTTAGTTCTTGATCTCAAGTAACTTAGAGTATGGTAGAAGAGCTCAGAATTAATTAAAAATAATCCCAGGGCTTCATAAATTTACTCAGATTCAGTGAGATTACAACATACTTTTGGGCTGATATCAGAGATTGGCTCCAATTATATGTTTCCTTTTAATTGTTTCTTCTGTTAGTAAACATCAGATTATTCTACAAAGGAGAACAATTAAAAAATGAAAAAGCAAAGCTCCCTTTTATTTCAGCCTGTCTTTGACATGGCAACTAACCATCCATGTACTCTCCTGTTGCACATATTTTAATTACTTTGTCCTCAGCTCATGCTCTTTAAAGGATTTTAGTACAAAACCCCTTTGTTAGGGCATCTCACTCATTTATCTACTAATTAATCAGAAAATTCATTTATTCCTCCCTTTTTTTGCCATTTAGCAACAAATGTGAAGCCATAAGAACTTCCCATGTAAATTTATGAAATCTCAGTCTAGATTTCTTTTCTGCTTTGGATACAACAGCTGTTTTATGGTTGGATCCAACTCTGGAACTTCTTAGGTGACGTTTTGCTTAGTCAGTGGCATCTTTTCAGGTGTCAGGCAGTGCCATTTCACCAGAAGGGTTAATATGTAAAGATTGGCATGGCTGTCATGAAGCTTTGCTTCTTTGGGCTATGTGTTTCCACATATAGCCATGTGGCTTGTAGGAAGCTATTTTTAAATATGAGTTTCTGCTGATTCTTGGCAACTTTGATGAGAAAGAGTGAACTACCCTTGACTTTAACCCATTGTGTCCTCATGAAGATGTTTTCTTATAGATGAAGTTCTTAGTTTCCTTAAGTGGAAAGATCAGATAGATTTGGGTTCAAATCCCAGTCTACTTTTTTCTAACTATGTGAACTTGGACAAGTTATTAAAAATATCGGAACCTCAATTTTCTTATTTGTTAAATGCACATGGTAGTAAGAATCTTGTACAGTAGTCCCCTCTTATCCGTGGTTTTGCTTTTCTCAGTTTCAGTTACCTGTGGTCAACTGTGATCTGAAAATATCAACTGGAAAAATCCCAGAAATAAATAATTCATAAGTTTTAAATTGCATGCCATTTTGAGTAGCGTGATGAAATTAGGTGCCATTCCACTCCATACTGCCCAGGACGTGAATCATCCCTTTGTCCAGTGTATCTATGTTGAATATGCTACCTGCCCATTAGTTACTTAGAAGCCATCTCAGTTATCAGGTTGACTGTTGTGGTATCACAGTGCTTGTGTTCAAGTTGACCCTTATTTTACTTAATAAGGGCCCTAAAGCACAAGAGTAGTGATGCTGGCAGTTTAGACGTGCCAAGAGAAGCCATAAAGTGCTTCCTTCAAGTGAAAAAGTGAAAGTTCTTGACTTAATAAGGAAAGAAAAAAATCATACGCTGAGGTTGCTAAGATCTATGGTAACTTTTATTACAGTATATTGTTATAATTGTTCTATTTTATTATTAGGTATTGTTGTTAATCTCTTACTGTGACTGATTTATCAGTTAAACTTTATCATAGGTATGTACATATAGGAAAAAACATAGTATATATAGAGTTTGATATTATCTGTGGCTTGAGGTATCCACTGAGGGTCTTGGAATATATACCCTGAAGATAAGGGGGGCTACTATATAGATATTTTGGGTTTAATTAAGAACATAAATTAAAAATCTGGTGCATTGTTGGTGTTATGGCTGAATTGTGTCCCTCCAAAATTCTTATGTTGAAGCCCTAATCTCCAGAACCTCAGAATGTGATTGTATTTGAAGATAGCGCCTTTAAATAGGTAATTAGGTTAAGATGAAAGCGTTGGAGTGATGTCCTCTTAAGAAGAGATTAGGACACAGAGAGACACCAGGGCTGCACATGCACAGAGGGGATGACCATATGAAGAAGCAGGTAGAAGGTAGCCATCTGCAAGCCAAAGAGAGGCCTCAGAGGAAACTAACTCTGCCAGTACCTAGATCTTGGACTTCCAGCCTCGAAAACTGTGAGAAATTAAATTTCTTTTGTTTAAGCCTTCCATTCTGTTGTATTTAATTATGGAAGCCCTAGCAAACTAATAGAATTGACACTCAACAATAGCAGCTATTTTATCTTTTTCAATTTTTAGAGTGTTGGATTTGGAGTCTGGATTTGAATTCTCTGTGCTTCTGTTTCTTCATTTGTAAAGTGGAATAAAGAATAATATCTCACTTACAGTTTGTTGTGAGGATTAAATAAGTTAGTATATATAAAGATCTTAGAATAGGGACTTAAACTTTTTTAGTAAGTCACCTCTGATCTGCCTCATCCTTTCCTCATCCTGACGACACGTGTTAAAACACAAGTGAATGATATACATATAGTACTTTCATCTCCTGAAGAAGTCTCTTGACCTGTGTCCTTCCTTTTAGTCAAGGTCTCATACAATGTATCCCGCACATTTCCCTGGACTAGACTTCCAGAAGTGCCTCTTTGATCATTTTATTGCTCAGCAAGTTTCAGTGGCTCATCACTAACAATGAAATAATTTGTATATTATCTATTCTGGCATTCAAAGCATTCAAAAATCTAGATCCTAACTGCCTTTCTATTCTCATTTGCTGTAATTCTTCTCCCTCCTCCAAGTCCTCTTATTTATATTACTTACAAATAGTTGTAGTAATGATAAATACTTATGTTAACTTACTTATATTGAGTTATCTTCTCCTGAACATACTCTTTTCTACTTCTTTAGTTTGGTCCAGACTTTTCCTTCTACCAGTAGTTCTTTCTATGTTCATCTACCCCTATTAAAATCCTAATCATTCATTAGGTCTCAGTTCATCTTGTGAAGTTTTCCTTAACAGTTCCCAACAAAAATGAGTTTTGCTTGCACTTATAAACTTTTATTACTATAAATGTTAACTGTTAAGAGTTGTTGAGTGGATAAATGCATGTCTATATTGATGGATGGATGAATAAAAGGGTGGATGGAAGGACACATGGGCACACAATACAAGCACACCTGTATTTCTGTCAACTTACATTTTTATATGATAGTTACATTTGAGAAAGCACTTAAAAATTCTGAGTTTGATATTAAAAACTGCACCCTTTTGAAAATGAATTATTAATTGCAGTGAATGACCTAATAGTATTTTTAAAAATTTTCTCTTTGTCTCTGTTTTATACTTAAATATTCTGGTCAAACCTGATTTAGAAATTATTGCATCTGTATTATTACGTGCCCTATTACGTGAGCTGAAACTGAGAATTTATTTAAAAGATTGTCTTCATTAAACTACTGAGATCAACATGTTGTTAAGCTTCCCTAATATTTGTGAAATTGAATGAGTAGTTAGATAGTTAGATGCATATATAGTAACATTATAATCTTCTTTTCTGGCAGGGACATTGGTAAGGTTAATTAGTGCCTGTAATAATTTTTGCTTCCCTTGATGAAAAGACACTATGCAAATACAGAGTGCAGAGTGAAGAATTCCATTAAAACCACAAAGGTTATGTTATCAGTGGCTGTAGATAGATTAAAAAAATTGTTCCAGAAGGGAGAGAATCTAAAACATTACTTTTCACCCTGAGGCATGGTTTCCAGGCTGAAAATCTTAACCCAAGGTATTATGATGAACATGTTTTCATTCAGATGAGACCATCATCTACTAGATAGAATTATGGACTTAAGATTCTACTGGCTAAACAGAAAGTAGGGGCGGGGGGAATTTCTATTTCTCCTCATCTGGTACCCACAGGTGCCCCATTTAATTGTTTACTCAAAATTCGTTACTAGGTGCTTTCTATCCTACTGCTGTCAGATGTGTTGCTGAACTCTCGAGTTAAAGTATCTGACATAAACATATGCTGCCCTTAACGTGCAAGATCTGCATCTGGCTCTCAGAGTTATCCTCAGCCTACACCTAAAGATAATAAATACTTTTGCTTTGCATGCTATCTAATGTCCTCTTTCCAACTACATTAGAAGTTGGCAATACAGAATGACAATATGTTTTGCAGATGTTTGGAGGTTCAGGAAGGAAGAGAATGGTTAGTCTGCTCGGACTCCTATGACAGAATAACATAGACCCAGTAGTTTAAGCAACATTTATTTTTCACAGCTCTAGAGGCTGTGAAGTCCAAAATCATGGTGAGGGCCCTCTTCCTTGTTTGTAGACAGTTGCCTTCTTATTATATTGTGGAGAACAGAGACAGGGGAAGAAAACTGTCTCCCATCTTTCTTATAAGGATTCTAATCCCATCATGTGGGCTCCCCCCTCATGACCTAATTACCTCTCAAGGCCCGATCTCCAAATATCATCACATTGGAGATTAGAGTTTCAACATATGAATTTTGGGGTTACATAATCATTCACTCCATTGTGGAGAATTAACATTTTCTGAGCATCTGCTATATTCCAGCACTTGGACTTTGTATTTTATTAACTTGAAAAACTCTCATCAACATTATATTAGATATCTTTGTTATGAGGTGTACCTTCCTCTATAGTAGAACTTATTTTACTGTGTTATAATCGGTGGTTTAAGTGTCTATTTCTCCTACTAGAGTGTAAGCTGTTGAGGGAAGGGGCCCTGTCTATCTTGTTCATTTCTGTAATGATACGTTTCTGTAATGAGGATCATTATCCAGCACAATGTTTGGCACATAATAGGAGCTCAATTAATATTGTTAAAGAATGAAAAATTTACAATATTACTTAATCTTATCAAAACTTCTAACTTCTCTGTACTTTAAATGGCAAAGCTAATAACCATCAAGGTTGTTGTGAAAATTAAATTAAAGATGAATCCAGATCAAGATAGCATGTTGAAACTGCAGCACAGATTTTCCCTTTACCAATACTTAGTTACATTAGCAAAAAATAGTTAGGACTAGCCCACACAAACACACACATATACATTCCAACCACCACCACCTAACAAGGAAAGGGGTACACTATAATGCAACAACCTTGAAAAACTAGTGGCCCAGAAAAGAAGAAAGGTTTTAGAGTGGAATGGAAAAGTGCAACACAGTTTGGCATCCAACCTCCCTCCCCATGGTCCTACACACACTGCACCCCTTAACTCCAGTAAAAATTGAATTAGTAGGTCAGTCAGTTTTATGAGTAAAGGCTACTGGAAATAACTGCTGGGGAGAAACAGGTGAAATGATGAAGTAAATAGTGAGGTGAGGCTGGCTTTGTGGAAAGTGAAGGATCTTAGGGAAACCATCTGAAATATAACATTATAATTAGGAGGAGTCAATCCTAGACCAGGATGCTTAACAAAATCTCAGAAGAGAGAGTGATCAGTTTTACTCCAAAGACTCCATATCTGCTTAGTCTAGTTTTTCTCCTTCCACTTTCATTCCCCTAAGAGCAAGAAATGTCCAGATCTCAAACTGTAGCTGGGGATAGGAGCAGTGGGAAATAGCACAAAAGAAGTCACCCACATTATATCAGAGCAGAGAAAATGACCAAGCAGAATGCCTTTTTACCTTATGAGGGAAAGAAAAATTGTATCATGGTAGTCTCCCAAACTACTACAATGAAAGAAATTAAAGGTATGAAGGGAAAAAAATTCAACATAGAATTAAGTATAACTCATGAGCAGAAAGAAATATATGCTCTATAGAATCAAGATCTTTGGACTGGAGTTTCTGTTTTACCTTTTTTCCACTAAAGAATTACTATGACATATTGCTCAGGTGTAAAGTCATCTGGGGCACCAAATAAAAGTCTGTTCGGAACAAATGCCTTTGTTTGAATTAAAAAATAAAGTCAGGCATGTGTTCTATGAGAAAGTAAATATGATTTACTGATGGCTTGATAATAACTGGTTTTGTCAATTAGGTTATTTTGTGAGCATTTTCCATAAATTGAAGTGGGCTAATTTCCCTCCAAGATTTTGATGAAAATGGAAATTATCAAAAAATGTATTGTTCAGAAGTAATGGAATAATGGATATCAGACTTACTTTTGTGCCAAACAACTATAAAACTGGACAAAAGGCATAAAAAAACTGTTTAGGGGCGTTAGACAGCAGAGAACCCAAGATTGTGATCCCTGAAGAAGTAAAATACACAAGGTGAGTTTTATCTGTATCTTACTTTTCACCTAGCAGAGAGAAAAAATTTTAATGAGTGGAGAAAAGTGGTATTGGAGCTTGTTGGTGCTAAATTGGCGAGAATTTGCAGGGCAAAATACTAGAAATGAGAGAACTGCCCAGAGAAGGAAGTCCAATAATCTGCATAGGAAATACCACTGAGTGTTGCTGAAAACTAAGATGCACAAATGCAGGATGAAACTTGGTGAGGTTGGGCAGAGAGCAGCTTAAAGTATACCTGCACTGTAAGAATAAGGAAGTTCTTTAAAATGAAAGAAAATGAGACCAGATAGAAGCTCAGATATCCGTAAAGGAATGAAGAGCACCAAAAATGGTAAATATGTGGGTAAATATAAAATAGTTATTTCTCTCATTTCTTAATTTCTTAAAAAGACAATTGAATCCGTAAAGCAAAAGTAATAACAATGTGTTGTTGATTTATAAAACATATAGAAAAATGTATAAAAAGAGAGCACCAAAGACAGAAAGGGGATAAATGGAAGTATACTATTATAAGGTTCTATATGGAGTGTTATAACATTAATTCAATGTGGACTGTGATAGTTTAAGGAAGTATATTGTAATTCCTACAATAACCATAAAAAAATACAAAAAAAAAGGTATAGTAAAATAGCCAATAGAGAAGACAAAATATTATATATATTATTTAAATCCAAAATAAGACAAGAAAGGAGATTAAAAAATACATAGATGGAACAAATAGCAAAATAGTAGTCTTAAACCCAGCCATGTCAATAATTACATTAAGTATAAACTGTATAAGAACTTAAATTAAAAGGCAGAGATTATCATATTGAATTAAAAACAAGACCCACCTATATGCAGTTTACAAGAGAAAAATTTCAATATAAATATGCCAATAGGGTAAACATAAGAATGTGAAAAAGATAAACGATGCAAACATCCATCAAAACACAAGCTGATATCTATATTAATATATTTAAATATAAGAAGTATTACCAGAGGTAGTGAGGTACATTTCATAATGATAAAGGGAAATTAAAAATCTCAGATGTCTTGAATTCTTGGTGAAGAAATCTCTAAAAAAGATAAAACCTCACTTTAAATGAGAAGCAGTCTAAAATATACATTTCTCTGCCCCACTGGATTTAAAAATCTTTAAATATTCTCTCATGTTGGTCTCTCTGATTCTTCTCTTGCAGTTCTTTCATGTGAAATGCTGTTTCTCCTCCTTGAAACCCCTTTGCCATCTGGCAACCTTTCTATTCCTCCTGCAGGGAATAACTCAGGTATAAAGCAGACCTCATAAGCCCTTCCTGGTGGTCTCATCATATTTAACCCTTTACTAGTCACTCAATAAATATTTATTGAGCTCGTACTATGTACTAGGCACTATTCTAGGACCTGAGGTATAAAAATGAATTAAACTCCTCCTGAGAGATAGAGGATAAGGAAAAGAAAATAAACAAATAAATATGGAGCTTGCCAGGCAGTGATATATGCAATAGCACAAAATAAAAATACGGATTTAGGAAATGTCATTGAGGAGTGGTAAAGTAAGGTATCTCTTTAAAGATTGCATCTTTGCAGACATGGGGAAAGTGAGATAGCACTTTCAAATACCTGAGAGAAGATTATCCTGGCTAGAGGCAATGTATGCAAAGGTGCTGAATCAGGAATATACTTGCTAAGTATGTTAAATAGATAGGATAAGAATGTGATTAGAGGAGAATGAGAGAGGGACAGAGGAGTAGCAGAGGAGGCTAGAGAGGTAGTGGGGAGCTACATCATATAGGTTTGTAAATGCCTCTGCATGGACTTGGATTTTATTCTGAGTGAGATGGGAAGCCATTACAGGGAGTTTTGAGCAGAGGAGCAACATTAGTTGACATATTCTATGACATCACTTTGGCTGCAGTATGGAGATTGAACTCCTTATCCCTTAAGGTAGCCATAAGAAAGGATTATGCAAGGCAGTGAGAAAATACTTGCAGATTTATTGGTCTATCCTCAATACTAGATTTATGTCAGTGCCTTTTACATGCCCTGTTAGTGATTCCTTGAACTAGTCAGGAAGATCTTTGACATTCAGCTATTGAAATATTTGTTTTAAAATAGTCATATATCTTATGAGTGACTAAAGAGATAACCATTGTATATTTTTGCAGTTAACAGAAAAACAAAACAAAAACAATATCTATTAAACCTCTGACAGGAATACTTACAAGAATTTTTTTCTTCATTAAAATTTCTTTTTCTTAGCTTCAGATTAAAGACAGGTAATCTTTGTTTATAACTTAAATAACTTTGTTTATAATATTTATTTATAACTTGGCTTATCATTTCTCCTGACTTCTGGAGTTCTGGTAATACCCTCAGCTGATTGACTATCTCTAGGATGTTCCAGAAATCATCCTTTCATAGATGCTATTTCTGCTTTATTCCATTTTCTGGTTTTACTTTTGACCCTCTGTGATTCGGCAGGCATTGAGAATGGTTCTCACCTGCAGCCGTTCCCACTCTAACTCTCCTCCCTGATACCATTCTGCCTTTCTCAGCAGCTTGAGAAAGAAGACAGGATGTCTGAATGTAACATTGGCTGAGAAGATTTAAGCTTCACCAAAGACTTTTAACTCTGATGTACAAGTTCCCTCTTTTTTAACTACCACAGGCAATGTTCTTAGTTGATAACTTGGCTTTGACTCTGAAGGGTCTTTGGTGGTTTTTGTTTGTTTGTTTGTTTGTTTTCTAGGAGAGCAGGGATAAGCTACAACCCAGGAAGTTTTCAGAATTTTAGATCATAAGATGAGGATTTTCAGGACTCAGGAACAATGGTATTCTTTTTCCATTGTGTTAAACTTGAGTTCATGTTAGAGGAATCATTCTTTCCAATACATCATACCCCTAGTTTGTTATTTTACCAGTTCCTCCAATGTGTTTACCCTCTTTCCACATTTATGAATTTGTTGCATATTTATCCACTTTGTGTCATTGTGTCTCAATGTTTTGTTCTAAGATATTCAAATATGAAACTTAGGTGAATCACTGAATTTGTCATAAATACATTGTTGGTCTTCTTCTTGCTGATTTATTTGCTGCAAATGATTATGCGCAATATACTGGTTTGTCTTACAGCTTTCCCTTTATTTTTGAAATTTATCCATCCATTCAGCCATTCACCCATCCATCCAGCCAACTATCCAGCCAGCCAGTCAGCCACCTGTCTAACAAATGTGCTCTGTAATTTTACTAAATTTCAGTCACTGAGCTGTAAAGTTTGATACAGAAATGAATAAGAATTATAGATGTTCAATAAATATTTGTGGTTTGATTACAGTAAAAACAAAGATTTATTGAATCCATTGGAATTCAGTTTCAATAATATTTCTATTTTTCTTTATTCACTTTTGAATTCATTCACCAAATGTTTAATCAGTGCTTACTATATGCCAGGCACTGCTAGAGGTAAGTATGTGAGAATGAACAAGGGATGTTTTCTGCCTTTCAAGGAGTTGTGGTTTAGGGAGACATAAAGAAATATGACAAATGATTATGTCACAAAATGAAAGAGCTGTAAGAGAGGTCAATACAGTGATAGCAGCAGAGGGATAGGAGTCACTAACTCTAGAAGAGAGAGAAAGCCTTCAGAGGAGATCATATTTAAGCCAGACCCAGTTCTTGCTACTCAAAATGTGGTCAACAGACTAGCAGTAGCATTATCTAAAGAGCGTTACCTGGGAGTTTGCTAGAAATGTAATTTCTCAGACCAGGCTTATGGAGTCAGAATTGGATTTTAACAAGATCCTCAGGTGAATTGTAAGTACATTAAAATTTGAGAAGCACTGATTTAAAGTAGGAATAATCTGGCAGGTTAAGAAGGTAGATAAGTCATTTTAAACAGAAGAAGGACCACATGCAAAGGCAGAGGACATGGAGGCACATGGCATGTTTGTTCTGTTAAATTTTAGAGTGCATCAGAGAAGGGAAGGGAGAGGAATTTGGTAATCCCCATGAGTACCAGACTGTGAAGGATTTATATACTATGTAAAGAATTGGAACTTTTTCTGAGCCACAGGGTGCAATTGGAAGTTTTTAAACAGATAAATGACATGATACTTTAGAAAGACAACTCTGGCAACCGTGTGAAGAATGGATAAGAAACTAATAAGGGAAGATCTGCTGACTACTCAACAAGTTATTTCAGATGAGGAGACCTAAACTAACACATGGGATATGCAAAGCAGAGGTTGAATTCAAGAAATATTTTGGAAATTGAAATTATGAGAATTTCTGTTTGACTGAATGAAGGAGATGAAGAATGAATCATAGATGACTCAGAGGTTTCCACAATGAGTGTCTGGCTGATGATGGCATTGAGGAGTCAGGAAATACTGGAGAAGGAGCAAGTTCCACAGTGGAAGGAATCAGTTCAGTATTGGACATATTAACTTCAAGTATCTATGAGCTATCCAGATGGAGATGTTTGGTAATATGATTTGGGATCTAAGAAGAGAGGTTGTGATTTGAGATGGAGAAATGGGAGCAGAAATTTAAAGGTGACAGCAGAAGAAGCTATAGGGATGTTTGAGACCACCTGTGGGATAGCAGCCTAATAATATCTGCTCCAAATCAGTGTTAAACTGCTTTGGGTTGTAAAATAAATGGAGAGTAGAAAAGGAAAGAGAAGGCAGTAACATGAGGAGACAGAACTCAGAGATAATGTGGAGGGAAGGAATCAGTGGAGAGGAAGAAACTAAAGTAACAACCCAGGGAAGGTGCAAAAATTGGGATCAGGAGTATAAACAAAGAGTGGACTTTGGGAGGAAAGAGGAATATCTCCCTCTTCTTCGCTGAAGGAGAAGAGATAAGCTTGGGTTAAGACTTTAAGCTATGGATGAGCTTGAGATGGAAGCTAGAGGATGGAAGCTAGGGAAGTTTGTGTTTTATGACTGCTATTTTCTCGATGAAGTAGGAAGCAAGGTCATCTGCGGAGAAAGAGGGCTGGGGCAGGATCTTGATGAGAGTGATGGAGGTTTATAATAGCCACTTTAGGGTTCCAGAGAAGTAGCTGACTAGAGACAACTAAAAGGATTGCTGGGCAGTGCTGAAACCCTAGAAGAGGTTGGAAACCATAAATAACTTCTTTTCTTACTCCATCATTTCATGACAGTCCCTTGTTCCTCTCCTGGCTTTCTTTTCACTTATAGTTTGTACAGGAGATAATTTTCCAGTAAATTTAAAGCCTAATTCAGTCAAGATGAAAAACAAAGTCTTGTATTTCAAACACATAAGATCAATCTGCTTGAGGTTTTCTGTTTTAATTAAAATTAATTGGCATTCTTCCCTAATGAAAGTACCACATGTTCATTATTGAAAACTTGGAAAATAAAGAAAAATAAAAGATAGGATAATATCATCCATTGAGAAAACGATTGTTGATACTTTTTTCCTTCCAGTACTTTCTCTAAACTTTGCTTCCCTATTTTACATGATTATGTTTTATTTGTCTGCTTGCTTATTTTACATGATTGTGTTAATCGTAGATAAACTCCGTGGTATCTTTCTCTTTTCAACTCCTTGAGATTTGTAAATTTTTTTCTGATTATAAAAGCAATTTATGTTCATTGTCAATTTTTGGAATACAGAAAAGTACAAAGATGAAAATATAAATCACTCAAAATTCTATCACCCAGAGATAATGACTCAGTTGCTAAGAGTTTTGATGAAAGCTTTTATGTTGCATTTCAGAAAACATTTTCTACCAACATTTCCTGTTAATATTTGATGCCAGTTCTTCTTCTTCATTAAGTTTAAACAGCATGGACCCTAACAGAATTTTACCTGGAGAACCTCTAATCAGTACAGCCACTACAAACAGCCCAGTCAGCTTTGCCTTTTCCCCACATCCTATTGGCAGATGTAAGAACTCAAGAAAAGAATGTGAAGAGAAGGAGGAAGCACTGTCAACTTGTATTAAACAAAAATGTTCCTATGTCTTTGGAAAAGTGTAAATTATACTTATAAGCAACGTGAAACCTGTTCTTATCGTGAATATGAAAGCTGTTCTCTATTCCCTCCCATTACTTCTGTCAACTATTACGTCCTCAAGCAGTTTTGGCTCTAGAAATTCGCTTGGGAGGGGCTTTTAGGAACGTAATAATCTCAAACATTGTCTATGGGTCAGGCAGTATTTCTAAGTATTTTACATAGATTAATTTTATTTAATCCTCACAACAAAACCAAGAGATAGATAATGCAATTATTTCTGCTTTGAAGATAATGAAACTAAGGCATGAAGAGAGTCAGTAATTTGCCCGGGTACTTTAAGTGGTAGAACTGGTTTTACATGTAAGCAGTCTGTCCTGGAATCTTGTTCATAACACCTTCACGCTATCCAGTTGGAAGGTTAGATGAGTGATTTGTCTTGAGTTAGTATTATAAGAACACATTTTACTTAGAATGTTTATTTGGTGTAGCTTGAGGGTTGGTTAAAGTTTTTCCGACTCCCACCCCCACTGCACTCCCAAAAGCCAAACTTAATATTACAACTGCTTTCTAAATTTTCTTGATGGTCGTCATGAAGTGTTCCAGATGTTTTAGTAAGGCTTGTAATGTAATTTCCCCTGTATTCTAGATTCTTATCATGGTTTTTATTTATTTATTTATTTTTGTTTTTGCTATCACTACCATTCTCTCATCTCATCTTCCAGGAAAGGACCAACTTCATTCAGGTGTTTCTTGCTTTTCCAAGTCTGGAAATTCTTATGGCATTGCTGTTTAGTCCTATGTCCTTGAAAATTGTAAATGGTTCTTCAGCTACTTCTAATAGTTTATGGTTTATAGATAATAAATGCTGATTTTACTGTTAAAGTTAACAACTAAGCTCCTTTCTTGGTATTAGATTTGCTTGACATGCTCAATCCTGCCTTCCTTGTTTTCTTGACTTCCTTGACTGCTTCGGGTTGAGTTTCCAGACTTGTAGTGGTTGCTTGTCTGTGCCAGCATTGAGAAGTCTGGAATGCCCACTAGTGCTGTGTTCAGGGTTCTCACAAGCTGCTGGATGGGAGAAAGAGAGTGGTAAAGGTGATGTCTGCTGGTGCTTATGTCACTGGTAAGCTAGCTTGTCTCTCCTCTTAGAGTTGACCAAGGGGTCTCCAGGGGTGCTGCCCATAGGACCACCTGGAAAAAATGTTAGAAGGTAGTATGGTGCAATGAAAAGAGCAATAAATTCAACATTAAATCCATATCACAATTTTCTTTTCTTTCTTCCTTCCTCCCTCCCTTCCTTCCTTCCTTTCTTTCTTTTCTTTTCTTTCTTCTTTCTTTCTTTCTCCTTCTCCCTCTCTCTCTCTCTCTCCTCCTCTCTCCTTCTCTCTCTTCCTCCCTCCCTGCCTTACTTCCCTCCTTCTTTCCATCTTCCTACCTTCCATTTCTAAAAGAAATATAGCATAGTAAATAAGACCAAAGGCTCTGGAGTTGGATTGCCTGGGTTCAAAGCCTGGTTACACCCCCTAACAATCTGTTGATCTTGCTTCAGTTAACTTCTTTGTGGCTTATTTTCCTTATCTAAGAAACCACCTCATAAGGCTGTTATGAATATTAAGATAATACCAGTAAAATGCTTAGAAGAGGGATTGGCTTATAATAAGCACTTAATAAATGTTAGTTACCATTGTGAAACTCTCTCTTTAGAGAGTTTAGACTGTAAGTTGCAGAAGACTGGCTGTTTTCTTCACTGTGTATGTCCAGTGCTTTGCAGGGTAGTTACTTCATAAATATTCGTTGAACAAATTAATGAATGAGTGGATGAATATACCACTAAATAACTGTGACTTAAGGCCCATTATTTAACCTCTTTGAAAATGGTGCTGGGTATTTGGGATATAACGTGTAACTCACAGAGTTGGGAGAATTGTGTGAGATAAGAATGTGAAGGAGGCACGAGAGCCCAGAGTTTCAGGGCAAAGGCTTTGAAGTCAGGCACAAATAGTTTTGAATCTTATTTGCCACTAGATATAACCTTGATCAAACCACTGCTCCTCTTTGAGTCTCAGTTTCCTCATCTGTAAAATGAAGAACATGATTCTTATCTAAGAGGGTTAATGTAAGAATGCAATGAGACATGTATTTACTTATAACATTGTTTGTTTTCTTAAAATATTTTGTTATCATCGGAAAGGACTTTGTAAGCTTGAGATCACCATAAAGACAGATTTTGACTTTTTATTAAATAGACAGTTTTCTATTAAATTCTCCCATAAGGTGGCACCAAATAAGAATCTAACTATATCCTGAAAATTTAGATAAGACTGAGGGGATCAGGAAATGCAATTTTTGTTTAAGGAAGAGAATTTGATGGTCATTTTGACAAAACAAGTTGAGATAATTCAAGTCTCACGACTAGACTGATGTGGTGTCCTAGAAAGTGACTTTTTTAAATGACAGAAGTGTGATTTACCTTAAAATAAAGATATGTTTATTATAATTTAGATATATACATTGTTTCTAATTTCCTAATGACAAGGCAGAGAGATGAAGGACACTAAAAGGTTTAAATTTTAATATTTAATGAGCATAACATTTTTAGTTTTGTGAAATAAGATTATTTTCTCCTATTTGATGTGTAGAAACTTCTTTTCTTTCTTTCTTTCTTTTTTTTTTTTTTTGAGGAAGATTAGCCCTGAGCTAACATCTGCCACCAATCCTCCTCTTTTTGCTGAGGAAGATGGGCCCTGAGGTAACATCCATGCCCATCTCCCTCTACTTTGTATGTGGGAAGCCTGCCGCAGCATGACTTGATAAGCCATGCATAGGTCTGCATCTGGGATCTGAACTGGTGAACCCCGGGTCACCGAAGCAGAGTGCACAAAATTAACCAATGCACTACTGAGCTGGCCCCAGAAACTTATCTTCTTGGGAACTCAAAATATTCCTTCTGTAGAAACTAGGAACAAATCTCTTTATTATCCTCCATTATCCCTCAGACCTCATCTATCACTACTCTCCCTTTTTCTTTGTACTGGTCAACCTGGCTTTCTTGCTGTATCTCTGACAGCCTGAGCATACTGCTACCCCAGCGCCTTTGTTCTTGCTGTTTCTACTACCTAAACCGTATTGCTCCAAATATCCACAAGGCTGCCTCCCTTACCTCCTTCAGGTACTTAAATATCACCTACTGAAACCTTAAATCACCCCATTTAATAATGCAACGTGCCTAACTCTACTTAACTTTCCTCTTCCCATTATCTGCTTAATATTTTTCCATTGCACTTACCAAAATTTGATATTTGCAGAGTTTTACTTATTTACTTTGTTTATTTTCTGTCTCTCCTCACCTCTTGAATGTAAGCTTCATAAGAGCAGAGGCTTCTGTGTGCTTTGTTTACTGCTGTATCTCTAGCACTTAGAACAGTGCCTGGCATGTTGTAGACATTCAGTAAATATTTGATGAATGAATGAATGAACTCTTCAGATTAAGGTAAAAAACAGTTGTAATTTCCTGTGGGAAATTTCTGTTTTATAAATAAGGCTGTGACCCAGATGTCAGATCAAATGTGGTTGGGCAGGTCACTTAGTTCTTGTGTTCCCAAAGCAGAATTTCAGGAAATTATTCTCTCTCCAGTTGTAACATAGTAAACTAGATTGAATACCATTCCCCCAAAATTTGTGTCCAGCCAGAAGCTGTGAATGTAATCTTATTTGGAAATAGGGTCTTTGCAGAAATAATCTAGTTAAGATGAGGTCATACTGGATTAGGGTGAGCCCTGATCCAATGGCTAATATCTTTATAAGCAGAGGGAAATTTGGACACAGACACACAGGGAGAATGCCATGTGATGACAGAGGCAGAGATTAAGATGATATGTCTATAAACTAAGGAACACCAAGGATTACCAGTAACAACCAGATGCAGGAAAAGACAAGGAAGGATCCTCTTCTAGAATCTTTAAAGAGAGCATGGCCTTGCTGATATCCTGCTTTTGGACTTCTAGCCTACAGAACTGTGAGAAAATAAATTTCTGTTGTTTTAAGCTGCCAAATTTGTAGTAATTTGTTATGGCAGCCCTAGGGAAATAATACACGTAGGAATAAGGTTCATTCATTCCATCATTAATTCATTGTGCAAACATTTTTTGAGCATCAGAGAGTGTGTTAGGTGATGATAAATGACCCAGTTCTCCCAGTTCTCAAAGAGCTAATAGCTTAGTGGCTGAGACCAAGAAGTAAATAGAAAATTATTGTAATTAAAGTGTTATGAGAGAATTAAGCTCAAAAAACACAGCAAAGGAACATATACTCAATCTAGTCTGGGGGTGAGGGGCATCAGGAAAGTGTTTTCTGAAGTGGTAATTTTTTAGTAAGCCAGATGGACAGAGAAGGGCATAGCTTTGTAGGCAGAGGAAGGCATGTGTGAAGGGACAGAAACAGGAGAACCTGTGGTGTCATTTGGAAAGTGTTTGAAGTTGATTTCTGCTATAGTTGCTTGTGATGCAGTCATTGCAATTGGAGTATGTTGGAGTAGAAATATACCATAATAATTCAGGTGAGACATCAAGAGTGTTCTAACTAAGGTAGGGTGGGAGGATCTTCTGGAAATCAGCTGGTAGTTTAGAGCTATCTGGAATTCTAGAGTTATCTTGATTCTCTTGCTTAATTGATGGTTCTGGATGAGAATAGGAAAGGAGGGAACCTTCCTTATAGAAAGATGTGTTCTATTTTAAGGTGGGAGTCATTGTAAAGACTCATAGAATTTACCTTCTTACCCATTGTGTGTGACTGAGTGTGTGTGTGTGTGTGTGTGTGTGTGTGAACTGGGTAGTGGTGGATCTGAAATATACTCCTTTTAAAGGTATGACCTTTAAGGGATTGTGTGGTAGTGGAACGTGTGTTGGATTGGGATCTTGGATCTGAGTTCATATCACAGTCCTCTTCCTTTTTTTAAAGCTTTGTAATTTTATCTTTTAAAATGTAGTCTCCTCCTTTGTAAGTTAATATTTGCTTTACCGACATCACAATATTGTTGTTGGAACAAAATTAAATAAAGTATTTGAAAATTCTTACGAGTTTTCAACTCTTATGAAGCACTGTGCAAATATGAATTATTATAAGAGATATGTCAACCATGGAGGAGCTCCTCGACTAGGCGACCAACCCTAAGGCTCTGTGATTTAAATTTCTATTCAGGCGTCCACCTAAATCAAATGCACTTGTTTCTGATTTTTTGATGCCGTGAAACTCAACCTGAAGTCCTACCAGACTTTAACTAAGTTAGTTAGGAAATCTAAATAACTTACTTCTGAATCTGTCATAACTGTCCACAAACCTGGCACAAAATTTCTGGTCAAAAGTCTTTGCTGGAGACATGAATAAAAGAACAACAACAAACGTAGATTAATGACATGAAATGTTTCTGCAGTCTCACTGTTGGATTTTAAGCTTCTGGATTCTTTCAGGTCACCCACATTATTATTCCCATGACTAAGAAGGCTTATTTTCTGCTGTTGCTAAAAATAAATAAGAATGTAAAGGCTGAAGGGGCCGAGACTAGCTAGTTGTATGATCCTGTGTTATCCCACTGCCTTTCTTGTGTGTGTTTTTTAAAAAATTACAATGTAACTGCCTTTTTATTTACTTCCATTTGTTTTTAACTTTCAAATTATTTCTATATTACAATGATCTATTTAATCATCCTTCTTCTTCACTAGACTCTAGAATCCTTGAGAACAAGCACTGTGTTGTGTTTCTTTTTATATTTTAAGTCCTTGACACACAGAATGTTTACTTTATATATGGTTGTTGAATGAATGAAATGAAAGTATTTGAGAAAAAGAGATTCTCATAAGATTCAATAAACATTTATATTTTAAATTTAGTTTCATCAGTAACCATCAGTAAATAATAATTAATCACCAATAATACCATTATAAAGACTGAACTGGTCCATGATTTTTATATATACACAATGGACTTATATCATCAAACATGCCACCCCCTCCAAAAAGAAAGACTCTAAAAATAAGCAAATGTTTCAGCAGGCGTATATTATGAGCCAATGGTTACGGAAAATCTTGGCTGATTTATTCATTGCTCCTAATACCACTTTTGGAATTTTTATTTCAGTTCCTTGCAAAAGCAATCACATTCTTAACTCAGTCTCTGGTACAAAAATAGGTCACTGTGATAGGTCTGTCAGAATACAAATATACACAGAATTGACAATTGGGCCTAGATCTGACTTGGATAAGTTCTCATTGTAAAAATATTATAGAGCAATTTGTCTTACCTACAAACTTCTCTATTTTTTGATAAGAGATTTACCATTCATAATAGCCAGGCAAGGGAAATTGAAAAACCTTAGCCACAGGTCCCTTTGTAACTGAACATTTATTATAGAGTATTTCTTAATCTCATTTAAAAAAGAAAACAAAGCAAGTTTCCCTAATTCATGGAGGTATATTCGACAAAAATTTAAAGGTACTTTTATGTGGATCTTCAAAGTGCTGAGCCAAACCTTGTCACCTGTAGCTAAGAAATCATAGAGACCAGCACAGGAAATTTTTAAGATCAAAATAAAATTTCAGATGGGATGGGAAATAGGCATCACAAAGATGAGAAGTAGGTAGTTTTGGAGGGTATTCTAGGCTCAAGGAAAAGTGTGAGAATAATGATAGGTGAGAAAATACAAGTCAGGTTGGTGAATTTGATAGGCCACAGTTGTGTGTATGTTGGCAGTAGGCAGGAGATACAGAGAGAGATGGGTGGGGTAGAATTTCAACCTTATTCTTTATGCAGTTGGAAAATTTTGAAAGGATTTTGCAGGGTGTGGTAGGGATCAGCTATCTACTTTAGGAATGTGAATTTTGAAATAGAGTGAAGAAAGAATTTGAGGGATTGAGACAGGAGGAAATAAGAACCATGAGACCATTCCAATAGTTGAGGCCAGAGCTAAAAAGGAGTTGAACTAAAGAGGTATTGGCAGGAGCAGAGAGGAGAGGGCAGATGCTAGAGATGGGGAAGATGGGAAATCTCCACATTCAACTTTTGTGGGAGTCACAGTGGGGCATGGGAGTGATCTTCATTGGCTGGGATACTTCTCTTGTTCTGCCCTGGAATTTAATAGAGTTCTGGAACTAAGCTACAATGAGAAGATGGATTTTCAGGAGCAAATGGGATGCAGAGCTCATCTTCTCTTTTGCTTTGGGGGTTGAACTAGACTTGGGCATTTAAGAGGAAGTATGAACAGAGCCCTAAGGCAGTGTGAATTATCCTCCCCTTTCCTCCTTACTCTTCCCTCCCACTCCTTACCTTCTGCTCTGAGGATCCTTTTATGGGTAGGACCCTAAACTCCTCCTAGGGCATCTGAAGATGTATAAATACCTTTACTCTAAGAGACGTTTTAGAATCATTGTGCCAAATTCTAATATTTTTACATTTATCTACATTTTTCCTTTCTCCTTTACTTTATTCCCTTCTGATGAGCTCATGTAAAACATTAGCAAATATTCAGACAGCAAAGAAATAAAGAATGAAGTTAAATTAGATATCTGCTCTATATAATTACAAGAAAGCCTATCTACTCTCCTTTTGTAGAGAGAGCAGTGAGCAATTTTCCTCTTGTTTTGGCAGGTTACTTGCTAATTTCAGGTCTTGAAGACACAGAGGGACAGCTGAGGTAGTCTAGTGAGAAAAGTCTTTCATTTGATCCAGTGTTCAAATTTCCTCCTGCTGTTTAATAGAAAGAATATTGAGATGTGAGTCATCAATTACCTGAGTGACCTTGGCATTTAACTTCTCCATGCCTTAGATACCTAGTCCATAAAATGTTGTAGTGCAGGAAAATAAGGAGATAATAGATGTAAGAGTGCTTTGAAATGTTTTGAGAGCAGATGCAGAAATGCAGAGTGTTGTTTTTTGTTGTTCCTGAAGGCCTGACTGCTGCAAATTTTCAGGTTAGATTGATTTACTCAACCACAAACTTGTTTGTCCTCTACAGTTTTCCTAACATTAGTGTTATTTTCCTGTAAGTCAGTACAGTCTATTCTCAATGATCAGCAAATCAGTTGTGGTGAGAGAGGGAAATGGGACTCAGACCCATGCAAGAATTCTGACTCAAAATCCATCCTCTTTCCACCATGCTTCTGCCCTCATGGCTTCTTGTAAAGTGTGTGTGTGTATATGTGTGTGTGTCTGTGTGTATAAGACAGACAGAGAGAAAGAATGTGTGTGTGTTTACAAAAATGCATATACACACTCAGGGCTTTTAAACTGAAATCTGTAGATTTAGAATGCTAGCTAGTCAACTCTCTTCTTTTACTGCATTTCTTCAGTTCCTTCTCCATCCCTTTATCCATATGCCTCTTCCCTATTGTTTTTCTGTTTGTTGTTCTGCTTTATATAAGTTGGTGATAGCATTGATGATGATTGCTAACTACAGGGTTTGATATGGTAGAAATTTATTAGTATTATTTTCTGATTTCTTATTCTACTTGTTTAAGAGGACCCTATTATTTGAGGGGTTTTTGATCTTCTGCTCAAAACCATGCACTCCTCCTGTGCTTCAAAAGCACCCTTCTATGGTCTCAGGCCCATCTAACCTATCTGCCAGGACTGGGTTTCCCAGCAACTTGTCTTATTTTTGGAAGTTGTATTTCTGGACTTCTCAGAGCCTTATCTCTTTCCTTCAACTGCTTGAAGTTGCACCTCTTTAGTCTATTATGCAGTCACTTCTCAAGATACTAATGTTTCCCTTTTGAGTCAGACGATGGCATCAGCTGGCAGGGAGCACTGCTGCTGCCATGGTAGAGCACAGCCCGAAGTTAGAGGACAGGCTTGGGAAGCGCAGACAGAATCAGGCCATCTGTATCTTTTTGTAATGGATTTGGTTACTCTGAAATAAGTGGGGAATTATCTGGAACTTAAATAAGATACTCCACTAATAAATGAAAATACGTGATTTCCTAATTTGTGCAAGGCAATCTTTTAGGTCTTCTGGTGGATACGGACAAGAATTATACATTTTGGGACACTTAGAATTCAGCAAGAGAGAGAAGGCATATTCATTAATAACTACAATGCAAGAAAGAATGTGTATTGCATGTTATCATATAGAAGAATGTAGCATAAAGGGATACAAGATGGATGGATGACTGAACGAATAGAAGAGATTTTAAAGGACTTTCTGGAGACAGAAGGGACTCTGGCTGGATAGAGTTAAGAAAACAAAAAAAAAGAGGGAAGAAGAGATACAAGACAACTTTTAGCAAAAGGAGTTTAATTTCTCTTTCCCCGAGCAGGAGGCAGCTCAAAAGCTACATAGTAAAGAAGCCAAGCCAGAGAGATTAGAAGCAGGAGAGATGACCATTCTGCTAGGGTGGAAATAAGAGGGCTCTTCCTTGTCACGTGCAAATCTAAGCTCACGTAGTTAACTTCTGGGAATGGTGACTCACTGATCTCAGGAGCAACTGAATCCATACGTTTTCGTGCCTATCTGTGACAAGAGTAATGGAGATGTACTGCTCTGCATTATTTTGTAAAGCCTTTACCTACATCATGAGTGGGTAGATGGACAGAAGGAGTGTAAGAAGAATATTTAAAATGCAGTGGGAATTTAGATAAGGGAGATAATTTTACAGTTGAGTAGATGAGGGAAAACTTTTCACATCATTCATTCATTTACTCATTAATTTTTAATGTATTCATCTATTCTTCCATATAGGCCGTTCAAGAAATACGAATTGAGACCTTACTCTGTGCCAGGTGCTGGAGATACAGCAGTCAATATAATAGATTTACTTTTCTCTTGGAACTTATCTGCTAATGAGACAGATCACAAATGGCTAATGAATTACACTTTTGGTAAATTGTAAGACAGAAAAGTATAGGGTGCTTTGACAGCATATAAAATGAGGGACCTGGCCTAGTCTTTAGGGAATCATAAAAGTGTTCATAGAGTAGATAACACTTGAGATGTACTATTTTTAGAGATCTAAGCTAGAAAAGTTTTAATAACATAACTCATTCACACACTGTTTTCTGAGGGTTTAGGACCATAGCCTTTCAAAAAGCACACAATTTCACTTTTACCTAGTCAATCAATGTAGTATTGAGCAGTGTACTGTGATATGATAAAGAATGGGCTTCGCTTTATTTTGTACAATTGAAAAAATCTCCACAAGGAACATCTTCTAGAGAGGTCTTGAGGGCAAAGACAAGGGAATTTGCTTATTGAAGTTGAATTACCCTTTGCATAATTCATGAGACATTCACAATACTTTACCTTAAATGTGTATACAGTTTAAATTTTTACATGTTTATGCAAAGTTTTTTGTTTCATACATTGTGAATACTTTTAATACAGGCTTGACATAGTTTGTTTAAACTACTTGTTTAGATGTTTATCTTTTCCACTAGACCCTTGATCTACCAAGTACTTGGCATAGTGCCTAAAATGAGGACACAGTATTTTCATTCATGAATCAATGAAATTAACAGATAATAGTAATATTTCTCTACTAAAGATGTTTGGTCTTTGCAAGCATCATTCTACATGCTGGAGATATAGCATTAAATAAAGTAGACTAAGTCTACTTTCATGAGGTGAGGGAGGTGGACAATTAAAAATAAACAAATGAATATGTTATAAGTCTTATTGTGTTGGTTCAGGTGCTCCAAGAAGCAAATACTAAGAAAGGATTAGATGATATAAGAGATTTATTAGAGGAGATACCTGTAAAGGATTTATTAGAGGAGATACCTGTGAAGAAAGTTTCAGCAAGGTCAATGGGGTGTGAACTAAAGTTGCCTATTAGAGGATTCCTGAGCCCCATAGGTATGGGCCTTTAGTACTACTCTTTCTGTGCTCGGTTACTGGCTAGGAGCAGCTCAGGGGAAGGATGGCCTCAGGGAAAACAGAGTGCATACAGACAGCTGGAGGTGTCAATTTGCTCCCCTGGAAGTTTCCCTTGAAGGAGGTCTGAGTGGCTCAGTTCTACCACTGTCACAGTTATGAAATAAAAGAGTAAGAAAAATGTATGAAGAATGATGTTGCCATTTTGGACAGTTTAAATTGAGAAGGCCTTTCGGACAAGATAACACTTGAATATAGATCTGAATATAATGATGAGGAAGGCCATGTGAAAATCTTTGGAAGGAGATTTAGGCAGAAGGAAGTGCAAGTACAAAGTCCCTGAGGAAGAGTATACGTGAATTGCATAAAAAGGAAGAAGATCAGTGTGTCTGGATCAGAGTGAGTGATGGGACAGGGAGTTTAATTAATTCATTCAACAAATATTTTATTGGGTGCCTACTATATCCTAGGCACTGTTCTAGGCACTGGGGATATGGAAGGGAACTAAACAGACCAAAAATCCTCCACCCTTCCTGGGTTTACATTCTACTGGGGAAGACAGGCAATCAACAAGATACATAATTAATTGGATAATGATCAATGCTGAAGAGAGAGAATCAAGTAGGGATGGAGGATATGAAATGTTGAGTGGGTGGGGCTGGTAGTCAGGGCAGGCCTTACTGAAAAAGTGACCTTTGAATACAGATCTGAAGGAGGTGAAAGGGCCAACTAGGCAGCTATGGGGTAGGGAATATTCTAGGTAGAGGGAACAAAAAATACAAAGCCTCTGAGGCAAGAGTCTACCTTGTGTGATAGAGGAACGACAAGGAGGCCAGGGTGCCTGAAGAGGAATCAGTGAGGGGGAATAGGAGATGAAATCAGAAAGGTATTGGAAGGTCAGATTCTGAAGGGCCTTATTACATCATATAAATGAATTTCAGTTAAGGGACCGGTTTCTTTGTACCATTAGTAAAGAGAAGCACTAGAGACATTAAATCAAAATTGTAAAAATAATTTTGCTTCTGAGTCTCTGATGCTTTCTTAAACCAGGCAAAGGTGCTGGTACAAGCGTTGAAAGAATCAACACTGGGGCCAACATGGATATCGATTTGAAAACAGAGAGTGGGGAAAATTGAACTTAACTGAGTAGGTGTTTGTACTAAATGGTAAAATATTGCATTTTAGAGTTGGAAGGATCTTAGATTGAAGTAGTGTGATATTTTAATTTTATTGGGAAGGAAACAGGAGCTCTAGGCGAATAGAGAACAAGGTCATAGAATTAGTTAGCAGCAGACCCAGGACTAGAACCCGTGTTAGAACCTTGAACCACAGCTTCCTCTCAATATCAGTGTATTAAACCATTGTGCTTGCAGAGAGGTTAAGTGCATGTTGTGGGAGGAGAGATGAGGGAGTGCAGCTGAGCTTGCTTTTCACATAAGCCTTTTTCATTAAGGGCAAGAACAATTGAAGGACTCCTACTTCTCTCACCTCTCCCTGGAGAGCTCTTCTGTCCCTCCCTTGTTGGCAATTGCTCATTTCGATTATAAACCCATTGAGCAGGGAATGTGCTGATTTTGTAGTTCACCTCTTACTAAGACCTCCCTGGTCCTCGGGTAACTGATCTTATTTGACTGATAATTGCAAATCATCATCTACTGTTAATAATATTAGTCTCTTAACTGAAATTCATTTAACCTGGCTCAGCAGACATTTTATGCATATTATAGCTCCCTGTTGGGACCACTGGGGCTGATAACCAAGGAAAATGTGATCAGAATGGGCTTAAATGGAAATAACATATAATGAGGCTGGCTTGACACTGGGGTTTTGAATTGGGAAACCACATTCTAAAATACTCAGTCTCAATAGGAGGTCTGTGTCATGATTCCAAGGGGATTATATTCAAACTGTGCTATGTTCTTTGCCTCATGCCTTAGCTTTCCTAACATAGGCATCTTACACTCCAGTACAGTCATTCCTTGGTATGCGCAGGGGATTGGTTCCAGGACGTGCTGCTGTGTACTAAAATTCAGGGATACTCAAGTCCCTTATGTAAAATGGCATACTGTTTGCATATAACCTATGCACATACTCGTGTATACTTTAAATCATCTCTAGATTACCTGTAATACCTAATACAATGTAAATGGCATGTAAATAGTTGTTATACGCTATTGGATAAGGAGTAATCATGAGAAAAAAAGTCTGTACATGTTCAGTACAGAAGCAACCATGATAGGCTTTTCAATCACATTTTGTTGGATTCGAGGATATAGAGCCTATGGATATAGAGGGACAACTGTATATCAAATATTAAATGTGAAAGAGGAAGGTGAAATTTGAGATTTATTTATCTTAGTCACTTGTGTGCTCATGAGAATATGCTATCCTTTGCCAAGGTCATCATTCATTCAGTCATATATTCATTTGTTGAGAAGCTGTGTCTTACAGGGAACGTGTGTGCTTTGGAGTCAGAGTCTAGTGAATTCTTGTTTTGTGGATGACTACCTGTATGACCTTCAATAGGTTACTTAATTCCTTGAGCCTCTACTTTTTTCAAGAATGGAATGAACATTCATTTTGTATGGTCATTACAAGAATAAAATTAGGTAAGTTCTGTAAAATATCTAATACAATGCCTGCACATGTAGGCACTTCATTAGTAGTAGCTATGTACCATTACTGGTAGTATAAACAGAGTACTGTAGGAACTCAGAGGAGGTAGTGAATGTCTGAGGGAATCAGAGAGAACTTCTTGGAGGAGGTGACTTTTGAGATGGGTTTTAAAGGATAAAAAGCTGTTTGCCAGTTTACCAGATTCAGAGGGCATGGAAGGACAATCAGGCAGAGGGAATCATTTGGTTGGATTTAGGGGTAAAGATGAGGCTGGAGAGATTGGTGAGTGGATGAACCAGTCCATTTACAGTTTGTTATAGTTTGAGTAGTAATAGAAAAGTTCTACTCTTTACTCTGTTTATAAATATTCCATTCATCTAAGTGCCAAGATATGCACATAGGAAGTACATACTTGCATTCTTTGCATATTTCTTTCAAAATGCAAACATTCTTTCAGAGTATAAAATTGATCCATTTCAATTTAACTTCAGTTAAATTTAATATGTCTATGTGCCAAGCATTGTGCTAATCACTGAGAAAACTACAATTAAAAAAATGACTTGAACTTACCCTCAAGTAACTCACAAAAACATGGGAAGGCCAATTTGTTAATCAGTAGCTCAAATGCTGCTATGTGGAAGCAAAAAATGTACAGAGGACGGAGTGTCGCTTGAGCTAGAGTTTAAAAGATGGATAAGATTTCCATTTGTTTTAAAAATCGTTAGTACTTTAGAGGGAATTTGTTGAACATGATTTGGATAGCTTGGGTAGCTAGGAAGATCTTTGGGTGGTAGGCTGGGGAAGTGGGGCTTCTGCTTCACAATTGTACTTTTGGCTAGCTCTGCTCTTAGAAAAAGAGTGCAATTGTTTGTGTAGCCTGAGAAGACATCTGAAAGAGTAAACTCTATTTTCCATACTCATTAGCACAATATATGTGTGGTTGATGTTTGACATATAAAATATGAATTATGCATGTGCAGTAGGGATGAGATGTTGTTATGATAAAAATTTAATTACTATACACTATATTACTGATGAGACAGCAAATTGAATATCACTAAGTTGTCTCAACAGTGAAATATGTTTGATGAAATGTCCAGTCAATGATGAGATAATGAATTATCTCACTAGAACTATGGTAACTGTATCTTTGAAAAACAACTGCCCACATGAAATTGAAATTACATTAGTGAATTCTTGGAGTTTTTTTTTTTTGGGGGGGGGGGAAGATTAGCCCTGAGCTAACTACTGCCAATCCTCCTCTTTTTGCTGAGGAAGACGGGCCCTGAGCTAACATCCATGCCTATCTTCCTCTCCTTTATATGTGGGACGCCTGCCACAGCATGGCTTTTGCCAAACGGTGCCATGTCCACACCCAGGATCTGAACTGGCGAGCCCTGGGCCGCCGAGAAGCGGAACGTGGGAACTTAACCACAGCGCCACTGGGCCAGCCCCTTGAAGACTGAAGATTTTTTTGATGACGAACAATGCATGTGATGCCATTGAACTTAATAATAATAATAATGATGATGATGATGATAATAACAATAAAAGACCAGAACTTTCTGACCTTTAAGAAGGAATAGAGTATAAATCTTTCCCATTATAAATTCAGATTTCCCATTTTATTTTTAAGTCTGGAAATATCTTCTCAACGTCTATTGGAATGAAATAAAGCAAACATTTATTGTTTATATACCAGGTACGTGGTGCTTTCACGTTCATTATATCAATGCAATATCAACAGCTCCGGTTTTGCCAAAATGGAATCTGAGGCTCAAAGTAGATGAATGATTTTCCCAGTGGAGCACAGTTTGAAGAGGCAGAGTTAAAATTCCAACCCAGGTCTAAGTGGTTTCAAATCCTTAGGTCTTTCTACTGTAAAACGTTGCCCCTATTGGTTATTGAATAAAGGAATGCAAATATTTTGCATTACCTTTGGAAAAAGTGAGAGTGAAAAGATTG
The DNA here is from genome assembly GCF_021613505.1 of Equus quagga. Lineage (NCBI taxonomy): Eukaryota > Metazoa > Chordata > Mammalia > Perissodactyla > Equidae > Equus > Equus quagga. The sequence continues at coordinate 38,259,033 of NC_060280.1, read as the reverse complement.
GGACTTGGCTGGGCCTGAGGAATCTTTTTGATATAAAGAGAAGATACAATTGAGCAGATAACTACATAACACTTTGATCACTCTCTTAGCTAACATTTATTGTCTGGATCAATCTTTCCTAAATTTGGTTGCTCATTTGAATATCACTGGGGACCTTTTAAAAATATAGATTCCTGGGCTCACCACGAAAATATTCTGCTTTCTTTTTTTTTCTTTTTGCTGAGGAAGATTCACTCTGAGCTAACATCTGTTGCCAATCTTCTCTTTTTGCCTGAGGAAGATTCGTCCTGAGCTAAGATCTGTGCCAATCTTCCTCTATTTTGTAGCTAATCTTCCTCTTTTTGGTTCAGTGGACTTTGATATTTGTATACACTCATGCAACTACCACCCAAAACTTCCATCACCCCAGAAAGCTCTCTGTTACCTCTTTCCAATCACCTTCACATAACCCTCAGGCTTTTTTGTCAACATAGATTAGAGTGCCTCTTCTAGAATTTCATATGAACGGAGTCATGTATAACGTATGCATTTTGTCAGGCTTCTGTTGCTCAATATAATGTTTTTAAGTTCATTGATCTTGTTACATGCATTAGTAGTTCATTTCTATTTATTGCTGAATAGTATTGCATCGTATTAATATAATGCAACTTATTTATCCATTTATCTATTGATGAGTTATTTGTGGATTTTGACTATTGTGAATAAAGCTACTATGTACATTTTTATACAAGTATCTTTGTGGACATAGGTTTTCAATTCTCTTGAGTAAATACCTAGGAATGGCATTGCTGAGTCCTAAGATAGATGTATATTTAACTTTATAAGAAACTACCAAATTGTTCTCCAAAGTGATGGTACCATTTGGCACTCCCACCAGCAGTGTATGAGAGTTCCAGTTGCTCCACGTCCTCAATATTTGGCATAATCAGTATTTTTTATTTTAGCCATTTTAGTGTATTTGAAATGTGAATCACCTTTTCAAAGTAAAAATTTAAAAGCAGTTTTCCATCTTACTTAAGAGTTCAATTTAATAAAAGAACACTCCATTAAAATGATAGAGTTAATCCCAGTACTCTGATAAGCATCAGAGAACAGGGTAAAGAAGAAAGTAGGCAAGAACTATACCAGGGGCTAGCTCTGTAATGAAAGAGAGAATCAGTCTCTATTTGGGAACAGTTAAATACAGTGATTATGTTGTTTGGCTTGGACTTAGGGGGTTATGTTACTTTTAACTCTTGGTCTAATTTATGGCTTTAATTTATGCTCTAATGTATATGAAGCAGAAATTAGCTATTAACATTTTATATACCATTGCTTCAATAAAAGTTACTGTTTTTGAAGAAAAAGCACAAAAAAATCAGACTGCTAAAGACATGCTTCTTATAGGTAATTTTCCATGCCTAGAAAGCGACTAAAGTATGTGTTCCTAATCAGCACCGGTGATAGTGAGATATTTATATTCTTTTTTTTGTTCTAAATCTTCGGAACCCTGTATTTGTCTTACGCTTATAGTACAGTTCAATCCAGCTCTTCAGCCACACTAACCACATTTCAAGTGTTTAGTAGCCACATGTGGCTAGTGGCCATTATATTGGGCAGCACAGCTCTAGATATTGACTTAGTGAAAAAATGCAAACTGACTTATAGAAGTTTGTAGTCTGGTCTTTCTAACAAAAGTTCAAAAGTGATTATTTCCTTTCCATTGGGCATTTAAATAATTTAATCAGAACCTTGTGAGAGGGTATAGATTCCTTGATAACACCTAAGCACAGTCATAATAATATAGCTACTTTTATTGCACACCTACTCTACGGTAGTATTTTATCCATTAACACATTTAAGTCTCACAAAAAACTTGAAGAATAGTCATTATTCACATTTTATAGATGAATTAACTATGGCTCCGAATCGTTAAGTAACTTACCAAAGGTTACACATATGTTAAGTACAAAGTAAGTAGCAAAAGTAAGTAAGAAGTAAAACCGGGATTTGAATTCAGGTACTACTAATCTATTCTGAGGTTTTTCCTCTCCCAGTAAGCTGCAATCATCCCGTACAGTTCTCATATTCCGTCTCACCTTCCCTTCCTTCCTTTTCCATTTATTGAATGCTTACTGTGTACCAGTCACTGTGTTATATCCTGGGAATACAGACACAACACATACGCCTTCCTCTTGAGAAATTCACAGTCTAATAGCAGAAAGGACCATATAAAAATATAAATTATAATAAAGCAGAGTTGGTCCCATTACAGAACTGTGAACACAATTGTGTTCTGTTTTGTTTACTGGGAAGAGGGTGGCCAGATCTTGGAGGGTGCCAGATCTTGGAGGCCACCCTCTTCCCAGTAAACAAAACAGAACAGAATTGTGTTCTGGAGGGGTGTTCAACTGAGGGGAAGTGGGGATATCATTTATGTTTTTCTTTAAGCTAACTAGGTGAATTGAGGGGAAAAAAGGTATATTCCACAGAGGGATTACCAGATACAAAGGCACCGAGTCTCATTGGATGTAGTATGATCTACTTTCATCTAGTGGATCTAGCATATAAGTTCCAGTGGATCTACCCACTGGTGAGAATTTCAGTGTGGCAAGAGACTTGAAGAGAAGAGGGAGTGGGATATGGGAGAAGACTAATTATAAATGGGACTGAAAAGTTGTTTGAATTCAGATTAGAAATGCCAAAATGGTGCGAGTAGATTTTATCATTAAGGTACTGAAGGGCTAGTAGATATTTTTACATCAGAGCGGTGAAAAGATAAGGTATCTTTTTGTTACTATGGAAACGAATATTGTAATTACTATTATTGCATACATAGAACCTTTTCTAGAGAAAATATGAGTAGAAACTGGCTTTTAATTTTACTTCTCAAAATTCTTTAATTCCATATATATGTGTATATACAAAACATTTCACATATATAAACTGATTTGGTCCTGGAAACATTTTATAAGTAATGTGAGGGTTGCTATTATGCCATTTTTGGATATATAAAGCTAACCTGAGATCCCTGTCCTTCCTTAAATGATGTGCCAAGTATAATGTCTACTTTTCGTAGGGAGAAGTTTCACAGTTTTCATTGTGTTTTTAGGGGGGTCTGGTTGTGACACCTCTGCAAATGTTTAAGAACCTCTGTTCACCATGAAAACTGAGGCTTAGAGATCTGAAATGACTTGCCAATTTTACTAGTTAGTAGTAGAGTTAGAACTAGAACCCAGATCTCTTGATTTCTAATCTAGTGTTCTTTCCATTTTCCCACTGTGTAATAGAAGTCCTTCCTGTGACCACTAATTCCAGCACCTTTGCATAAGTTTTTCTTTATAAAAGACTTTATCTCAGGTGTTGTTTAGACTTGAATCTGGTTAGATGCATATGTTCAAAGTATGCATATGGTTCATCTGTCATTTATCATAATTATAATCTGTTTTAAAAAATAAATTTACCTTATTCTTTTTAAAAGTTGTGTTATCATTCTATAAGGATATACCTTAATTTATTCAGCTATTTTTCTTTGAGAAATATTTTGTTTATTTCCAGTTTTCCACTATTATAAACAATGCTGCAATGAGTAACCTTGTACAGGTATCTTAGTTTAACGTGTGAGTATTTTTATAGGAGCCAGCCCTAGTCTAGTCGTTAAGATTTGGTGCTTTCACTGCCATGGCCTGGGTTCAATTTCTGGTGAGGGAACCACACCACCCATCTGTCAGTTGTCATACTATGCGACTGTGTGTTCCTGTGATGCTGAAAGCTATACCAGGGGTATTTCAAATACCAGCAGGATCACTCATGGTGGACAGGTTTCAGCAGAGCTTCCAGACTAGACAGACTACGAAGGAGGACCTGGCCACCCACTTCTCAAAAAATTGGCTGTGAAAACCCTACGAATAGCAGCAGAGCACTGAAAAAAGACCAGACAGGGTTCTGCTCTGCTGTACACAGGGTTGCTAGGAATTAGAATCGACTCGACGGCACTAACAACAAATTTTTACAGGATAGATAACCAGAAATGAAGTCAAAATTTTAGTAGAATAGTCCTCCTATGAAATTGTACCCTTGACTGGATTGCCAACACAGGATATTATCAACCTTTTTTTAATTGAGATATAATTGACATAGGAAATTATATTAGTTTTGGGTACACAACTTAATGATTTGGTATATGTATATATTGTAAAATGTTCACCACAATAAGTCTAGTTAACTTCCATCACCACACGTAGTTACAGTTTTTTTTTCTTATGATGAGAACTTTTAAGATCTACTCTCTTAGCCACCTTCAAATATTTGTGTTAGTGCCCTTGAGTCATTCTAACTCCTAGAGACCCTATGTACAGCAGGCCGAAACCCTGCCTGGTCTTTTGCGCTATCTTCTCACCTTTTGGTGCTGTGTCAGGCAATACTCCACCATTATTCCTAGGGTTTTCATGGCCTTCAAATATACAATATTATTAACTATAGTCACCATGTTGCACCTTATATCCCTAGAATTTATTGTACCTTTTGACCACTTTCACCCATTTTGACCCCCCCCCCCCGCCCCGCTTCTGGCAACCACCAATTTGTCCTCTGTATCTATCAGTTTAGTTTTTGTTTTTTAGGTTCCATATATAAGTGAGATTGTGTAGGCTTTGTCTTTCTCTGACTTATTTCACTTAGCATAATGGCCTCAAGATCCATCCATGTTGTTGCAAATGGCAGGATTTCCTTGTTTTTTTGTGGCTGAATAGTATTCTATTGCATATATGTATGTAAATGATGCTGCGGTGAATATAGGTGTCCAGATATGTTTTAGTTCGTGTTTTTGTTTCCTTCAGATAAATACCCAGAGATGGAACTGCTGGGTCATATGTTAGTTCTATTTTTAATTTTTTGAGGAGCTTCCATGCTATTTTCCATTGTGGCTGCACCAATTCACATTCATACCAACAGCACACAAGTATTCCCTTTGCTACACATCCTTGCCAACATTTGTTGTTTCTTGTCTGTTTGATAATAGCCATTTTAACAGTTATGAGATAATTTCTTATGGTGGTTTTGATTTGCATTTCTCTGACGATTAGTGATATTAAGCATCTTTTTATGTACCTGTTGGCCATTTGTATTGTCTTCTTTAGAAAAATGTGTTTAGGTCCTCTGCCCAATTTTTAATCATAATGTTTGTTTTTCTGCTATTGAGTTGTATGACTTCTTTATATATTTTGAATATTAACCCCTTATCAGATAGATGATTTGCAAATATTTTCTCCCATTCCATAGCATAATTATGATCTTATTAACTTGTTATATGACATTTTAATATTTACTGTTTTTGCAAATATCATGTCATTTAATCCTTTTAACAGCTTTTCACTATAACTAAGCTTTTAGTTGAGGAAATACAGGAGAAGCTAAATGATGCGCTCAACACCATGTAGATCATAAATGTCAGGACTTGGCTGGTATTCAGGGTTTCTGATGTCTAGGGCTATATTCATTATACAACGGCATGAGGCCTCCTGATCGTGGAGGCTTTGTTCTAGTTGGTTCAGTGCTCAGGGCCTGTGTCTCCTCATTTGTAAAATAAAAGACTTCAAGTATTTGATCTCTAAAGATCCTTTTAGCTCCTCGTATCTGTGTCTTTCAGCTTAATAAAAAAAAGTTTAATTTAAGGAAAATATAAATTAAGGTGGCTGCTTTCTTTCACAGATAATCTTCTTGCTAAAGTAATCATCATGGATTTTCTTTGAATATTGAGATTTCCTAACACACTTAAAATATAGGTTCTTCATGTCAGTTCAGAAGCCCATGGTTGAGTTGCAGAATGTCTGCCAATCTTTTAACATTTTGTGCAAAATTTTCTTGCATAATTTTCTGCATGTGCAATTACGTGCATGTTTCATAAAAGGGTTCATAGTTTTTATTAGATTTTCAGTGATGTCTAGGATCAAAAAGAAAAAATAGAACCACGGATATAAAATTTGACTTGACTTTTCACAATATAACACGCACACATCGTTTTAGTAACATGTCAACTGTAAAAAGCAAAGTTCAATTATACTGAAAAAGGCCTACCAAATTATATGGTTCTCTTATTACCTAGAGGTCTAGCAATTTAGTGCCTCTACTTCTTTGCCATAGCCACATTTCACAAGGTGTTTTAAATCTACTGACAAATAAAAATGGTAAGCAATAGGATATATTGGAGAATATGAGGAAGCCATTTGGTATAAACCTAATTCGGCCTGACCTTGTCTTTCCAAAAGGGCCTGACCGAGGCCTTTTAGCATGCATTGTATGTCTGCTTTAGATATTCCCTATGGCAAGAACAAAGGCCCTTGAGATAAAGGTGCAACTTCCCTCCCCCTCCCAAAGTTGGCATCTCCTTAGGGATTAAGCATCTTTCCTTAGGTTAGAAACTGATTGCTGGGCTCACCTGTGACTGCCCCAGCTGCAGACAATGGGCTTGCCTCCTGCTACACCCACTGAGATGGCAGACCCACTACCTGCTGTGTCCATCAAGCGCTGTGCTGACAGGGCAATCTTGTGACTATTGTGGGAGGGACATTTCAATCATATGTGAAACGTCCTGTTTGGGGGTATATAACCACTCTGTATACCTCACTTTTTTGCGCCGGGCCATGGTCCTCAGATTTCAGCTCAGAATAAACTCACCCAAATTTTCATTTATAGATTGGTTATGGATTATTTTCGTTGACACTACCCTCAGTTTTCTTTGATCTTTATAAGTTAGAGAGAAAGAGGAAACGTTCAGACTTTGTATAGATATAGCTATTCTGTTGTGTTTTATGAGCAGAATACAGGGTGACAAAATGAAACAGATACAGTTGATTCCTTTAATGTGAATCTCACAAAAGGGTGTTTATACTTGTTTTCTGTTCTTTCAAATATTACTTCTATCCAGAGAACTGTGTTTGTGAAGACCTAATACTTTCTTTTGTATTTAGTTGGGGGAAATTGCAAGAGAAAGCTACTCTTTACATGTAGTTTAGATAAAGTATTCTAATTTCATGATTATGCTAACTGTATATCTGTTATTAAAACACTTCTGTATATTGTCCCAATGAAATCTCCTCGATTCTAATAAGTAAATGCTTAAGGCAGCCTCTGCTCTGGGGAAAATACTCTGGCTCCAGTGGTGTACTAGAGCCAGCTTGTAATCAGCTCATGAAACTAATTTTTTAATTTTCAAGGAATTTTGCCACCTGGTTGGCATGATGTCGGTAGCTTTGAATTGGTCATGGTGAGAGTATTTACACCATGAAAATAAGCATCCTCCTCTATCAGGACTCCTTCCCTCTGGGAACCAGGCTGTTAAACTTGACCAGCACATCCCTGGCTGGCTCAGATATTTTCTCAGTTAGGATTGCATACTTTGTGAATTATCTAATTAGTAATTCCTAGAGACAATTCAAATAATGTGAACTTTGAATAAGTTTTTTCTTAAAATTCTTTGTAAACATTCACATAGAGTGAAACTCCAGTCTCCAAAGTACCTGTGTGTAGTACTTCTCATTTGTTGTCACATAAATTGTAACACAATGGAAGTGCCATTGGAATGGAAGTCAAGGAACTGGGATTCAAATTTCCTCTTTGTAACTGATTTTGCCACCTGGAGGGATCACTTCACCTTCTGTGCTTCAGTGTCTCTGAGTACAGACACAGTGAAAGCTGGGGGGAGTCTGCTACTCTTTATAAAGCTACCTAGTGTAAAAGTTCTCATTCCAAAGGAAAAATGGGTATTTAAACATAGTTACTCCACAAAGAGTTAATATTTCATCTAAAATAATTGATGATATTTTAGTGGTTATACATCTCATAGTCACAAAACCAAAGTATATGAAATTGTACTTTTCAAAATTTTTCCTATTTTAAAAACATTTCATTAACTCCCCACATCTAGTGATGGCAGAATCTCTAAAACACTGTCTCTTTCAGGGAAAGTCGTTCACTTTATGATTCAAATTTGCCGAATTATAGCTTTCAGTTCAGTCAGTTCAGGGTTCCCCCTTTCCACTTCTTTTCTTCTCAGAACTTTGATCTAAATTCCACAGGCGTAGGGGCTTCTGTCATTCTGGCTTCAGGGAAGAGGTTGATATGTCCGTGATCTAGGGCATCTGTGCATGCTGTCTTCTGTTGAGAGAAGACTTTGGTCTTTGGTCAGTGGAACTGGTTCCTACTGCATTGTTCACTGAAATGTTCTCCTCCCCTTTGGCACTCTATTTATCAGGTCCGTGCTGATCACTCCAGCTTCTTCATCCTAACTGTAATTCCTCTCCAGGGGCAAGCTCCCACTCTCAGCCATGATCACAGCTCTTCTCAGGGATACAGGGAATTTTCAGATGCTATCTTTTGCTCCTCATGGGCTTCAGAGATTGAGGGATTGAAGGCAGGGAATATCTCTGGCCTTCTTTTTTTAGATTTAACTTCTGTTAACGTCTACTGTTGCAGAGCCAGGCTGTTAGAGTACTTCTCTACTGAGTTTTTTTTTATTTTCCAATGAATGTGGAAGTAAGACCTAGCCATATCTCCAATACCTAGATAGAGCTGACATGTAGGTGCTCAATAAATATTTGTTAATTAAATGAATGAATGAATGAATGGAATAAACTGAATTAATAAGTGAAAATTTCTCTGCTTTATGATACCCACATCCCCCAACTACATGAATTTTCTCTCATTCTTCTCCCTAATAAGGTCTTGGTCAGGAAGAGGGGCAAGATTATAAACCCCTAGAAGGGACCCACCAACATCCAACTGCATGCCACATTATTCTTGTATTCTTTGTACTCTGCTTTAACTTTTTTTTTTCTGTTTTGGGGCCAGAAAACTCCTTTTTTCTCCACTGTGTGGTTTGTATCAAATTCTACTCTCTGAGATCTCTGGGCCCTTTGGCACTTGGTATTCAAATTGCAGGATTTAAAGTGAAAAACAAACAAACAACAAACTGTTCTTTCTCAGAAAGCCCTGATCTTGCAACTGAAGTGACTTGTTTTATGATAGTATATCTTATTTCTACTGTAGACTTTGAGTCCTTTTAAGAAGTTTAAGACAAGAACATAACTCCATTCTACCTGAGGGCTGTGTATCTAGAAAGTTATCAGTGCTGCTTGAATGATGTGGAAAAGGGAAATGGGTACAAAGAAGTCTGTGTGTATGTGTGTGTGTGTACATGCACAGCTCAGATAATACTTCGTTTTCCCATATACATAGAAAAATTCCTATATGGTACAGGTATTTTAAATCAGGGACCCAGGAGCCCTATGGGCAGCATTTCTTAATTTAGGATGTACATTAGAATCACCTATGGAGCTAAAAAATACACTTGCTTGGGTCTCATTACACACCTGCTCATTCAGAGTTTCCTAGAGTGAGTCTCAGGCATATATTTGTTTATAGATTCTTATATTAATTTTCTCTAGGTGTTTCTGATTCCTATCCCTGTTTATGAATCACTGTTCGGAGGTCTTTGGATGGTTCTCATGAATTCTGTCCTATTGTGAAATTGCATATGACATTTTGTGTGGATGTGCCCATGTAATAATTTCCTGGGGAGAGAATCCATAATTATCAAAGAGGCTCAAAGGAATGGGAGTAGGTGCTAATGATCACTTTTCTGATAGATAAACTTTTCTTCAGGTATAATTAAAAGCAAAGAAGGAAGCCCATTATGTTTATATATACTACTGGTAATGAAATGAAATATCCTTTCTAGATATTTGTTGGAACTGCTTGTCCACAAGGAAAAAACTAGAGAAGAGCTAGCCCAAATCACTCAAAATGATTAGGGTTTTAGAATTTGGGTATTTTGACAGAAGCACTCGGAAGCTTGGAATAGGCAAGGCTGAGGTAAAACCTGACAGAATCTGAGAACAGGCTAAAGAGACCTTAGAGAATTTTTAGAACTGTCCACATGTAATATTTTTACTCCACTCACAATCCTGTGGTTGTCTAACCTCTGCTTTCAGAGAAGGGGAACTCACTATCTTCTATGGAAATCCATTCCATTTTTGGACACCTCTAATTATTTAATTAGTACATGTTGTTAAAATGAAATCTCCTTTCTTATAGTTTCATCTCACTGATCTTGATTCTGTTATCTGTGTAAAGCACAATACAGTACCTAATTCCTTTTTCACCCAAGGACCATACAGATAGCTGAATATATTGATCCCATGTCACCTGAGTTTCTTTTGCTGGGTAAATACCCTGTTTCTTTAAACATCTGGTTTGGAATTCAAGAACCATCCAGTTCATGCTGTAAAGGACATATAGTAGACATACTTATAATTCTACCAATCATTTGCTTAAAGTTTTTAATGTAAGTACTTGCTATCTGCCCACTCATCACCAATCCGGAGGAGAAGCCATAGATACCTAAAGAAATCCTATTCCTGGCCTCTAAACCCTCAGGGGGTCTCTCCAGATTATATTTCTCATCTGCGTTCTAGTCTATTTGCTCTGTCCTAATGTATCTTCTATTTGCTTCATTTCCGCCTCTCTGTACAATCCTTTATTATTTTTTTTATTGAGGTAACGTTGGTTTACAACATTATATAAATTTCATGTGTATATCATTCTATTTCAATTTCTGTGTAGACTACATCATATTCACCATCCAAAGACTAGTTACCATCCATCACCACACACATATGCCCTGTCACCCCTTTTGTCCTCCTCCCTTTCCACTTCTCCTCTGATAACCACCAATCTAATCTCTGTATCTATGTGTTTGTTTGTTGTTGTTGTTTTTCATCTTCTACTTATCAGTAAGATAATACAGTGTTTGACTTTCTCCATCTGACTTATTTTACTTAGCATCATATCCTCAAGGTCCTTACATGTTGTCACAAATGGCAAGATTTCATCTTTTTTATAGCTGAGTAGTATTTCATTGTGTATATATACCACATCTTCTTTATCCATTCATCCCTCGATGGGCACTTAAGTTATTTCCAAGTCTTAGCTATTGTGAATAATGCTACAATGGACATAGGGGTACATATATTTTTATGCATACATAATTTGTGTTTTGATTACTATAGCTTTGTAGTATACCCAGCAGTGGAATAGATGAATTGTATGGCACTTCTATTCTTAATTTTTTGAGGAATCTCCATACTGTTTTCCATAGTGACTGCGCTAGTTTACATTCCCACTGGCAGTGTATTACAGTTCCCTTTTCTTCACATCCTCTCCAATACTTTTATTACTTGTCTTGTTAATTATAGTCATTCTGACAGGCATGAGGTGATATCTCATTGTAGTTTGGATTTTCATTTCCCTGATAATTAGTGTTGTTGAACATCTTTTCATGTGCCTGTTAGCCATCTGTATATCTTCTTTGGAAAAATGTCTGTTCCGACCTTTGGCCCATTTTTTAATTGAGTTGTTTATTTGTTTGTTGTTGAGATGTATGAGTTCTTTATATATTTTAGATATTAACACCTTCTCAGGTATATGGTTTGCAAATATCATCTCCCAATTGTTAAGTTGTCTTTTCATTTTGTTGATGCAGAAGATTTTTAGTTTAATGTAGTCCCATTTGTTTATTTTTTCTTTTGTTTCCCTTGCCTGAGGAGACATGGTATTTGAAAAGATGCTGCTAAGACCATGTTGAAGAGCATACTGACTATGTTTTCTCCTAGAAGTTTTCCAGTTTCAGGTCTTACATTCAAATCTTTACTCCATTTTCAGTTAACTTTTGTCTATGGTATAAGATAATGGTCTACTTCCATTCTTTTGGATGTGGCTGTCCAGTTTTCCCAGTACCATTTGTTGAAGAGACTTTGCTTTCTCCATTGTATATTCTTTGTTCCCTTGTCAAAAATTAGCTGTCCATAGATGTGTGGGTTTATTTCTGGGCTCTTGATGCCATTCCTTGATCTGTGTGTCTGTCTTTGTGCCAGTACCACGATGTTTTGGTTACTATAGCTTTGTAGTATATTTTGAAATCATGGAGTGTGATACCTCCAGCTTTGATATTTTTATCTCAGGATTCCTTTGGCTATTCATAGTCTTTTGCTGCCCCATAGAAATTTTAGGATTCTTTGTTCTATTTCCTTGAAAAATATCATTGGACCTTTGATAGGGATTGCATTGAATCTGTATAATCCTTTAAAACAAGGGTTTGATTTGAGCTATATACTTGGTTCTTGGTTCCAAATTCCTGCATATGGCCATTTGGTTTTCCCTTGGCTTCATGACTTTAATTCCATGGGTCAGTTACTAAGTCCAGTTGAGGCTTCTGGGTCTGGTTCCTTGGGGCCCCAGGTTCTGGGAGGGAAGAATAGACACTTTCATCAGAATCGTCACTTTTGGTTTTCCAATAACAATAGCTCTCTGAGCACCTCCTTTGAGGTGGGAAGGCATTATTTTCCCTTGGTTTAATAATAAACCAAGTTTATTGGTTATATTAATAATAAACCAAGTTTATTGGTTATATTAATAATAAACCAAGTTTATTGGTTTATTGGTCCCTTGGTTACCAAGAAAACAAGGTTCAGAGGCATTATATCCCTTATCTAAAAAATATACAACTAATAAGTAGATCTTCTCATTCTAAGTCTAGAGTAGATAGGCTTTCTTTAGTTTTCACAGAGGGAAGGCAATACAACCACAACAAACCCCCTCATGGATCTGATATAGGGTCTGTCCTCACCAGACCAGATGCCCAAGGGGTGCCTTGAGAAAGGACATGGCCTATGTCCTTGATTTCAACTTTATCATTATTATTGCATATATTACTTAATAATATCCATTATTTCATTTTAAACATGAAGCCGCCAACCAAAACTATGAAGTGGATATCCTCATTTAGAAGAATAGCTACAGAGAAGTGGAGACTCCTCCAAAGTCATTTAGCTAAGCAGCAAAGACAGGACCAAATCTAGTTTTCTTTTTATTTTCTTATTTCTTTTAATAGCTCTTTAGGCATCCATATTCTATGAATTTCTATAATATTTTCAGTTATTTACGTTTTGCCTCATATCTTGAGGTAATAAATTCTGTATTTATTAGCTGTAATAGGCCTTTTCATTTTGTTTACTGAAAATTTATTTTTCTGAAGCTGTGTGGGGTGTCCCTAGTTTTGTGTAAGGGAAATTAAACATATATTTAACCAGAAAGCTGGTTAAATTACCCTGAAACAGATAAATATATTATTTTTATCCATATTTACATTTTTTAAGCCTTATGAATATTTCAGCTTTACCCTCCTATTTTTTTGAAGTACCAATGAAAGGGCTTTCAAACTCTTAAAAAAAATTTTTTTTGGATCTGCAGTGGAACTTTTCTTTCCAAACAGTTTAACATGGAACAAAAATTAAACATAAACTAGTAGTATTTTTACTATTATAAATTTATTTTATAAATTCAACTTGAATTACTTATTATAAAGCCAATCAATTAACAAAATGAGATTACTTTGATAACATCATAATTTAAAATGGCAGATTAGGAATGATGGTATCAGTCCTTCACATCATCCTCTGCTCCATGAAATTCTAATCAAGTATTTGCATAACCCATTGGACCTCCTCTATGAAACCCAGTTTTAAAATCCTTTTCTAACTAGTTTGACATAAAGAAGAATGTTTTAAATGTAAGAGTGATGGAATTACTGGAGCAGCCTACTAAGGAAGTAAATAGCTGCACCTCTATTACAAGTGAGAAAAAATATATAAAGCCTGAACCTGTGTGAGGATAGAACACTGGACAAGAAAATCTCTATTTTACTTATCTATCACAAAAATCATACAAATAAGTTTTTTCCCCCAGCTTTATTGAAGTATAATTGACAAATAAAAATTGTATGTATTTAAGGTATACAATGGGATAATTTGTTATACATATGCAAATATTTACAAATATTATAAAAAAATATAAGTGGCATCCTGTATACACTATGTAATCTTTTGAGACTAGCTTCTTTTACTCAGCATAATGCCTTGAGATACATTCAAGTTATTGTGTGTATCAACAGTTTGATTTTTTTGTTGCCAAGTAGCATTACACTGAGTAGACATACCACATTTGTTTATTCATTCATCTATTGAAAGCTATTTGTTTGCTTCCCATTTGGGTGATTATGAATAGAGCATTTATAAAAAGTCACATACAGTTTTTGTGTAAACATAAGTTTCCATTTCTCTAGGGTAAATACCCAAGAGTGGGATTTCTGGGTCGTTTGTTTAACTTTGTATGAAATTGCCAAACTCTTTCCAGAGTGGCTGTATAATTTTACCTTCCTACCAGCAACCTGTGACAGATCTAATTGCTCTGCATCCCTAGCAATATTGGCTATTGTCAGTCTTTTTTATTTTAGCCGTTTTAATAGGTATGCAGGTGTGTAGTGGTATCTCATCAAATTTTAATTTGTGTTTTTTGATGGATAATGATGTTGAGCATCTTCTCATGGGCTTTTTTGCTGTTCTTATATCTTCTTTAGTGAAGTGTTTGTTCACTTACCATTTTTTAAATTGGGTTGTTTTCTTGATGCTGAGTTTGTGGAGTTCTTCATATATCCTGGATACAAGTCTTTTGTTGGATATTTGATTTGCAAACATTTTCTCCCAGTTTGTGGCTTGTCTTTCATCTTCTTAACAGTCTTCCATAGAACGAAAATTTTAAATTGTGATGAACCTTGATTTATTATTTATTTTAATGATTTAGCTTTTGTTATCATATATATATATAAACTCACCTCAGGCTTTTAATTCTTGTTTTTATTTTAAAGACTGGCCTCCTAGAGGTCACCTCTGCCTCAGCATACCTTAGTGGTCAGCCAATATTTGATCAGAATTTGTGTCTAAATAACTTGTCAGTAAGGCTTCCATCCTCCACTGATGAATCTGTTGTTTGGATTGGGGAGTTCATTCAAAGTTCAAGCAGTTTACACGTCAGCGCCAATTTTTACTTTCTTCAGGCATTCACGCGTCTGCTCTGCACTTGGGCTCTCTGTATTCAGCCAGGGAGGTGCCGAGAGGCTCAGGCTCTCCCCTGAGCAGTTGCAAACCTTTTCTGTCAGCCAGGATTGCGTGAATAGCTTATCAAGGCCCTCTATGGCTAGCTCATTATCTGGATCTCCGTGTTAAACTTCTTCTGACTAGTCTGCTGGTGTTTGTATGCCCCAACCAGGGCCACAACCTCAGGTCAGCTGAGGTCTGGCTGTCTCTGTTTACTTGCCACAGAGTTTGCTACTATTACTGCCAATGCCACTGAATGTAGATTTTTTTCGTGTTCCACTTGAAATCAAATGAGTCTCCTTAGGTAGCAAAGATACTGGTTTGTATAACGTTTCCCATTCTGGTAGAACTGGTAAACTAACTGAGTTGGGAGGAGTGGAGATGGGAGCATGCACAGGCAAGAACGGTACTAATTTCCACTGTTCTTACCCCTGGTTGGATAGTTTTTCATGAATAAGCATTTCTCAATTGGTTGTATGCCTTTGGTCAGTTTCCGGAGTCCTGAAATGGTTATTTTCAGCAATTTTTTCTAGTTTTATCATTGTTTGTACAGAGAGGATTTGCTGGATCCCTCACTTCACTATTCTAGAAGTCCCACCTCCATTTCTAACCTCTTAAATTTTATTTTTATTGTACTGAAATTATATTAATCTGGGTCACTGTTCTACCTAACTTGTAAAACATTTGATCCATTAATTTTTTTGACCATGTAAAATTGTATTGATTATATGAACAGCATGGTGAACTGTTGCTGTTATTGTCATTTGTGAGCATGTGGTATTTTTTCTCTCAAGTCAATCTCCCAAGTCAAATTTTATAGCTCCAAATTTCTTCAGTTTATTTTTAATCAAGAATAATTTTATTATGTGTAGTTTTAGCAATTGTCAGTTTTATTTTATAGATTCCCCCCCGAGTCAGCTTTAGTAATGCTCAATATTACCATTGAGATGTGATTCCATAGTCAGTTTTTTGACTGTAAAAGATACTACAATATTCGGTTTTGCTGTTTTTATGTGAATGGCTTTTTAAAATGTTGATTATTTCTACCAATAATATTCAATGCCGTATCAAAACATCCATGGGTTCAAAATATTGTGCTTCAATATGAAAATATTCTTTACAGGGGGTACTTTGGGATAAACCTTTTGAATAATTATATATGTGCTGATTTGATTTGTTATAATTTTAAAATGTGTATTTTTAACTTACTTTTAATAGTGATTGATTAAAGTAATCTAAAGGAGCTTTGAAAATGAAATGTATAATGAACTGAACCTTGGAACCAAAGCATAAGGGTATGCTAACCATGGTCTAAACTGAGAGGCTAAAGTTTGAGCTGACTGAGACACTGCTATGGATTTCAGTAAAAACAAGTGGCTAAGCAAGCAATTCTCCATATAGGTCAGGATGTGGTAGTAATCCCGAAATTATCACAACATGCATGCACTAATATCTATGTATGCTCTTTTTAAAAATAGCCACATTTAACTTCCTCACAGATTTTCAAAGTTTCCGTAAAGGTGAATTGTATCTTTCTACAATGCAGATCAACAATTCCCCATTTCTATGCATTGCATTCATCCATTTATTTATTCAGCAAACTTGGCTTGAGCACTCTCTCAGTGTGTATTTATTAAGCATGGGTTAAACCTGCCCTGTCTGGTATGGTAGCCACTAGCCACATGTCTGAATTGAAATGTTGTTACATATAAGATATACAGCAGGTTTTGAAGACTTAATACTAAAAAAGAAATGTAAAATATCTCATGAGTAATTTCTGTATTGATTACATTTAGAATTGGTAATATTTTGTATATATTGGGTTAAATAAGTTATATTATTAAAATTAATTTTACTACTTTTTACTTTTTCATGTATCTACTAGAAAAGTTAAAATTTTATGTATGGCTGGCATTTGTGATTTACCTTATGTTTCTATTGATTAGTACGAGAGACACCAGAGACAAGACATTTGTTCATACAACTAGAGTGTAGGTACAAGAGAGTTCCCAAAGAATTCATAGTCTAATGGGGAGACAAACCAAAGATAAATTTTCACTGATTAGCTAAATGATAAAGAACATGGACTTTGATATTTCATTGACATGGATTCAAATCTCTTTTCTATAACTTATTCAGTACATTATCTAAATCAAGTGACTTAAACACTGGGCCTCAATTTTCCTTACCTGTAAAGTGGTTTTTACCATTTTCATCTTGCAGAGTTTTTGTGAAGAGTCAATGAAATAACATTTGAAAAGTATGTACCAGAGTCACTGGAACATACATAACACTAAATAAGCAATAGGTGTTATGATGATGATGTTAATTATGTCAATTTTGTTGAGAATGATGGCACTCAGCTCTGAGTATGTGCAGGGTGCTATGAGGACAAAGGTGTGGGACACTTGGCTCAAATGGTAGACTATGGAAAGTGACATCTAAACTACATTTTAAAGGATGATTAAGAACCAGCCACGTAGACAACAGGATAGAAAGAAGAGGGTGATTGGCAGTGGGAAAAGTTTTTACAAAAATGCTTGTGGTCATGAGAGAATCTCACCTTTCTTGC
Source organism: Equus quagga (assembly GCF_021613505.1). NCBI lineage: Eukaryota > Metazoa > Chordata > Mammalia > Perissodactyla > Equidae > Equus > Equus quagga. The sequence continues at coordinate 38,241,495 of NC_060280.1, read as the reverse complement.
TCTCACAGTGAGATACTCTACATGAAAAAATTGATGTGGAAAATGGAGGCATGCCACTAGAAAGTTCAGTCCATCAAAACAAGTTATGCTATTAAAAGAAGTCTGTGTGTATGTGCATAAAATATCAGAAGGCTTTCTAAATATGCAAATTTGTTATATAATTCTTCAACCCACACCCTGCCTAAGAGGAAGACATCCAAAGTCAGGTAAAGAGAATGTAATGAATTTGATTCATCAAGTAAGGAAGAGCTTCTTTGTTAAGAAGAGAAAGCAGATAGAATAGACATTTTGTTAAAAGAAGATTAAAAGAGTAAAAGAAACTGAAATGTGATTGGAGATGCTATTTTAAAATTGGCTTTTGCACCATTTTCTGCAAACCAAATTGCATCTTGGTATATTGGTTGCCAAAAAGCAAACTGAACTGAAAATACAAATGCTCGCAATTTAAAGTCACCCATTGGAAATAAAAGAAAAAGCAGACAAAATAATGAAAACACTTTAATGCTTATGGATAAGCACTATTTGTGGGATATTTTAATAAGCAAATGTTTATTTTAGTTGCTTAGAATATTCTCTTGGATTCTAGATACATAAATTTCAACCCACGTTCCCCAGTTGCCATAACAACTTGATGCGTTTGTTCTCTTGTGTCATTTTTTATCACATCAGTTTTTTTAGAAAAACTTTGGTTGCTATGTTAACACAGTATAGTTGTTAAATTTATTCTATTCACATTTTGTTCTACTGGAAACTGGTAATTTGCTTTTGTTTTTCTCTAAAGAAGCTCATATTACAGAAGTGTAATAAGGAAAATAGTGGCCTAAATTCTAATACTAGTTTATATTAAAATTTTAATTATGTGTATTAATTTATGCCCAAATGGTACCACCTCTGTGACATGGAAGATGGCTAGTGATTATCTAATTCCACCCTGAAGAAAGGAACCAACTTTTGCTGTACTGAATGAGGGAAATAGGAATTTGAGTTGCATTTGTATCTCCATGTGTGACTTCAACCAGTCTTAGTTGGAGGAAATTGTGTAGTGGTGTCAAGAAATAGTCACACTAAAAGCTGCTGTCACTAGCTCCCTTAGTGACTACCTTGCTTCACTACAGTATGTGAGCTCATTTACTACGGAGAATGAAACCCTTGCTTAGTAGTACTCCCTAATCTATGTTGACCTACTCCTAAGAAAAGGGAAAATCTCTTTTGTCAAAAGTCTTGTCCAGAATTAGTATTGGGAGGATAAAGGGCTATACATCAATTTGTTTTTATTTATTCAGCTAACTCCTACAGTTTCCTCTATTTTTGTTGCTTTTAATGGTACTTTCATAAAAATAACTAATTGCACCACTTAAAATTGATGGCATTTCAGTCCCTTCCACCTCTAAATATTGTTATAATTTGAACAGGCTGTGTTGAGAGGCATGCCAGGATATAGGGGGGAAAAGGCAAAAGACTAGAGTCACAGACACTTGGTTTGACTCTAATAATTACTAACCATGTAACTCTAGGAAATTATTTATCTGCTGATTCTTAGTTATCAGATCATAAAATAGGAATGAAAATAATTAGCCCATAGATTTTGTGTGGAAGAATTCAGTGAAATACTGTATTCAAAAGGCCCAGGACATAATAGATGCTCAAAACATCTTAGTTGCCTCATCTTCCTCCTATTCCATTCCACAGAGGGCCAGTGAAAGAATGAGAAGCCAGAATCCAGTGGAGTTCCAGCAAGGTAATGAGCCCAGATTTAGAGTAGCCTCCTCTCTCAGTCAGTAATCTGATGTTCAGAGGTAAAGGGAGCATGGCTAATTTGGACTTAATTTGGACAAGAGTTGCTTTCCCTGATTTCTCAGCCTATCCTGTTCAGTAAATGGGGGAATGTCAACAGGAGCCTCTGGGAAGCCACAGTATTCAGTGTCTTGTGTTTCTGTGAGGGTGTTTGTCTTAGAACATGGTCCCAACCACAAGCTGAGGTTTCAGGTAATAAGAGAAATCCTCCTGTCAAAGGCTTTGTCATCAGATCTGTAGTCAAATTTTGGCTCTGTTTTGGGACCTTGGAAAAGTCACTTAACTTCTCTGAGCCTCAGTTTCCTACATATATGTAACATATTAACCAAAACTTATTAATTGAGCACCTACTTTGGGGTTGGCTATTAATATGGGAGGTAATAAATAACATTTTCAATAAATGTTTTTTATTAATACTAGACTGTTGTGGCTGATGAAAAGTGTTGTTAATAATAATGATAGTGTTGATTGACAAGCAGTAGAGTTTTAGGACCTTGGCTAATTTGCTTGGGAATCAGTGCAGACTTCCGTTCTAGCAGGAAAACATACAGAGATTTAGGAGAACATATGAGTGCTTAGAGCTGAATCCAGGCACACTAGTTCTTTGACTTAAGACAGTAAAGCAGATGCCTGCTATTCTCAGCCCTAGATGAATACGAGAATGCTAATATTCTGCTCTGCTTGGTCAGGACTGACTCCGGAAATGAGAGTGCTGTGTCTCCAGATTGAAAAAACAAGTATCTTCACTTGAGAGGAACTGAGGAGGCGGGAACTGACAAAGTTACTGTGATCCTATTCCTTCTCAATGCCTAAAGCACTCTTGAGTAATAAGCCAGAGCATTCAGGGAGATGCATCGACTCTGTCAGGCCACTAGGGTGTCATTTAGAATCTCTCTGCTGGAACAATGGAGACATATAAATTTCAACCCACATTCTCCGGTTGCCATGGTAACTTGATGCACTTGCTTTGAAGCATCTTTTGTGTCTTCCCCCCTTTTTCTTTCTTTCTTTTTTTAATCAATAGGATTTTTACTCTGCTAATAATTCCCTAAATGTGGTTCTTGTGGCTTCCTACCCTTGTATCTCCCAGCTAAATTTCTGAATTTGTTTCTGAGGAGTGATTTCCACCTAAGAATAATAGCTTAATATGCATGTTCACAAAGACATGCCTGTGTGCCTGTAAATCTCTCTCTCTCTCTCTCTCTCACACACACACACACAGAGGCAGATAATAATGTTAGAAAAGAGATAGATTTCTAAAGCCTCTCAATACTTTTAAAAAGGCAGTTCATGTGTCTTAAAAATTGTAGAGTAAATGGTTCAATTCTAGAACAACTAACTGGTTTAGTATTTTCTTAGGAACTGCAACGTAGCAGGCTGAATAAAGAGGGTAATTTTCATTGCATGATTTTCTCCACTTAATTATTTTAATATATTCAGATTGTGATGAGAAGTGTGCTTCAATGTAAACAGCACAGGGCAGACTGGGGTTTGCATTCAAATTCCGTCGTCTCTTAGCTGTGCGACCTTGGACAAGTTACTTGACCACTCTGAGTTTCATATTAAAATGGGTTGATAGGTACCTTGTAAGATGTTTATGAGGAATAACTTGAGATCATAGAGGTAGAGTACCTAGAATAGGTCCTACAATAGATCTTAGGACTTTATAAACAGATGTTAATTCCTTCATGTCTAACCAACTAACAAAATGTATTTGAAAAATAAAATCTATTTTGGTCTCACTCATTCTATGAATGCATACTTTCTTCATTACCATACACAGTTCCACTTCACTAAAGTGAGAGAAATAAAAAACTACAGGAACAGAGTAGTATGTAGTCTCCTGGCCTGGATGCTCATGATGTACAGAACTGACTGTGGAAAAAGACATTTCCTGGAAGCCTTCAAGAGAAGATGACCTTTTGTTCCATTCAGTTAGGATCCTTCATCCGGGACCAAGCCTGCTTAAAAACATCAAGCTAGGGGACTGGCCCCATGGTGTAGTGGTTAAGTTTGGCTTACTCTGCTTCCATGGCCCGGGTTTGAGGATTTGGATCCTGGGCATGGACATATACCATTCGTCAGCCATGCTATGCTGGGGACCCACATATAAAGTAGAAGAAGATTGGCACAGATGTTAGCTCAGGGATAATCTTCCTCAGCCCAAAAAACAAAAAAAACCCCATCAAACTAATAGTGAGGAGATTTGGAAATTGCTCTATCTACTGAAAAACAATAGTCACCACCACAACAAAATCCCCCTTTCATGTAGGAAGTGGCTGTGCTACAAGTACATTCTAAATATAAAAATATGTTTAATCAGGGGCACCAGGGAGGCAGGAAAACAACATTAGGCATGCAGGCAAAGGGCTATTGCCAAGTCGTGAGTGCTACTATTGCTGTGTGTTTGTGTGCTGTGTTTACAGGGAAAAATAACAAGGAGATAGAAGCAAAATTAAATTTTAAAAGGAGAAGTGCAATGCTATGACACACCTGCTTTCATAAAGGAAAGAGATCACAGGGAAAACCTTAAAGGGATAGTATGCAAATCATAATAATTAAAAAATATATATTTTCAAGTAGCAAGAAAAACAAGCATAAAAGAGACATCAATTATTTCTCCTTTAGTGCTAGTAAAATGGAAGTACTAAAGTGAATAAAAATTATTGCAAAAATGTTTGATAGATTTATCAATCAAATAATGTTCCATTGAACAATTGTCTATTTGATTATAATTCAGAAAAAGGATAGATTTTGGAGTCTGATTAAACTGAATTAGAATCCTGGCCCTCCCCTTTGGTAGCTGAGTAATTTGGAGCAAGTAATTCAACCTCAATAAGCCTCAGTTTCTTTATCTGAGATAGGAAAACCGAATTCCAATGAATTTGTTTCCTATGAAACTGTAAAATTGGACAAATCTCTTTGCTTCTGTCTTTTTCTCTGATGTGTAAAAGTGAGAGAGCTAGTTTCTAGGTGGCAATTTCCATGAGTATATTTGCAGCTCTAACATTCCTAGGTTCTATGCTCTGTTTAGTGCTGATATTTAACCACATTCTACAGGTAAGGCCACTAAGGCCTTTATTTTCAGACTTCTTCTGAAGCCACAGGTAGGGTTGGATCAAAAAATCAGATCCTGAAAGTAACACAAGAGGGCAGCTTGTAAGGATTTCAGGTCTTTGCCGTATCTTCTAGAAGGTACAGTTTATCTGTCCCTAGGATCTAAGTGTTGATAGGCAGGTCACACAACATCCCCATTTCTGTAGCTTGCACTCATCTTTACTTAATGAGAGGACTTTGCGGTTGTGCTTTCTTCCTTGAACATTAATGAAGCATCTACTTTGTGCCAGGCACTGTACAGGCTCATTAAAGAAAGCTTTAATAAAAATAACATACAGTGTTGTTCACTGTGGAAAGTATAGAAATATATAAAGAACAAAATTAATGTCATCTACTATCACAATATCCAGAAGTAATCACAAGTATATTTTGGTGGATTTTCTTCTCAGTATTTGAGTATATGTATATTTTCTTTTTAACAAACGTTAAATATCGTTAGTGAATATTCTATTGTACAATACTTTTTTTCATTGAAAATAATTCTGCTGGCAGTTTTATGTCCTTAAAGACTCTTCTGTAGCATAATCTTTAATAGATAGCTAACATTTGATCATATGACTATACTGAGTCATTGCAGAATAGAACGGTGGCTAAGAATATGGACTCTGGAGTGAGACTACATGGCGGGAAAAAGCCCCACCTCCTATCAGCTGTGTGTTCTTAGGCAATTTATTTAACTTCTCTAAGCCTCAATTTTTTTTGTCTATAAAATGGATGCAAAGATATACAGACCTCACAGATTATTGTGATGATTCAATGAGTAAATCCTCATAAAGCATCTGGAGATAGTCAATAAATATTAACTGTCATCAACATTTATTTTGTCCAGTCTGATATCTATTTTAAATAGGTAAGTTTAGTTCATTTGCATTTATTGTCAGTCCCCAAATATTTAGACTTATTCTGTCATTTTAGAACATAGTTTTATTTTGTTGACCATCCTTTTTCTTTCTACCTTATCCATCCATTTGTGTCTCCTATTGTACTGAAAATATTTCTGTATTTGCTTTTTATCTTTTCCTCTGCTGGTTTAGAAACTTCTGATTGTATTTCCATTCTTTTATTGGTTATCTTTTTGGCATACATAATAATCTATAAATTACTCTAAAAAATCTAAAAGTATTAAGTACGCTGTCTCTCAAATATGTCAAAGACCTTAATATACCTTAACTTATTGAACACTCCAATCTCCTAACTTATTATCCTTATTTGAACATAAAAATTAGTTTTTATTTAAAATCAATGGCATATTAGAATTATGATTTATTTTATTAATTTCTGGATTCACCATTGATCCATGTACTTATGTGTTCCTCTGAGATCCCTCTTCTTGCGAAAGTATGTCCTTTAATAATTATCTTTGTAAGGGTCTTGATTGTTAAATTATCTTAGTATTTGTATGCCTGAACTCTCACTTTTGCATGATAATTTAGCTGGATATAAACTTTTAGGTTAGCAGTTATTGTCTCTTGGCGCTGTGAATATACATTCTGTTGTGTTTTGGTCTCTATTGTTGCTCAGGAGAACCTGCTTATTTTTATTGTTTTTTTTTTTGTTGTTGTAGTTAATCAGTCTTTCCTGTCTTGCAGCTCTTAAAAGTTTTGCTTTATCTCTGATGATTTTCAGTTTTACTTTCATTTGTCTGAGTACATACTTCACTTTGTCTGGGCCAGTTCTTTAAAAGCTTTTTCTATCAGAGGACATTTATTTTGTAAAATAGTCTTCGCTTTGGGTTTTTCTGGTGTTTCCTTATGATTAAATTCAGATCGTGCATTTCTGGCAGGAGAACTACAAAAGAGATATGTCCTTCTCAATACATGATTTCAGAAAGTATCTAAAATATCTATTTGTCCAACCACTGATTATGCTAACTTTGTTCACTTGATTAAGATAGCTTTCAGATTCTCCAGTGTAAAGTTGCTATTTTTCCTGAGTAATTAATGAGAATCTTGTAGGAGATACTTTGAGTTTAGATCAATATCCTATGTTTCACCCACTTCCATCCACTAATTTTAGGATTCACTGATCATTCTTGCCTGAAGCAATTATTACTATGGAGGTTACCAGTTAGTGGTTTTCTAATTCCTTCACTTCTTTTATACTTATTAATTGGCATTTTCCTTTAAGGAAGAGTTTTCCTTTCTCCCTTATTTGTTTATTCATTTATTTTTACCAGTATAAGTTTATGGAAAGTAATTTCTATATGGAATTTGTGGTTACCTTCCATTTGGCCTCTAGGGCTTCTAGTCCATTACCAGTTTTTATAACAGTGTTTCATTTCTTTTCCATTGTAATGTAGGGGCGTTCACAAAATTGTAGAGCCAGCATTCCGGTTGACTCTATTCCTGGCAATGAGCTAGTCTTTGTAGATACTCTTTTTACTGCACTGAATGTTTGTTTCATTTCTGATCCACAGAGATGTTTATATTGTTTTAGATCCTAGCTATACCTTTTGTTTTCCCACTTTCTTACAGTAGCTATCATTGTTGGGTATTTAGAACAGAAGGAGTGTGATGTAAATTAAATTCACTGGGTCATCTTGACAGGAAACATAACTATTATTTATTATGTTTTCTCCAATTTTAAGACATAAAGGTTATTTCACTGTGATTAATAAAATTACAATGAACATTCTGGTACATACATTTTATGTGCATCTCTATTTCCTTAGTATATATTTCTATAAGTAAAGTTACTGGGTCAATGGGTAACTGTATTTTCAAGGCCTTTAAAAGATATTTCCCAATAACTCTCCGGAATTGTTGTACCAATTTGTATTCAAATCTGCTATGAAGAATAATACCTCTCCCTCAAACCTTTGCTAACATTGCTTTGATTTATTTTATTATTTTTTGATAGGCTTGGTAAGTAGAGTGTTATCTGGGGCATTTTATTAAATGTTCTAGGCATTCTTTAATAAGACATTTTGTAATTTTCTTGACACTTGTCCTCTTTTCTCAGCAGAATTATTCACAGCTTTTATCAGAGTTCTGTAACCAGTTGTTTAGTTTCTATCTTCTCAACTAAGCAGTCTGCAACTTAAAGGCAGTGGCCCTGTTATATTGAACAGTGATTCTCTTACACTTGGCATAGAGTAGGTGGTTAATATATATTAGTTGAATTGACAAATTCACAAATTCAAATGAGGAAATAATTTTTAGATTTTAGGTCCAGATTAGTTCTCGTTCATTAATATTTTACTCTCTGGTTATCCTCCCATGGTTCTCTCTTTTTCCCTTATTCTAATCACTGGTGGAGTAAGATTTGAATTTCTATAGTAAGGCCAACTTAGTTTTCTACAAAGATGTTATTACTAGTGATAATGATGATGATGATGGCATTTTTTCTTTTCCTTTCTTACCTTCTTTTGGATTAACTTAATATTTATTAGAATTCCATTTTATCACCTCTATTAGCTTTATATTTCAGTGGTGGCCCTAAGTATTACAATAAATGTCCTTAATTTATCACACAGTCATGCACTGCATAATAATGTTTCCGTCAATGACGGACCACATATACAACAGTGGTCCCATAAGATTGGTACCATATAGTCTAGGTGTGTAGTAGGCTATACTATTTAGGTTTGTGAAAGTACACTATGTGATGTTTGCACAATGACAAAATTGCCTAACAATGCATTTCTCAGAACATATCCCAGTTATTAAATGACTCATGACTGTACTGAGTTATTTCCTGCTTCACATATAATGTAAGAATATTACAACAGTATACTTCCATTTACCACAGAACGCTGACTATTCTTTGTGTCGTTATTGTCATACATTTTACTTTTAACCAAACTGTAAACCCCCTAATATATTGTTATTATTTTGCTTTAAAGAAATTTTTAAAAATTAAGATATTACAGAAAAAATTGTTTATCTACATACTTATTATTTCTTGTACTCTTCGTTCCCTAGCATAGATCTGAGGATCTTTTTTGTGTCATCTTTCTTCAGCTTAAAGAACTTTCTCTAATACTTCTTGTGTTAAGGTCTTTTCATGATGAGCTCTTTCAAATTTTCTCATGAGAAAATTTCTTTATTATGCTTTCATTTTTGTAAAGAATATTTTTACAGGATATGGAATTGCAGAATGAGAGGAATTTTTTTTCTTTTTCTCCAGTACTTTAAAGATATCTTTCCATTGAATTCTGAATTCCTTTGTTCTTGATTAGACATCATCAGTCATTGTATTATTTTTCTTTAGTCTGTAATGTATCTATTTTACTGATTGATTTTAAGATGTTTTTTGTTCATCTTTGGTTTCCATTGATTTGACTTTGATGTGCCTGAGTGTAATTTTCATTGTGTTTATCCTGTGTGGAGTTTGTTGAAGTTTTTGGGTTTCTGGGTTTACATGTTTCATCATATTTGGAAAAACCTCACCACTATCTCTTTAAATATTTTTCTATCCCAATCTGTCTTTACTCTTTTTCTGGAACTTCAATTACATGTGTAGTAGACTGTGAGATATTTTCCTGCAGGTCTTTTTAAATGTTTATATTTTAGTTTTCGTCTGTGAAACATTTTTATTGCCTCATCTTGAAATTCACTAATATTTTATTTTGTAGTAGCCATTCTCCTGCTAAGCCCATTCAGTAGCATTTTTTGTGTTGTATATTGAATTTTTTAGGTCTTGAATTTCTGTTTGGTTCTTTTTTATACTTGCCTTTCTCTATTAATATTTTCCCACCTGTTCACTCATTATGTTCAATTTTTCTTTTAAATTCTTAAACATATTTATCATAGCTGCTTTAAAATCTTTAAAATTAGTTAACTAATGTTTTTGACATATTTGGATATGTTTGTGTTGATTTGGCTTTCCCTTCTCGGTTATAGATCACATTTTTCTACTTCTGTGCATGAGTAGTAAATTTTGATTGCATGCTGAATACTATGGATTCTTTATTTTGAGAGTTTGGATTTTGTTATCCTCCTTTAAATAATGTTGCATTTTCTTCTGGCAGGCAATTAATTTACTGACAGAAAAGCATAATCCTTGCAAGGCTTGTTTTTAAAGCTGTATTGTAACAGCTCTAGAATAACCATTATTGTAAGTACAGGGTAGTTCTATTCCTAAGGCATGGCTTTTCTAGGTCCTCAATTTGAATTCCTAGAGTGTTGAGTATTGTCTCTCCCTTCTGGCTGGACAGATAACATATCTCTCAGCAATATTCAACCTCTGGAATCTCTATTCAGCTTATAGTTCCCCAGTAGCTATTTCATTTTATTTTTTCTGAGGAATATTTGCCTTGCGCTAACATCTGTTGCCAATCTTCCTCTTTTTGCTGAGGAAGAGTCGCCCTGAGCTAACATCTGTTGCCAATCTTCCTCTATTTTGTATGTGAGGAGCTGCCACAGCATAGCCACTGATGAGTGGTGTAAGTCTATGCCTGTAAACCAAACCCAGGTCGCCGAAGCAGAGTGCACTGTACTTAACCACTAGGCCACTGGGGCTGGCCCCCCAGTAGCTATTATATGCCAGGCATTGCAGATTCTTTCTTTCTGCATGAGTAGTGTTTTATTAAGACAAAGACTTAAGAGAAACTCTATGCAAATTTCTGGAGCAACTTCTCTTCTGAGATTTCTCCTCTCTGGTACCCTAACTCTGCAAATTTTAGCTCCTTTAGCAGCTCTGAATTCTGATCTCAACCTCTTCAGCTCAGAGAGGCCTCTGTTCTTTATTTGACCTCTAGTACTTTCTCAGTTCAGAAAGTACCTCCAGGCAGAAAGTCAGAGAAATTGTGTGGTTCACTTTGTACGTTTCTGTTTTCTCAGGGAATTACAGTCCTGCATTGCCTGTTGTCAAAAATCTGAAGTGTTATTTCATATATTTTATCGAGCTTTGTAGTCGTTTATGGTAGTTGGTCTTATCCAGTACCAGGTACTCCATTATGGCTGGAAGCAGAAGTCTTTGTCATTGTAAACCTTGAAAAAGTCTGGCTGACGTCTATGCAAGTGTGTAAAAAATGAGAAAGATTTCTGTGAACTAATATAGAGTTATTTCCAGGATATACTGCTAAAGTGAAAAAAAAGCAAAGCACCAAAGAATGTCTATAATATACTATCTTTCATGTAAGAAAGGAGAAATGAAAACAGATACATATACTTCCTCATTTGTGCAAGAGTAAAAATAGGAAGAATAAGTTAGACATTAACGATATTCTTTATTTACAGAGGATGATTATATTGAAATAAAAGGAATAGGAGGAGAGTACCTCTTCTCTGAAGATACCTTTTGTATAGTTGTGAATTTTAAAACTGCATTAGTGTTTCACATTTAAAAAGTGAATAATTGATACCTCTGGTTGCCCTGGAAACCTAACAGCTGGCCGCTGGGTTCCGGGGCACTTGGTGAGCTGGAGGGAGCTGGACAGAGCTGGACAGCTACTCTGAGTATGCTGGGAACCCTGAGGTGGAAGACAGAGATGTGTAGAGCCTGGCCTCGTGGCTGTCCATGATCAAGGCCAGCTCTGGCCTCCAGCTCCTGGTTGAACCGATGGACTCCACAGGTTGATTCTATTGCTCGGTATGTTGGATTGGTTTCTTCACATGGGCTACAATGGATGTTAAAAAGGTCAACAAACCCCTTAAAAAGTTTGAAAACATGGACCCCAACACTGAAAGGTTTTCATTAATAGAGAGGAATGTTCATGGTGCATTATCTGCTTGCAAGCAAATATATGATGAAAAAAAAGAAATGAACCAAGAGCCAGAGCCAGAGGAGGAGCCAGAATTGGAGGCTGTAGAGGCTTCTGGATGGAGGCCCCATGGAGGCTGAGCCCACAATAAAAATAAATAAATAAGTAAATAAACAAATAAATAATAAAAAAATCACAACAAAATGGAGCACAAACAAACAAATGAGCATAACTATTATAAATGAATGATATAAGCACTTTGAAGGAGAGAAAAGAATCAACATAATTAATTTTGAAAAACAGATTTTGACTATCTTCACTAAGGTTAATGGTAAAAAGATGAACCTTTAGTTAGTTTTTTTTGCCACAAGGCTATGAGTTAGCATTTTCAAAACTACTTAATGAATTTTCAAAGATTAAATAAATAAATATATTGTGGATAATACAAAGCAGAGAGTTCAGATAGACGTCTCTTTCTCTCTTTATATATACATGTACACACATATATTTTATATATATGTAAATATAAATACATGTATAAACATATATATAATTTCTTGGCTTTGTCTGTTGAGAGGGCCTAGAAGCAATGATACTCAGTAAGAGTGAACACAACTAGGCCTCGTATTTTGGCTTCTAAATATCATTCTCCACCAAATGGAACAGGGCTCCTTGGAGACATGGTTGATTCCAAGGCTAGGGTGAAGAAAGAAAGTACAAAATAAACTTGGAACATCTCACTTTGCTAGAAAGAAACAAAGTACTCAAAACTTAATGGAGATATCTCAAAAGGACACAGGGGCCAACTTGAAGGGAATCGAAATGGCCAAATTTGGGACAGTTTGAACAACAAAATAAATATAGTAACACATTATAACCCATACAATAGAATGGAAATCCATGAGTTTGTACTGGTGAAAATATGTGAATGAGTTAAACAAATGAAGGACAAGAGAAAGCTCTTCCTTATAGGCGAATGCCAACTAACAGGTGTGAAAGAATGAAGAAATTAGAAAATCACCACTGGCAACCTCTATATTAATAATTGTTTCAAGCAAGAATATCCAATCAATGCTAAAATTAGTCAGTGGAGGTGGGTGAAATACAGGGTATTTATCTAAACTCAATGTATCTTCTACAAGATTCTTATTAATTACTCAAGGAAAATAATAACTTCACAGTGGAGAAACCTGGCAGAACCACCTTAACCAAGTGATCAAAGGTAACATTACCAGTCAATGGGACAAATTGACAGCATGTGCCTTCTAATAATGGCACACTAGGAAACACACTTTTGTACAATATGTATAACCTGAATTTAATCATAAGGAAATATTAGCCAAACCCAAATTAAGAATATTTGACAAAATGTCTGTTCAGTACTCTTCAAAATATCCAGGTTTTAAAAGACATAGGAAGACTGTAATTGTTCCAGATTAAAAGAAATTAAAAATACATGAAAAATAGTATAATAAATGATCCTGGATTGGGCCTTGGACCAAAAACTAATGATATTAGCAGGATAATTGGTAAAATTTGAATAAAGTCTATGTGTTAGATAATAATATTGTATTAATGTTATTTTCTTGATTTGTATAATTGTACTGTAGTTATTTATAATGTTAACATTTTGGAAATGTGTGTGAGGGAACATGATATTCTTTGTCCTATTTCTGCAACATGTTGTAAGCCTCAAATTATTTTAAAATGCATTTTACAATTAAGGAAAAATATAAAACAATAAATAAATAAATGTGTGCTTTTAATTTTAAAATATTTCTCCATTTTGACTCTTATACTTCTTCCCCATTTTCTCTACCCTTAGCCCTTCTTTGTTTCCCTATTTTTTATGAAGTAATCTAAATTCTTTGGCTTAATGTCTAGGACCCTCCTAAACTGGCTTCCGCTTTGCCTTTTCTATTTTATTTTTTACAACTCCTTGCCTCACGCTTCAGCAACACCAAATAAATGTAGTTCAGTAGCTACCTAATTTTGTTTTGTTGTTCTATGGCCCTGCTAATGTCTCAAATTGTTTTACCATGGCATTCTTTGCATGTTTCTAATACTTCAAACTTGAATTGAGATGATCAGTTTATATAATTGTCTCATGTACTTCCCTCTGAGTTCCTTAAAGGTCTCTCATACTAAGCATTATTTAAATGTTTATTGAACTGAACCTATGAATTTCCAGAGCACTTTATCTGTACTTTTTTGACATTCAAAGCCTTCTACCTAATTTTATAATGAGTTTGGTATATATCTTATTTCCTTTCTTACATTAAATTTGTTGTTGTTGGTTATAGACCACATCTTATTTGTGCTTTCCCCATAACACCTAGTGCAATGCCTCGCATGTAATAGAATTTAATAAATGTTTGTTGAATCAATGAATAGGCTGAGGACCTTTCTTGAAAACTGGTCCTCTCTTCTTTTAACCTCTTAGGTAGTACCTAGTTTTGTTTCTCCCTGTCCAACTTTTCAAGAAACCCTGAGGAATTTATCTCCAGGGCTATAATAAGGGAGTTTACTCTTCTCTCGGTAAAAGAAACAACTTTGTTTAAATTCATCTGTTGTTTGTAATGCTGAGGTAGAGTCTGTAAGGCAGCAACATTTTGTTGGCTATGACTTGAAAGAGTATTCAGTCTCACAGTGCAAACCACACTGCTTCTGTAGTTTGCAAGGTTTCTTATATCTGAAGAGGTTATTACAAACTGAAGTAAAACTAGGTGCTTTATAAATGTAGAGACCAGAAAATATTAATAGGATTGGACTATTCCAGAGAACAGCTAGGACGGGCCCCGGGCTAATCTGTGCAGTTCACATTCATAGAGGATGGCAGAGGGCAACGCTTCCCAGTGGCCTGGCATTGCAGAGCTTGTTTCGCTCACTTTTTGGAGTTTATAAGACTTTTGGTTCTTGAAAAGACACAGATTTTGTGCATTATGCGCACCAGTACTGACATTAATTTTCAAAGAAAAAAATTCCAGGTTCTAGCAAAATACCATAAATAAGTAAAGAAATGAACAAGTAAAATAAGTTTAAAAACCAAACGAATAAATCCACAAAACAATTAAGTCATTTGAGTGCTTATTTACCTTACAGAAGAATTACAGATTTTTAAAAAAAATCGCTCTAAGATTCTTTTAAATAGAAACTTTTCTGGTATATATAAAAGATGAATACATTTAAAGTCAAGTTGGTAAATATTTGTCAGGACACAGTGTAAACATTGTGTAATTAAATAGTTCAATAAATATCTATGCTCATTTATTTTGTTGAGGCACATAAAAGATACAAAGATAGTAGTACCTTCATTGCCTTCAAGGAGCTTAAAATCTTGTTGAGTGGATTTGTCTTATCCGGTTATGCAAACATACATAATGCTAAGTTCATTTTTCATTTTGTTTATATTCTAAGTTGTTCTTAAGCTGAGTTTATTTCTCAGTACTTGACCTGCAACCACTTTGTAAATTCCTTTTCATTAACAGCCATTAAAGTGGAGGATGATTGGGGCCAGCCCAGTGATGTAGCAGTTAAGTTTACACACTCGGCTTCGGCAGCCCAGGGGTCCCCACTTTGGACCCGGGTGCCGACCTCTGCATCTCTTATCAAGCCATGACATGGCAGGCATCCCCCATATAAAGTAGAGGAAGATGGGCACAGCTGTTAGTTCAGGGCCAATCTTCCTCAGCAAAAATAGGAGGATTGGCAGTGGATGTTAGCTCCGGGTTAATCTTCCTCAAAAAAAAAAAAAAATGTAGGGGACCATTATTATGCAGTTGAACTTAGAATTTGGTCAACATGTTTGCTACCAATTCCCAGAGATGTCCCAGAAATCCCTCTCGTCAGGCTATAAGTCCCTGATCCTTTCTCTTCCAGAAAACCATTACTCTGTCAGCGTTTTATCCTTGTCACTGCAACTATCAACTGTGAAAGGTCTAAGATTTTTACCCTACTTCTAAGCCAAGAACTC
This sequence comes from Equus quagga, assembly GCF_021613505.1. Lineage (NCBI taxonomy): Eukaryota > Metazoa > Chordata > Mammalia > Perissodactyla > Equidae > Equus > Equus quagga. The sequence goes on along the minus strand of NC_060280.1, from coordinate 38,225,965 downwards.
TGCCACAGTTTTATGGATACTGTCAGAAGACTCCTAGGATGAGGACAAAGGACTGTATTATTTGCAACTATAGCAGCACCTAAACAGTATTTTTTAAAAATTTTTATTCAATTTATTTAAACTAAAAATAAGTAAATTCACTCATTTCTCTGACCCCCCACTCCCACCTCTTGCAACCACCGAGCTGTTCTTTGTATCTGTGAGCTTTGTTTTTCCTTCCGTTTTTTTTTAGATTCTGCATGTAAGAAAGATCATACAGTATTTGTCTTTCTTTGTCTGACTTATTTCACTCAGCATAATACCTTCAAGGTCCATCTATGCTGTTGCAAATGGCAAGATTTCATTCTTTTTATGGCTGAATATTATTCCATTGTGTGTGTGTGTGTGTGTATTTACACCACAATTTCTTTATCCATTCATTCATCAGTAGACACTTAGGTTGTTTCCTTATCTTGGCTGTTGTAAATAATGCTGCAGTGAACATGGAGGTGTATATATCTTTTTGAATTAGTGTTTTTGCTTTCATTGGATAAATACCCAGAAGTTGAATTGTTAAATCATATGGTAGTTCTAGTTTTATTTTTTTTTTGAGGAACCTCTATACTATTTTCCATGGTTGTTGCAGCAATTTACGTTCCCACCAACAGTGCACAAAGGTTCCCTTTTCTCCACATCCTCACTAACATTTGTTATGTCTTGTCTTTTTCATAATAGCCATTGTAACAAGTGTGAGGTGCTATCTCATTGTGGTTTTGATTTGCATTTCCCTGATGATTACCAATGTTGAGCATTTTTTCATGTACCTGTTGGCCATCTATATGTCTTCTTTGGAAAAATATCTATGTGGGTCTTCTGCCAATTATTTAATCAGATTGGTTTTTTTTTGCTGTTGAGTTGTATGAATTCTTCGTATATTTTGGATGTTAGCTCTGTATCAGATATGCATATGTTTTGCAATTATCTTTTTCCCATTCAATAGGTTGCCTTTTCATTTTGTTGATGGTTTCCTTTGCTGTGCAGAAGCTTTTTAGTTTGGTGTAGTCCCATTTGTTTATTTTGCCTTTGTTGCTTTTGCTTTTGGTGTCAGATTCAAAGAATCATCACCAAGACCTATGTCAAGGAGCTTACTGGCTTTGTTTTCTTCTACAAGTTTTATGGTTTCAGGTCTTATGTTCAAGTCTTTAATCCATTTTGAGCTAATTTTTGTGTATGGTGTAAGAGAATGGTCCAGTTTCATTCTTTTGCATATGGCTGTCCAATTTTCCCAGCACCATTTATTGAGGAGACTGTCCTTTCCTTATTGTATAATCTTGGCTTCTTTGTTGTAAATCAATTAACCATATATGCATGGATTTATTTCTGGGCAGTCTATTCTGTTCCATTGATCTATCTGTCTGGTTTTATGCCGATACCATGCTGTTTAATTACTATAGCTTTGTAATATAGTTTAAAATCAGGGAGCATGATGCCTCCACTTTGTACTTCTTTCTCAAGATTTCTTTGGCTGTTCAGAGTCTTTTGTAGTTTCATAAGCATTTTAGGATTGTTTGTTCTATTTCTGTGAAAAATACCATTGGAATTTTGATAGAGATTGCATTGAATCTGTATATCACTTTGGGTAGTATGGAAATTTTAACAATAATAATTTTTCTTATCCTTGAGCATGGAATATCTTTCCATTTATTTGTGTCTTCTTCAATTTCTTCATTAATGTCTTGTAGTTTTCAACATACAGGTCTTTCACCTTCTTGGCTAAATTTATTCCTAGGTACTTTATTCTTTTTGATGCAGTGGTAAATAGAATTGGTTTCTTAATTTCTCTTCCGTTATTGGTGTTAAGAAACACAACAGATTTTTGCATACTGATTTTGTATCCAGCAACTTTACTGAATTCATTTATTAGTTCTTACAGTTTTTTGATGGATTCTTTAGGGTTTTCTATGTATAATATCATGTCATCTGCAAATAGTGACAGTTTTACTTCTTCCTTTCCAATTTAGATGCCTTTTATTTCTTTTTCTTGCCTAATTGCTCTGGCTAGGCCTTCCAATACTATGTTGAATAAAAGTGGTGAGAGTGGACATCTTTGTCTTGTTCCTGATGTTAGAGGATAAGCTTTCAGGTTTTCGCTGTTGAGTATGATGTTAGTTCTTAGCTTGTCATATGTAGCCTGTATTATGTTGAGGTTTGCTCCCTCTATATGTGCTTTGTTGAGAGTTTTATCATAAATGGCTGTTGAATTTTTTCAGATGCTTTTTCTGCATTTGTTGAGATGGTCATATGATGTTTATCCTTCATTTTGTTAATGTGCTATATCCCATTGACTGATTTGAGGATGTTGAACCATCCTTGCGTTCCTAGAATAAATCCCACTGATCATGGTATATGATTCTTTTAATGTATTGTTGAATCTGGTTTGCTAATATTTTGTTGAGGACTTTTGCATCTGTGTTCGTCAGGGATATTGGCCTGTAATTTTCTTTTTATGTGGCATCTTTGTCTGGTTTATGTGTCAGGGTAATTCTGGGCTCATAAATTGTGTTTGAAAGAGTTCCTGCCTCTTCTATTTTTTGGAAGAATTTGAGAATGGTTAATATTAATTCTTTTTTGAATGTTTGGTAGAATTCACCAGCAAGGCCATCTGGTCCTGGGCTCTTGTTTGTTGGGAGGTTTTTGATTACTGATTCAATCTCCTTCTAGTAATCGGTCTGTTCAGATTTTCTATTTCATCATGATTCACTTTTGGTAGGGTATATGTTTCTACCTGTTTATCCATTTCTTCTAGATTGTCCAATTTGTTGGCATATAATTGTTCATAGTAGTCTCTTATGATCCTTTGTATTTCTGTAGTATCAGTTGTAACATCTCCCCTTTCATTTCTGATTTTATTTACTTAAGTTCTCTCTCTTTTTTCTTGGTGAGTATAGCTAAAGATTTCCGAATTTTGTTTATCTTTTCAAAGAAACACCTCTTATTTTTATCTATCATTTCTATTGTCTTTTTAGTTTCCATTTCATTTATTTCTGCTCTAATCTTAGTTATTTCCTTCTTTCTACTAGCTTTGAGCTGTGTTTATTCTTCTTTTTCTAGTTCCTTGAGGTGTAAAGTTAGGTTGTTTATTTGAGACTTTTTTTGTTTCTTGAGGTAGGCATTTATCACTATGAACTTCCCTCTTAGAACTGCTTTTGCTGTATCCCATATATTTTTGTATGTTACATTACTGTTTTCATTTGTTTCAAGGTATTTTTTGGTTTCTCCATTGGTTTCTTTTTTGATCCATTAGTTTTTCAGTAGAATGTTGTTTAATCACCACATACTTGTGAATTTTCCAATTTGCTTTGTGTAATTAATTTCTAGATTCATACCATTGTGGTAAAAAAATATACTTGATATGATTTCAGTCCTTTTAAATTTATTAAGACTTATTTTGTGATCAAACATATGATCTATCTTGGAAAATGTTCCATGTGTCCTTGAGAAGAATGTGTTTTCTGTTGCTTTTGGATGGAATATTCTGTAAATATCTGTTCATTTCATCTGGTCTAACAAGTTGTTTAAGGCTGATGTTTCTTATTTATTTTCTGTCTGGATAACTTATCCATTGATGTAAGTGGGATATTAAAATCCCCATTATTATTGTATTGTTGCCTATTACTCCCTTTAGGTCTGTTAGTATTTGTTTTATATATTCAGGTGCTCTCATGTCGAATGTATAAATATTTACAGTCATCACTGTAGCTATTCCAGCTTTCTGTTGGTTTCCGTTTGCATGGAATATCTTTTTCCATCTCTTTACTTTCAGTCTATGTGTGTCTTTACATCTAAAACGTGTCTCTTGTAGACAGCATATAGATGGGTCTAGTTTCTTTATCCATTCAGCCACTCTATGTCTTTTGATTGGAGAATTTCGTCCATTTACATTTAAAGTAATTATTGATGGGTATGTGCTTGTTGCCATTTTGGTAATTGTTTTCTAGCTGTTTTTGCAATTTCTCTCTGTTACTTTCTTTTTCTCTTGCTCTCTTCCTTTGTGGTTTGATGATTTTCTCTAGTAGTATGCTGATATTCCTTTCTCTTTATGTTTTGTGTATTTACTACAGGTTTTGCTTTGTGGTTACCATGAGGCTTACATATAACAACTTATATTTATAATAGTCTATTTTAAGTTGATAATAACTTAAGTTTGATCCTATTCTAAAGCTCAACATTTTTACTCCTTCCTCTCACATTTGATGTTTTCGATGTCACATTTTACATCCTTTTTTGGGGGGGAAGGGGGAAGATTAGCCCTGAGCTAACATCTGCCACCAATCCTCCTCTTTTTGCTGAGGAAAACAGGCCCTGAGCTAACATCAATGCCCATCTTCCTCTACTTTATATGTGGGACACCTGCCACAGCATGGCTTGATGAGTGATGCAGAGTTTCTGCACCTGGAATCCAAACCAGCGAACCCCAGGCTACCGAAGTGGAACGTGTGAACTTAACCACTGCACCACTGGGCCAGCCTGTAATTTTACATCTTTTTATCTTGTGTATCCCTTAACTAATTATTGTAATCAAAGTTACTTTTACTGCTTTTTTGTTTTAACCTCATACCAGCTTTATAAGTAATTAATCTACTACCTTTACTATATATTTAATTTTCCACTGAGATTTATTCTTTCATATGAGTTCTTGTTCCTAATTAGCACCCTTTCCTTTTAGCTTAAAGAAGTCCCTGTAACATTTCTTATAAGGCCAGTTTGATGGTGATTAATTTCTTTATCTTTTGCTTGTCTGGAAAATTCTTTATCTGTCCTTCAGTTCTGAATGATAACTTTGCTAGGTAGCACATTCTTGGTTGGAAGTTTTTTCTTTTAGCGTTTTGAATATAGGGCCAATTCCTTCTGGCCTGCAAAGTTTGTGCTGAAAGATCTGCTGATAGTTTTAAGGGGTTCTTTTGTACATAACAAGTTGTTTTTGTCTTATTGCTTTTAATATTCTCTTCTTGTCTTTAACTTTTGACATTTTAATTATAATGTGTCTTGGTGTGGGTCTCTTTGTGTTCATCTTATTTGGAACTCTCTCGGCTTTCTGGATTTGGATGTCTATTTCCTTCCCCAAGTTGGTGATGTTTTCAGCCATTATCTCTTTCAATAAGATTTCTTCCCCTTTCTCTCACTATTCTCCTTCCAGGAGCCCTATAATGTGAATATTAATTTGTTTGATGTGGTCCCATAACTCTCTTAAACTATCTTCAGATTTTTTCATTCTTTTTTCTTTTGCTACTCTGATTGGGTGAGTTCCATTGCTTTGTCTTTCAGTTGACTAATCCTTTCTTCTGCTTCATCACCTGCTATTGAATGACTGTAGAGTATTTTTTGGTTCAGTTATTGTATTCTTAGCTCTATAACTTCTATTTGGTACTTCCTTATATTTTCCATCTCTTTGTTGAACTTCTCACTGTGTTTAGTCATTCTTCTCCCCAGTTCTGTGAGCATCTGTATGACCATTACTTTGAACTCTTTATTAGGTAAATTACTTATCTGCATTTAATTAAGGTTTTTTTCCTGAGATTTTATCTTATTTTTTTCATCTGGAACATAGGCCTTTTTCTTAATTTTGATTGACTCTCTCTGTTGGTTTCTATACAGTAATGAAAGAACCCCCTCTGCCAGTCTTGAAGGAGTGGCCTTGGGTAGGAGATGAACCTTTTCCTTTAGCCCTGCCCCACCTCTTAGTCATCTCTTGAACCTCTGTGCTTGTCCAAGCAGCCTATTATATTTTAATATTTCCCAGTGGTTGAGGATGTGCCAAGACCTGTCAGTGTCCCAAAGGGGAGGATCTCAGCACTTAGATTCTGGCTGACTGGAAGCCAGAGCCTCAGGCAGCAGCTTTTAAAAGTATGCAAATATATACAGTCCTGTGAGGCTGCAAGCACAAGGCCCATTGGCTACCAGAGCTGGGTGATCTGGAGGAGTCCCCTGGGTAGCAATAGCAAAATTCGCAGCTCCAGATAAGTGTATAAGCTCCTTTCTGGGAGATACCAGTGAGCTGAAGCAAGGCTAAGGGATAGTGACAAGATGGCACCCATAGACTTGTTCCTTTAAAGTAGCTCCATAGGCCACTCAATGTGTGCCAAAACTGAAGCCTGCCCCTCAGTCTGAAGCTCCATGGCAAGCAAAGTGGCTTCTTTTGCAGAGAGACTGGAGGGTGTGCCTCAGTTTGCTGTCTGGCACACCCTCCAGTCTTTCTGTGAAAGAAGCCACTTTGCTACAATTGCCATGGTCCCATGGGACCCAGGAATGCAAGTCCCTCTACCCCTCAGCACCAGGTGATCCAAGGGGTAGCCCCTGGGCACCAGATACATGTAAAGCTCCCCTCCAGGAGACACTGGTGCTCTGGAGCAAGGCAGAGGGTGAGCTCAAAGATAGCGCTGCTCTCTGAGGTCTCTGGAAAGGATTACAGTCAGCCCCTAGATGCCTTAGAAGCCTGCCTTCCCAGGCCACAGTCATGATGATTAGCAAAATAGGTCTCCTTTATAGAAAGACTGAACTCCTAGGTCTATTGCCTCTTGCTGTACCCTCGGGGTGGTAGCTATTTAAAAACTCTTTTTTTGTTAGTTATTGTCCTGTGGGACCCACAAGTGTAAGCCTCCCTGGCCACCAGAGCCAGGCCATGTAGAGGTGCCCCCTGGCATCAGTCACAAAAATCAGGGTTCTAGACAGGTGTATGAGCTCCTTTCTGGATGATACTGATTATTACAGTCCAATGTGACCAGGAATGCAAGTTCCCCTCACCTCCACAGCCAGGCAATCAAGAGGCATCCCCCTGGGAAGCAGCCACAAAAATTGGGGCACCAGATGTGTATAAAGGCTCCCTTTTGGGAGATACTGGTGCTCTGGAAAACAGCAAAGGGACAGCACAAAGATGGTACCTGCCAGCCTCTGTCCCTGGAGTGTTTCAGTAGGGTCTTAGATGTGTGTGTTAAATTGGATGCTTGGCCCTCAGGCCAAGGTTCTAATATAAGCAAATGAGCTTCCTTCACTTTAAGTCTGGGCATGATAGTCTGCCTCTGAGCTGGACCCTGGGGTGTGTGAGTCCAAGCACATGAACCCTTTAAGAGGTGTTTCTCAGATCTCTACTGTCTTGTGGGTGTTGGGCCTGGCACCTCTTTGATTTTGAAAGTTAAATGTTTTGGGGGCTCATCTCCCAAGTGCATGTCTTAAAAGTTGGGGTGCCTGATATGGGATATGAACCCTCTGTTCCTCAGGGAGAAGCTTGGGTTTTGAGTTCCAAGAGGTCGTAGGTCCCCACTCTGGGGGTGGGGTTTATGGCAAGATTGTGTTCCAGCCTCTCCTACCTGCTCTGGTGTGATTTTCTTTTTTTTTGCCCAATTTGTAACTGTCACTCAGCCAGCCCTTAGGTTTTTTTAAAAGGAAACTGTTTCACATGTAGCAGTATGTCCATGGGAAGAGTTGAGTTCAGGATCTTCCTACATCATCGTCTTGAACCCCAAGCCCCCACCTTCCACTGGTGTGCAGCAGGAGGCAGAGAGGGGCTCTCCCAGCCTTAGATCTCAAGAAGGACAGGATCCCTGATTGCTCCCTTCACTTTGGGATCTATTTCCACTCTACCTCTACACAGCATTTTCTTGAACCAGTTCCTCAAGCCCCAATTCCTACATGGCATCGATGCAAAGATGGCCAAGTGATACATTCACACACAATGGAGAATAACATTTCTCAATTTAGGGAACACAAATCTTTTACAATGGTCAGTAAGCAAACCTATCCTTTGCTCTGGAAGTAGACATTATTTCTATCATTCAAAGCTGTAATTATACAAAGATTCTTGAAAGATAGTCCAGAACAAAGGCACTCAGTGCCTCTGCTTGTTCTGAGGCTCTAACAGGTACCATAGAGTAGATATTCCTGTGAGTATGAGAACTGATATAAGATGAAATCAACCCTTCTATCTTGATCTTCCCATTAACCATGTTCAGCTTTTACCAGATCTTCAATTTACATTTGAATAATCCAAGTTCAACACTCCCTGGTGAAAAGCTTTGAAATTTATAAACTTGCCTTTGAATAACTGTCCCATTTTATGTTTTCTCTTTGGGAGCAATAGAAAGATGGATTAGACAGTGCATTCATATTCTAAAACTGCGATAAGCAATATCTAATAATATTTATTCAGGTCTCAGATATTTTAATGTGCATGTTAAAATTTTGAAAAACATTTAATTCATGTTGCAGAAAGCAAAAAGTATTGATTTTTTAAACTTTTTTTAGCTTACAGTTTGCAGTGGACCAAAGGAAAATGCTTCATGTATTGAGCAAAATAAAGACAATCAGTGTTTTGAGAATGCAACTGACAAAAAGACAAGTGTAAGTGTTAGAGTGTTTTCTTTGTTTCTGTGTTTAATGGGCAAGATATGTTTTGTACTCTGTGGCGTATAACCTAATTTCTGGCTTTGGCCTGGTCAGCGTATTGGGTCTTCCTGTTATTGAGCTGAGATGGACTGTGTATCATTTTGAATAGTTGTGTGTTTTCATTTTGAGAATTTTGTTTTCTGTGTTTTGATGTATATTTTTAAGTTGCTGGTGATCACACAACCATTTTGTAAGCTACTTCACTTCTCTTGTCTGGTTCAGGCCTTCTAAAAAACTGTCACACTACACTTTGGTAGTGGTTTTCTGGTCCTCTTGGGGTGTGGTTTTTTTTTTTTTTGGCAATACCTTCCCCTAAGCAATCTGAAAACTACTTCAGCCATACTTCTTTTTATGATTGTCATCATGTGTATTTATTCAAGATAGGAAATCAAAATCAATCATCTACAGAGTAATGTTAAAGAGATTATAGTGCTTTGTATGATGAAATCAAGAAGAACTTGAGTCCTGGGAAAGTATGTGTATTTCCAAGTACAAGTATTTTACTAATCGGCAACTCAGATTTAATTTATTTCTGATCAGTGGTCACAAAGTGATCTTTATTTGCTTTGGCCCAGTGATATAAATTGGGGTTCCATTCTCCACTTTATTAATAAAAACACCAAGTTTAATCATGAAAACAATGAAAATAAATCACAAATATTATTTTTATGAACATGGATTAAGTATTTAAAGCATACATAAAATTCTTTTGGGAGATTATTTCACAGGAATTGGATTTTTTGAGACTCCTTGAAATATACCTTTAATGGTGTTTCTTCTTGTCTTTCTTCTAAATCTTCTGTTAGCAAGCAGAGACAGTCTTCATGGCTGCATAGGCCTGCAAGTTGCCTTCAAATATAGGGTGATATGTCTACTGATACTCAATGAGTGGTAAACGTCAGTAAAGGAACAATTTCTCTGTTGAGTATCATTTATATCTAGGACTGATTTTCTGGCATTGCCAATTGATTGAACCTCCTGCTCTTGACTTGGTCTTGGGATTTGGACAGAGTTCTGAGTCAATCCCAATTATGAATTTTGATCATTACTGTGAGGAATTTTGTTAAAATAAGAAAGGTTGTATGGTGAATTGTCCTTCCCTTTTTAAGGAAATCGTGGAACCTAGAGACAAATTTAACTAGTCACCAGTTTATAGAATACTTCTATTAAAGACCATTGTCTCCTCTGCTGAAAAATGTTTTCGTTTAACATGTAAGCTGTTATTTAAACTATTTGAGACTGTTATAATATGCTAAATGTGCTTCCAGGAAAGGAAGTCATCTAATTTGGCAGCTGCACTGTTTTTCTCCAAAGGAGGAGAGGGAGAGTGGACATCCGTACTGGGTTCATGAATACTTAGAAAACAAATCTTCAGACTTCCTGACTGTCCAAGAGGATATTTGTATTTTTGCTTCCTGAAAATGAAGTCATCAGGCCGTAGTAGGATACAAATGTGCCAACTTGTCAAGCAGCTAAATTAAATAAGTGCTGGCAAATATGTTAGGGAAACTTTTGTGTTTTTATCATGGGAAAACATATTGCTAGCCTATGCTATTTAAACTCTAAAATCTTCAGTTTCTTTATCTGATAGGCTAGTTATGAGACTTTAATGAGATCCTGAAGATGAACATGTTTAGTATTGCCTGGTGAATAGTAGATTTTCGTTCTGTTGAAACGAATTGCAAGTCTTATATTTATTTTATTGAGGTGGTGGACTCTGTTACAAATAGTTCTTAGGTTTTTCTTGAATTCATGCCCATATTACGTAATTAAGAATCTATAACATTTTTTTTCCCTGGAAATCACTTGGCCAAGAAGAGGCTCCTGCTTTGCTGACTGATTTCTACTTGTCACTGTTCAAAATAAGTTCTGGTTGAATTAAAATAAGCATAAAGTGAGAATTTCTTAATTATCTTAAGAAAAAACTTAATTATGTAACAAACAAAAGAAGAGTCATGATTATTGTGTGAACCTGTTGTTGAAACTGTTTAGTTCATAGGCCATTCTTCAAAGGTTGTTGACAGTAAATCACAATTTGGAAATCACAACTGTGTAGATCTAATAAACATGACACTGGACTTTGGCTTCTTCATCTTCAGAATTAGGGTATTAGATTAGATTATTCCTAAGGATTCTTCCACATCTAAAGTCTAATCATTCTATGACTGTCAATAGCAGACAATAAATTATATTGTATAAATAGAGGACCCACTGATAATATAATTAAAGTATTTTAGCCAGCAACAGCTAATGAGCCTCACACAAATTTAAATTTATGTGATAGATATATATCTCGAACAATAGGAATAGCTTCATTAGGCCGCATTAATTTGAGAAAATTTCAACAACCCCATTCATAGGCCAGTAGTTCTTGAAGTATGGTTCCCCAACCAGCAGCATTAGCCTCCTTTAGGGACTTGTTAGAAAAGTAAATTCTTGGGCTTCACCCTAGACCAACTAAATCAGAAATGCTGGGGGTGGGACCTAGACATCTGTGTTTTAATAAGCCCTCTAAGCGATTCTTAGGTATGCTACAATTTGAGAACCACTGCTATGAGTAATAAACCTTGGACTTCTCTCTGGGGAGTCACTCACCATCTTTCCTGTCACATGCTCTAAACCAGTCAATTTAGGGAAGGCCCAGAAAGTGATTTGAAGATTTATAAGGCAATTCAGATAGGAAGAATTGTGTATTCTTTAGGTTTCTTGTTTGTGTTTCTCATTTGTTCAGTGATATGCCCAAAGAACTCTGGAGGCTGATTTTCTAACATCATTCAGAAACACATGTTAGTGTCCTTTATTGCTCTCTTCTCTTTCTCAGTTGCCCACTTTTGACTATAACTTAATTCATAACAGTCTTCTGGAAGCTATTTTGCCAGATGGGAGATATCTTCCTTAAAGCTATTGATCCATAGAAATCAGATCAGAAATAACTTTCAATGCATTCCTTATCTGTGTTCAGTGGGGAAACTTCCCCCCTCTTTGTTATACTTTTAGCCTAATTTCAATATGTTTGGAGGTGCTTCTCTCATTATTAAGGCTTAGACAATTGATTTCAGCTCCTTTCAAAGCAGAGTTTTCAGTCTTGCTCTAGTTTAAGGCTTAAGTGAATCATGATGTTGCCACCTGTCATATGATGTCCAAAACCCTGAATTTAGAAAGGGCAATACAGTTTCCCAAATTTGTTGTTGATATGTTTTTCAGAACAGATGAAATTATGTAAATAAGGTAGGAAAATTAAAATATGGAAAATGAAAACAAAACCTCATTAGGAATTTTAGACCTATATTGTTGGAGAAATATTTTATATTTAATATAGTTCCTTCATTTTTATTTTATTCCTATTGATGCGGGGTCGGTGAGCCGAGGAGTCGAAAGAAAGATTTCTTGGACTCTCAAGATCTGGCAGTAGTGCTCTTTTCATTTGGAGAGTAGTGTGGAATAGCGTGGGGACAGGACCCATGGGCAATCAGAGCTTCTGCTGCCCTGAGTTGAGGGTTAGGGCTGATTTTATAAGGCATGGGTACGTGACTTATTTTTACTGGAAAAAAAGAAAAGACATCACTATTATTTCCTTTAAACAATTTAAAATAATTAGAAGTACCTTTAGGGGTATGTTCTGTGTTTAAGTAAACCTAGCAAACAAAAGGAAAGTTTGGTGATTGAGTCTTCAAGAGTCCTAGTGAGAAAAAAATAAGGATTTTTAATCAGATCATAGAAAGAGGAGGGAACCAAAGAAAGAATTGACAAGACTTGGTGACTAAGTAGATTGAGAGTTGAGTGATATCACAACAAAAATGGGGATATTTATGTTGACTAATAGATAAATAGGGTGAATTAAATGATGACATCTTAAATTTGAGATAATACTGGAACAGCTAAGAGGAAATGTTTTGAGAGAAGTTGGACATATTAGTTAATAACCAAGTGTGACATCAAAAGTAGGACAGTATGTTAGAGAGAAAGAGCAAAAGATCCAATCAGAGACCAGAGTTTGTTTCTTAGCTCTACCACTAATTAGTCCTGTGACTTTGAGCAGATTAAATGACCTCTATTTTTATTTGTAAAATGTAGATAATACCTATTTGTGCCTATCCTATAGAGGTTTAATAAGGATCAAATGAAATAGTTATATGTGAAGGGACTGACAACTAAGTGCTCTGGTTATTGCGTACATTTGGAGACATGACCAGAGCACTAAATGCCTCTTAGAAATATTTTGTTTGAGATAATATTTAAGTTGTTTGGTATTGTAAATCTAATTTCTTAAGCAGAAAACAGATTCTAGCCGATCTTGTGAATTAGAAGTGGTTGGTAAAAGGACTTAGTGGATACTATGCAAATACTACAATGGATGGGACAGAAAGTTCAGTGCCTTTTAACAAGAACAAATAGGTAACAAGGTGGAGAGAAACTTGACTATAGGAAGTGCATCAGACTGGAAAGGAAGCATGGTATAGGGATGAGTCATAACTGGAAGCCAGGGAACTTGGGTCATTGTCTTTGTACACTTACTGTCTGAGTGTTCTTGGGCAAATCACTTGGCTTATTTGTGCCTCAGTTTCCTAATCTAAAGTTAAGGGCTTTGGTTAAATAATTTATGGGTCCTTTTAAGTAATAATACATTCGTAACACTTTGATAGAATAGGGAAATTATTGTAGAGAATCCCTATATTGCCCTTATTTTTTTTAAGACTAGAATGTATCTGTTAATGTACTCTGTTAAACACCACCACATTCCTTTTTTTTTTTTTTTCTAAACCTCCCAGGAATTTGCAGTAATCTTGGAGAGGGTTTGTTTGTTTGTTTCTTGGTAAGGAAGATTGGCCCTGAGCTAGCATCTGCCACCAATCTTCCTCTTTTTGCTTGAGAACATTGTCACTGAGCTAACATCTGTGCCAATCTTCCTCTATTTTGTATATGGGATGCCACCATAGCATGACTTGATGAGGGGTGTGTAGATCCGTGCTTGGGATCCAAACTCACGAACCCTGGGCTGCCAAAGCAGAGTGCACAAAATTAACCACTACACCACTTGGCCGGCCCCAGTACCTTCTGATTGAGAATAATTTTGCAGCTCAGCTCTATTTCTCTATTTACTCTCCTTGCAAATATTTATAAGGAAACTTCTTTTCCTTAATGCTACTCAGCCATGGAAAAGAGGATTTTTATGTTTGTTTTAGGGAATGAGAGCAGAACGAGGACTCCCTTGCCTTTATATGTGTACATTAGATGCTCTCCATGGTCCTTATTTTAAAAGTGATGTTCTGAGTTAATCTTCCTGGAAAACTAAGTTAAAAAATACTACAGAATCAGAGGATTAAAAGTAAGTTTAATGGTAATCCAGGGCAATGACTCTCCTCAGTCTTAAATCTCCTCTATTGCTGCCTTGCTAAAGGGGAATCTATCATCTGCTGGAAAGCCTCTAGTTAGAGGATATTTACTACCTCCCAAGGTAGCTCATTTCATCTGGGTAAGTTTAAATATTATCTGGATATTCTCTTTATTAAACTCATAATACTCAAAGTATTTTAGCATTGAGTATATTTTCTACTTTCCAATGTCAGTGAAAGTATAATGGCAAACTTCTAAGTATCTGGAATTAATGGAGGAATAATCTCTCTTTTTATTGGAAGTCTGTTTTGTCCATGGCTGTATCACCAGTGTTTAGAACAGTCCCCAGCATACAGCAGATGATAACTAACTGTGGTCAACTCTGTCTAATTTGGTTTACTAATTTAAAACATAGAATGTAATTACTCCTTATTTCCAGGTTGATGAAGATGTTGTGCTTTATCTTTGAGCATCTTTTAGTGCCTCAGGGTCAGTGTTCTGCCTATTCAAGATCAATGACTAGACTTCTATACTAGCATTGCAGGAGATCTGGATTTTGTGTTACCAACTCTGACATATTCATAAAGCTATATTTAATGAGTAAATCCAAATATCAATTTGTTCATTTACTAGCTGCCTCTAAAGCAACACAATTACTACAGAAATGAGATTCTGGTCATTGGATGTATCTGTATTTAGGGACCTGGTTTTTACGTATGTTTGAAAACAGTGAAGTATAGTCTGTTTCAGATATAGAGCACTTAGAACCAAACATTTGAAGTTTATTGTGTTTACTACCTGGATCAGTGAGTTCAATGATTTTGAAAGTAATAGCAGATCACCATTATATCAAAGAGAGGGTGGGACTTGGAGTTAGATAATCTAGGTTGATATCTTGGTTCATCAGCTCAGTCAGTGGAGTGACCACCGTATACTGCTTTACCAGTTCAGTAGTTTTATAAATTTGGGCAATTCAATTTTTATGAGTCTCGATTTCATCACCTGTAAAATTATATTTAATTTAAAGTTGTTATGAATACTTAATGATAACATGTACATGAATGTGCCTAATCATAGTCTGCTCAATAAAAAGGTAATGCTGAATCTGAAAACTATTCTTTATTTTATAAATTCATAAATACTAAGATTACTACAAATCACATCTTTAGAAACCAAGCTATATTAAAAGCAATAGAGGGCAAATTTCCTGTTGGACTCTTGATTCTAACCCTATTTTAAAAGTAAGAGTTTCCTGGGGCCGACCTGGTGGCGTAGCAGTTAAGTTCACTCCCCCTGCTTGGGCGGCCCAGGGTGCACTGGTCCAGATGCTGAGTGTGACCTACGCACCGCTTATCAAGCCATTCGTGGCAGATGTCCCACATAAAAAATAGAGGAAGATGGGCACAGATGTTAGCTCAGGGCCAATCTTCCTCAAAAAAAATAAATAAAAAATAAAAGTAAGAGTTTCCTTGTGATGCATCTTATTAATTCCTTCAAAAAAGTTTTCAGGGGCCAGCCTGGTGGTGCAGTGGTTAAGTTTGCACATTCTGCTTCTACGGCCCAGTGTTCGCTGGTTTGGATCCTGGGTGTGGAACTATGCACCGCTTGTCAAGACATGCTGTGGCAGGCGTCCCACATATAAAGTAGAGGAAGATGGGCATGGATGTTAGCTCAGGGCCCGTCTTCCTCAGCAAAAAGAGGAGGATTGGCAACAGATGTTAGCTCAGGGCTAATCTTCCTCAAAAAAAAAAGTCTTTAGTTAGCATCTGTTGTATGCTGGGCACTGTTCTAAACACTGGTGATACACCCATGGACAAAACAGACAAGCTTCTTGCTCTCAGGAATAAATTTCAAATAGAGGTTATAATAAGATATGAATAAAAAGGTTATTTCAGATTGTGATAGTGGCTATGAAGGAAATAAATAGGATTGTGTAATGGACAATGATGGAAGGGAATCTAATTTAATTAAAGAGGTCAGTTGGAGAAGGTCTTAGTGAAGTGGTAGCATTTAAGCAGAGACCTGAATGGGAAGAAGGAGCCAGCCATGTTATGATCCAGGGGAAGAGAATTTCTGGTAGAGGGAACAACAAATTCAATGCCCTGAGGAAGAGTGAGAGTGAAATACTGTATTTGGGGAACAGATAGCAGACCAGTGTGATGGGGTAAGGGAACGTAGAGTGTGGGAAGGGCATTCAGCTTATTACTGAGGTCATTTATATTAACTTGAAAGCAAAATTGCATCTCAGACCACATAGCTTTTTAGATTTGTCGCTTGTGCACAGCTATTTGGATTTCTGGATTCTATTCAACTCATAGCAGCGTATAATAGTAGGAAAAATTGAACCTCATAAGGAATGTATTTGATGTTCAGCAAAGTTTATATAAACTTTGATTTGTTAGGGAAACAGAGCTTTTACCGAATGTTTTCATCATTTATAGTTTATTTACCTATAATTATCTAAATTTCAAAGGTTGTTTAGATTTTAACGATAATAATAAGGGGGGAGTTATATGGTTGTCAATTAGCTATGCTCCAATTCATTTATATAAGCAAAATTGACATGCAGTTATGATCCATATAATTAAAAACCATTGTGAGAAAGTAGGTGAAAAAGTGAACATTTCTTGATTTCTGTAGGAATTTTTGATTCACTTAAAATTTTCCTTATTTAATTTTTATGTTTCTTTTACAAAGACATACACACATTTACCATGCATAAAATGCATATACTCCTGTCTTTCATGAATTATTTTCAGGATCCAGTACTATCTAGATAATATTTTATTATGGAAACTCTCTGAAAAAGTCGGTTATTTTCTAGTTGATCCTAATTTTCTATTTGCCCCTGGAGAGTTTGGAAATGAGGGCAGGCATTTTGCCGTGACCTGCCTGCAGACTATTTATTTTACTAAGCTAACAAGCTTTGCGCATGTCATTCGTGCGCCTGCTGTCCTGGGTGTATGAGGAACAGACAGACGGGGATGGGAGTCCACGTGGGTGGATTTCTTCAGTTATTTCTTTCGGAGCTAATCTTTCTAAGATTAGTGGAGTCCATTCCTTCTGGGTTTCTCCTAAGGCCCTTATAAGCTACAAAGTTCTCGGTATAGGAGCCTAGAGATAGACCTGTCTTTTTAGAGGGATCCCAAGTTGTTTGTAATTAGTCTGCACAGAGTTCAAGCTACCTTTGGCTAGAGGGGGCATTTTGGATCTGTGTGTACCACACTTTCAGGTTAGAGCCAGGGAAGCAGAAACTGCCTCAGGATTTGAGATATGATGAGATGGAAAGCACACAGACTTTGCACTCTGGTTTCTAGTCACATAGGTGCTGTGTCAGCTAGGGCAAATTGTATAATCTCAGGGAGCTTCAGTTTCTTCATCTATAAAATGAGAATTTCCTTTCTGAGGGTTTTGTGACTATCAGAAATAATATGTATAAAATGTCTTCCATGGTACTTCAGATAATAACCCCTTGATAAATTACTTCTATTATTAATAAAAATGCTTATATTTATTACTGTTTTTCTATCACAAGGGCAAACACCTAGTTTTAGCAGCATCTGTGGTTGTTGCAGCACTTCAGCTGGACACTGCCCTTTTCCATTATAGATCAGATTGTTCCAAACCAACCTTCTTGCGTTAGACTGGATTTTCAATAAAAATATTTGTAGTTGCAAATATCTTGAGCTATATGCATCAATCTATTTCTTTCTTAAATATATATAATATACATTATATATATTCTTTCATATATATAATAGTTACTGTATGCAATATGGTTCTTATGTGGACAAAGAATGCATATTGTAGGTATTTCAAAATCTATCAAGAAAAATAAATGGCATAACTGGAACTCTGATCATTCTTTAATTCCAAAAATATTTATTTTGTACCTTTTAAGAGCAGGTACCATGCTAGATGACAGAGATATACATTATATCTGCCCTCAAATGGCTTAGATTCTAGGAGAATAAGCACAGGATATATTTCACTACTAGAGTTTTTTTCCTGTTGGAAACAAAATAAAAGTAATTCATTTAAATGGTTAAGGTGCAGGTTTAACACAAGTAATTTACAATAGTAATTTTCTGATACCAAGCTTCCAATGATAGATTTTACTAAGAATCAATATATTTGTGGCTTGATATCATTAACCTTAAGGAGTATCAAGTAGAGCCGTTTGCAGGCTGTGGCTTTATATCTTGCCAAATACTTCTTGTGAAGTCACAGGCCTAATTGAGCTCTATGTCTGCAAAAAATATGCTTTAATCGGATACCTTGTTAATTTTAAAAATAAAAGAATGTTTCCCTTGAGGTGAAGGAGTGGATTATCTTCTATCATCTTTATAGCTGAGGAAAATCAATGGAAGGCAAGCTATTTGCAAAGTAGAAAGCTGCATCCTAGGTGGAAGTACACTTTAAAATGTTAGCTCTTTACTTTTATCTAAACATAGAAACATTAACTAATTAATCATATGTGGTAAATACAACCTAATGATTATAGAACATGTTTATTCTATATGCTTTTACAGCACATTTGTACACACTTAACGTTAGGTGAATCATGCTCTTTTTTTCCCCAGGAGAGACTGTGTGGTCAGTTTGTGAAATGCCTGCTCTAAAGTACTTTTATTTAATGAAAACTCTTTGAATGTGTTCATGTAAGCTGATTGTAGAAAGATGAAAGATATTACTGATTCACTTCTTTTTCAAATATAATAGAGTGCATAGAATTCTTCTTCCTCACAACTTATAGCTAACTTCCATGAGTCCCTCTCAACTCAGCTCAAGGCTCCTCTCTAGAAAGACTTCCCTGACTACTCCATTCTAGGATAAATGCCTCTCTCTCCTTTGTGATTCTCAAATACCTCAGTGCTTGCTGTACTGTGCTATAGTTGTCGATTCACTTGTGGGCAGGGATTCTGCTAGTTTGTTTTCACCCTTGTGTTCCCACGTAAGTCTATTAAGTATATTTGTTGAAAGAAGGAGATACTAGACTAGGCAATGGGAATATAGGGTCAAAACTGCCTTTAAAGACCTCTCAGTCTAGTGGGTGATACAGACAATCAAAATATCATGTAGTAAGCCCTCAACAAACATGTTGACTTAGGGAGTGTATATTGTACGCCTGGAACTGTGCTAGATGACTTGCCTTTCATTTCTGTGCGTCTTTGTGGTTACCAAAGTGCTTTCATCTGTGAACAGCCAGGGTCAGAAGACTAATCAGTCTCCTTCTGCCAGTTTGCCCATATCTTACCTTCTTCCACTCTAGGAAAATGGAATGTAGTTTCAAAGGTACCTTTCTTCCAAGGATACCTTGTGAAATGTCTATCTTATGCTGCTACCCAATTTACTTCCTCTCTATTTCTAATCTCTGACTGTCTCTGCTCTGATCATGACTAACAAAGCCCTAGACTTGCAATAAGTTACTAGGTATATGTCCTTGGAAGTCATTTAAACTTTCAAGCTGGTGAGAATGTCACAAGTGCTTTGTCAACTCTAAAGTGCTATAGGAATATAAGGCCTAATTAGTTTGAAGATGAATATGACAATCAGCATCAATAGTATATTAGATGCTTTGGTTGTGTCAGGGAAGCACTCTGATATCTGGGATTGCTCAAGAATGTGATGTTATATGTACTCTGAGACAAGCTTAGGAAGTATTGAGTTAAATTAATTATCGTGATGATGTAATAAATGGGGAGGGGAATAGGCAAGTGATCCTTCTTTAACCTTTTCATATTACTGAACCATAAGACGGTCACCTAATTGAAAGGACCAGAGCATAGTTTTCATTTGTATTGCTTAACCTGAAAATTATCTGAAGTTTATTACACCAGAAGGATAACAGTTCAGAGGAAATTATTTTTTATCTATAAATAATTTTTGAACCATTTGTTTTTCTTTGAACACATATCTGATTTGCTGTGAACTTCTTTATTTTTTAAATCTTTAGAAACAGTGCTCTCATTCTGGTAAAATAATGACATGTCAATTTCTGAGACACTCATCTATTTAGCAATCAGGAGGATATTGAGGTTAGAGACTGAATAATTCATGAAAGGTAGAAGAGTCTGATGTGTCCCTCCTTTTTTCAAATTGTTTATTGTAGAAAATACACTTTTTATAAAAAACGAGGTGGAGTTCAGGGGGGTGGGTGGGGCGTGGTTTTACTGTTATCTTAAAGAGGTAATTACAGTGTGGACATTTCTTCTTGATGTTGTCATTGGTTCCGTTCACTATATGTATTTTCTTCCTAATGAAAATGACACATTGATTTTTTCTTTTTATTGGTCAGGCAGTACTTTCCATTCTGTCATATGCTTTCTCTCATTCCCCCCTTCTCTCTGCACCCCTGTTTCTTTCTTTCTGTCTCAGTCTGTCTCTGCCTGGGTGTCTAAGAGAATGAAAAAAAAAAAGCATATTATTATCCAGAGTGATGCTTGTCAGGCACCTCAAAGGCAGGCGATGTAGCAATTTCACTGGAAGAAAGGGAGGGATTTAGGGGAAGGGGGAGGGTTAATCATTTGCTGCAGAAGGGAGCACAAAGCTCTGCCCACGTAATAAGTGCCTACAGGCAGCCAGCGAGCAGAGAAAAGTTTGGGAAAGAACTCATTTTTTGTCTCTCAGAATGTGGAACTTTTGTAAGCATTTTGGAACCTCCTCCCACTCCAGTATTATAATATACTTATCTGTTGAAATATTCGGGTTGTTTGTGTATTCACATACATCATAGACAACACAAATCAGTACACAAATAAAAGAAGAACTCTAATGTCTGCTAAGTTAGACCTACAAATCTGCAGGGTTTTTTTTTTAAATAAAAGTCCTGGCCCAATTTTCTTTATCCAGCTGTTAGTCATTTGTAAGAAGCTGCCCTTGTAATTGCAAGTGAGTTGAGATGTGATGCATGCGGCACCGCATGCACCTTAGCTTTTCAGTCATATCTTTCGAGTCATTTAGACTCCGGGAATCATGCTCATAATAAATAGCTTTTTATTACCTAAAGCCGTTGTTCTGGCAGCCGAACGACAGCCCTTTGATAGATGGGCCGGGTAGTTTTTTTGTGTTGTGCTTACTCAGAGTTGTTAGTAGGAAAGACGAAGGCAGCAAAGGGGGGACTTTGGCAAAGGAGATCTTATGGGTATACTGAAGCAGCAGATCAGAATTCAGAAACAAGAACGAGAGCTGAAATGTGATTCTCTGGTGCTTGGTGTAACATTCATCTCCGCGATAGAACTGTGCGAGGCACTCACAGGAGCCTTGTTCAGATCACGGAATCCACTAAAGGACCATGCAGCCGCGGAGCCCAGCAAGCCACCGGGAAGTTTTGTCGGAGCTGATTTCTAGGGGATTTTCCGGTGCCTAGGAGAATCTTGCTTGCCTTGAGCTCTATGGAGGAGGGCTCGAGTTTCCCATGAGGGGCCCCCTTGAAAAAGCCGTCTGTGCAGAATCCAGGCACTGCTTCTCTCTGTGTGATATTTACCAAAAGGCTTTTCTCACCTTTGCTGATTTGCTGGTGTGATTTCCATGTACTGAGTCCTGTGTAGGGATCCAGGATGGATTGCCTGTGCATTGTCACCACAAAGGTAGGATAGGAAACAGGACTGTTGTTGTGTGCAGCATTTTTCTATTATTATTCTGGTCCTATAATTAAACAGCTCTGGGGTGCTGCCAGTTCGTGAGATAAAATGATTAGTGTAATTTACTTTGCTGGGCATTTTGTTCCCCATGAGGGTCTAAGGGTCCTGTCTTTATTGATTTCAACTTATTAAAGTGATATTGTGTGTTTGTGCAAATGAAAGGAGAATTTGCCTGTGTTTTTTATGGCAGGATTTGCTTTTGCATTTATTTATAGCTCAGTGTTAAAATATCTATAGTAGTAGTGTAGCTTACACATCATTTTAACATAACATATCAGGGTAGTCTTTCTGAGTGTGATAATTAGCTTTTCATTTAAAAAGCATGTCTTCTATGCTTGAAGAAGCCAATCAGCTTTACTGTGGCTTGACATATTGTTTCTGATTGGAGAATTCTGATATTCTGCGTTTTAGTGATTTTTTAAAGGAAAAAATATTTAGGCCCTGATTTGAAACAAACAAACAAACAAATACAATATTTATGTTGAATTGATGCTCTCTATTTTGATTAGAAGTAAATGAAGTATTTGCATTGTTGAAAATAAAATTAAAAGTGAGAATGGAATAAAATCAATAGGTAATCCTTTTATGAGTTTACAGAAAATTAAAAATTTCAAATGCATTTTATTTTATTCTGTCATCAGTTCTAAATAATATGTTTAAATTTCATAAATATTGGTTATTTGAATAGAAATTACTATTATTTTTAGAAAAAACTAATTAAAACACATTCATTCGCTCGCTGTTCATTTTGCATGTAAGGATATCATGAGTTAATTTGAGCTATATCATTCAGTATCTCACATTGATTGGACAGCCATTAAACATGACAAAATCAATAGCTTAGTGCATGAGACTCATTAACTGTAGATTTTCCGCTGTGATCTCTTTTTACCGCTAAAGAAAAGATTATTTAATTTTGAAGCCACAAACCAAGTTCCCCATATTATTACCTTAAATATTTTACTTTTACAGATTATATATCAGAAAATCTTAATGGATATTTTCCCATAAGGCCTAGTATCACATGGCAGCTTCAGTTGATGTTAATGGATTTGAAGCCATCAAAATTTCTAGTTGGGTTAGTTGCCCAGGCCTCAAAGTTAGATGAATACCTTACTTTACTTATAAAAATTGCCAATCATCTCATTGAGTTTTTCCACTTGTCAGTAAAAATAAACTAAATTGTTTTGAAAAAAGGAAGTAAGTGGGGAATTGTATTTCCTTACGTAATCTAGGAAAGGAAGTAGTCTCTTAAGTGTGTTTTACTCTTCCTGAAGTTTTACACTCAGTGTTACTTTTCTTGAGAGAAAACTGTCAAATCTGACCTGCATGTGTTTCATAATTATTTATTTCGAAATCATAATAATTGCAGCTTCTGTGAAACATAATTAGTACTTTAAAAATAAGTTATAAAAAGTTATTAATTAGAATTCAAAACTTGAGTCTGTTGTATTGAACAAGTTAAAGCAGCAATGAAGTCTAAGTTCCTGCAATTTGAAAAACATGATCTAATTTTTAAAAAAAGTCTGTGCTTTATATCCACGTACCGAAATATTAATGACTACAGGTACAAAGGTAAGAAATACTATTATTCTGTTTTAAGTGCTGTATCAGAGGAAAATGTCATTATTCTAGTATTTTGATTTATCATATAAATTATACAATTCAACAAGACAAACACCCATGTGAGATTTCATGAATTTGCTGAATTAATTATATTCATGAAAACTTCTAGGGTGGCATATATATCATCTTTATAGGACAAGCATACTTACAACAAATTTATATTATGATCTTAAATGCTAAATAATGCATGATTAATTTAAAAGCTGCATATAGGTGAGGAGACTTCCCAGAGGACTTTAGAATGCAAATCCTGTGCTCCTCACCTGCCACCACTGATACTCTTTCTTCCCAAGTGGCCAGCACTTGGAATGCCCTTGCTCCACTTTCCTGGGACTCTTTGACAGGAAACTTGCCAACAACTTGGAAATTTTAATTCTATCTCAGTTCAACCCCAATTTCTTCCTCCTCCAGCAATGAGTCCACTTTCTAGCAGCTCTGGCTGAGATGCTTTCTTCAAGTCTTGCATTGTATAAGCTTTATGTGAGAGTGGAACTTCTAATTACGCTGATCTATCCGAGGCTCCACCTCATCCCCAGCACATCGCAATATCACAAAAAGTTCTGTAAAAGTTTTCAGTGGCAGGGAAACATAAATACTTTCCGTGGTTTTCTTCTTTCTTCCCATCTTGGCATGAAAGACACTGTCCCCTAGGATCCTCTTACGACCTCTGCGCCTGCTTCATTCTCCCACTCCCTTCTATTACATACACTGTAGAAAAAAATTCCTCTTCATGTCTTTGCTCTACACTCTTAAGAATGAGTGTTAGAAGATAAATGAGAGGAGAGATTATGACAAATTGAGACAAAGCACTGCATAATGGCAATATAAAAGGATCTTTTAGAAATACCGGAATAGTGTTTATATTTTTAGTTTATCTGCTCATAAAAGGAAGGAAATGATTGTGGCACATTTCATAATAATCTAAACCACCTGATAAAATAATCCCACCCTAGATGTCACTCATAAAACTCAGATTTCATAAAGTCTTATGGGTTCCAGTCTGGTCAGATGCTTTGCAGAACCCTTCAGATTTGGGGTAAGATCTTTGAGGCCAGGAAATCATCAGAGCAACCAAAAACACAGAGTTTCTGCCACATGGATCTGAAGGTCTTTTCAGTTGTTCAGATAACTCAGTTTTGTAAGAAAATTGAGTCGTATCTTTTATTTGAATGTTTCTCTCTAGTTTCAATTTCAACTCTTTTGTCACAGATGTCACTACTGAGAAAGAGAAGTTACATGACTTAGTGTGAAGAGCAGGACTCTCGAGCGAGACTTGGATTTAAATTGTTCTAACACTTACTAGCTTTAGAACTTGGATGAGTTTTTAACCTCCCTGAGCCTCAATTTCTTCCTCTGTGAAAAGGGTATGATTTTACCTATGTGTAAGTGATGATGTGGTAAAGTATAAAAAGTGCCTAGCACAATTTCTGGTATATGGAAAGAATTCAATATAGGATAAATTATTGAGCAACTCCCAATTTATATCTTTAATCTAGCACTCTTTTTTGGTGTGGTCAGGGAGGAAAATGAAGTCATCTCAATAACAAAGGTTAAATAATTTAGTAATAATATAACACATTTTGTATAATGGACATTTCTTAAATTTGCTTTGAATAATTGAAAGAAGTAATACCAATAATTTTGACAACTAAAATGCAAGGAAAATAATATTAGACTATGTTAAGATGGAAACATACTGTCAGACGATTGGCAAATGGGACAACAGTTCTAGATAGCAAGCAGAATATTCTGGGCTAAATTTAAGAAAATGCAGGCAGTGAGTAGAATTTTCTTTTGCTCTGTAGAAATTCTCAAGTATCTTATATAATAGCATATGGGATTTGATGCAAGAACAGAAGAAATGTGGAACTGTGAAAAATCAAAGTAAATCTGCACTTTGTGACTTCAGGCACCTAGAGGTATCTGGGCATCAGTGTCCTTGTCTACAAAATTAGTGTATTTTATTGAAACTCTGAAATCCTTCCTTTTCTATCTCTAACCCAGTTTTATTCTAAATTATATTATCTCTGTCAACAAAATTATTCATGTACACTAAATATCTTAAAAAGTAGTAGTCGATGAATCATACATTGGTATCATTTCAGGTGTGCATTAGCCAGACTTACAGACATTTAAAAAAGTTTTAAAATACAATCTACAAAGTCAACTGCAATATATTATGTTAAGTTGCTGTAGTTTTTTAATAAAGGCATGATGGTATGATTAATTTTTAATATATTTAACAGGTTAATGTGCATAATAAAATTCAAATAGCAGAATGAAAAGTGGACCAGGCAACATAAAGGAAACTTTTATTGATGTTGTTAATACTACATCTGTTCTGTAAATAAGATATCACTCTTTGCCTCCATCAACCCATTATCTTTTACAATAATTAAAGTCACTTAGGATTTCTAAAGGAAAATAAAAGTTGTTGCTAAGGATTTAAAAGATATTTTTATCAAGGCTAATAAGTGTCATATTATTTATTATGACTTTAATAGAAAAAGTGACATGTTGTACTCTTAGAAATGGACTTATCATAGAAATATTGAAAACTACAGTTTTTTTGGGGGTAGGGGGTTAAAATGATTTTTATTTTCTGCCAGAGCTTTATGTAGAGAAAATGAAACAAATCACCAAGGCAACAAATGGTTTACTTGAGTGGAACTATCTTCAGAGAGAAAGCTATTTATTTATGCAGGTGTATAGTTGCATCTGCTCTCATGGTAGAAGCAACACATCCATTTATTCGTTTTATTCATCTAACAAGTATTTGTTGAATACCTAATATGTACCTGACATATTGGAAGGCATGGGGATACAATGAACAACCTGTTCTCATGGAATTTTTAGTTTCATGGGGAAAACAGTCAATTATAGAAGTAACAGCGATGTGTGATAAGGGGCTAAATATAGAGTGCTGTGGAAATGAGCACAGGGAAACCTAAAGAATCTAGTGGGCTTATTGCAGGGTAGGCAGGGGGTTAGTATCAGGGAAAGGTTTTCTGAGGAAGTGACTATTAAGCTGATATGCAGAATGGAGGGCACAGTGCGGGTGGGAAGAGTGTTTTAGGCAAAGTCCCAGATGTGATAGATTGAGAAAGAGAGAGAAGAGAGAGGATGGCAAATTCAAGAAAAGGAAGGTCAGTGTGCCTGGGATATAAGATGTCCAAGGTGAGTAGCAAGATACAAAGGATGTAGAGATGCAGAAATAGG
The DNA here is from genome assembly GCF_021613505.1 of Equus quagga. NCBI lineage: Eukaryota > Metazoa > Chordata > Mammalia > Perissodactyla > Equidae > Equus > Equus quagga. Next base: position 38,199,725 of record NC_060280.1, on the reverse strand, counting down.
TAGGGGTCCAGTCATAAATATCAAAAACTTGAGTTATTATTTTAAAGAAAATAGGATTTTCCCTCCATCATTAACACTGGTCCCAAACCCAATTTGCCCTGACTTCTTAGCCTTTTTGTTTCCCTGATTTGAGATATTTCCTTCTATTATCTGCCACATTCTCCTTTGCCCATCCTTATTCCTGTTCAATGAAAATAGTGGTTTTACCTTTCACTAGCTGGATGACCTTGTCTGAACTGTAGTTTTCTCTTCCATAAAATGGTACCTATCTCACAGGGTTGTTTTGAGGATTCAGTGAGATAAAACATACAAAGTACTTGGCATATTACCTTGTAAGGGGTAGGTGTACTGTTTTCTATTGGGGTCCACAGTTTCCCTATCTTTCTATCTTTCCTTGGTGCTCTTTTCATATCTTTTCTTCCATTCACCCCTGTTCTGATACCTGTCATCCCAACCAAATGTCTGCAAAGTGGCAAGTCCACTGAACAGAGATTGGACAGGGGGCTTAATGAACCAGGGAAAATCTAATGGGTGACAGAGAAAGGCAGAAATACAGCTAATAATAGGGAAACTTTAATCTGGACTTTTTGTGTAGAAAAGTAGGGAAAAGAACCAATGTGAAGAGATTCTATGACTATATTAGTAACATGGGATTAAGCATTTTAATAGCATAAAACATTTTAGCATATTAATTCCCTTAATATAATAGCTTATCTTAACTTTCCTTTATTAAGTATTTCCATACAGCTGCCAGAGTGATCGACCTAATACACACAAATCCTATGGCATTAACTCTCAAGGGGAAACCCTGCAATAGCACGCTATTGAACTCAAGATGAGTGGTTGTCCAAATTCTTACCTTAGTGTACAATTTTCCCTTGACCTAGCACCTGAATTCCTCTCCTGTCTTATCTTCCATCACTCTGCCATGTATTTTATGCTCCAGCAATCTTAAAAATGCATGAACCAGTCCATTACTTATGTCTATGCTACCTTCCACTTCCTTCATTAAACTAATCGACACATTGCTTTGCTGGCTCCCTTCTATTCTCTGAAGGTGTCAGCCACGTTCCTGCTTTGGAGATTTCCACGTACTACTCCTCTGTCTAGATGACTCTGTCCACCTGTCTTAATCCTACTTATCTTCCAGGTCTTTGCATGAACTACCTTTCCTAAAATCTCCAGTTAGATTATATACTAGTGGTATACACTCTCAATTATCCCATATTTCTGCCTATCACAATTCATAATTATACACTGATTTGTGTGATTCTTTTTTCAGCGTCTCTCTCTTGACCAGACAAAAGTTCCATGAGGGAAGAGATTACGTCTATTTTTCTCATTTTCTTATGTGTAATGTCTGGGACACTTCCTGGCACATTGAAGGAACTTGATGAATTTAATCAACTCATTGACTCTTCAGACCAAGCCAATGAAGTAAAATCCTCCCCATCTTAAAGATGAGGCCTATTCACACAACTAAGCAGTTTCAGTTTCGTAGTAGGGATTCAAATCCAGGTCCTTGTGACTCTAATATCCGTGCTCCTATCCACTATCATTGACTCCCGGGTGTATCACTTCAAGGTTATTATTTAGTTAAAACATACTCTTGATACTGTATTTTGGATTTTGTTCCTTCCCAACCTAAACATCTACTTATATAATGGTTAATTTAAAATTACTCAGAATTACTTGTAGATTTGTAGTTTTTTGGACACATATCCACAGCCTGTAAAAGTTAACTTTTAGAAATGAAATAAAATTTTATTATATGAATCATATCAGTCATCTTTAATACATCTGTAATAGTCTTTCTGCCAAACCTGGTTACCAGGATGTTATTCACAACATTAGACCTTTTTGGCACTATAAGTAAAAGCCACATGTGCTATGAAAAGCTACGAATTTGAGAGAATTGTCTTTTATAGGATCTTTAGGTAAATCTTATTTTATGAGACAAATGTGGGTTTGCAAAGGAAATAAGTAGAAATATTATTTTGCAAATCAAATAATATTTAAACATATTTATGGTGCTCACAGTTTAAATAAATCACTTAACTCTCTTTATAAGGTACAAAAAATTTCATCACTCCCTTTTATTATTTGCCCATTAGATCATCTGAATGTAGATACGATTTTCTTAAAGCAGATTACCTATGATTATAGCTGCCTGTCTCATCGCGTGTGTCTGTGTTTCACCAAAGGCAATTTGGGAATGTGCGTTGGAGCAAGGTTCAGAAAATAAAGTTATGGACTTGGTTTGTCATTTATTATCTTATTAATCTTAGATAATTCAGTTTACCCTCCCTGAGCCTTGTATTCTCAAATCTGAAATAGGGATAATAATACTGGTTTATCAGTACTTCCTTCACAGGATTCTTGTACAAAATCAAAGGAGTTTATATATTTGAAAATATTAAATACTGTATACATAGGAAGGATGACTATAATTATTGAAAGGAGAAAATCCTAGAGTAAACTGGGATCTTTTATTATGATTAACATTACTTTATGGTGGAGAAAATGAGAGCTGTATCTGTATATGTGTTAGAGCTAATGTTATGCTAATTACAGTGACCAGGCAAATTGGCCTGACATGCCTGAAGACCCTCAGAGAAGTGAGTACTGGACAGTTGGAGAGTAGTTGGCATCTGCCACTGAATTTAGCTTAACGTGGCAGCATAGCGTAATGTTTGAAAGCACAGCCTTTGGAGTCAGTCAGATTCTTGCTGGAGTCTTAGCTCTGCCAGTTATTAGTTCTGTTGTCTGGGCCAAATTACCGAATCAACCTAAATCTCAGTTTCCTTATTTATAAAATGAAATAATAATAAGCACTTCAAAGGGTTGTTGTGAGGATTAAATGCAATACTCATTACCTCTGTGAATATTGACCGAGTGTATAATATGTGCCAGGCAGTATTGTGAGCAGTAGAGATCTAACAGTGAATAAATCGGACAAGTTTCTTGCCCTCGTAGAACTTACATTCTAGGATAAGGAGATTGGTCACTAGTAGGCACACGAATAATAAACATAATTTCAGATAACAATAACTGCTGTAATTTAAAAAGAAGAAAAATAGAATATCTAAAGATGGATGAGTGTAAAAAGAGACGGGGCTACTTTAGATAGAGTGGACAGAGATGTGAAGATTTTGGGGAAGAACATTCCAGATAAAGGGAATAGCTAGTGCAAATATACCCCATAGGGCTTAGTATAGCAGCTGTATATAACAGATAGTCACTAAATAGCTGTGGATGCTTCCGTTCCTCTTCCTCATCTTACTCTTTTTCTTCTTCTTTGATGAATCTGAGATTTATAGATAAATTTCATAGAAGGATCATTAATTTAATCAGTTACCACTTTAGTGGCAAGTTCCTATTATGTAGTCATTGTGATGGGGATTTCCTCTAGCTTTGTAGGAGACCAAATATTTTAACCTTTTCTTCCAGTGTGCATTCAAAATTAGTACCAGATTTGAAATCCTATGAAAATAGCCCTCCCCTCAAATACTGTTCTAATACTCCTGCCCACACATATTAATTTCTTTGTATCTAAGTAATTCAGTTCTTCAACTAACCTTTCAGGGGACAATAGATTTTGTGAAAAGTTAGTTTGACCATAAATGAGTATTTCTTAGAATTTAGAATTTTATTTACCCATTAAGTAAATTAAGTCAAAAGTTCTAGGAAAACATCAATTCTCTGGAGCCATCTGAGCATAAATTATTCTCCTAC